>NW_006287465.1:0-13264 GCF_000327345.1 Myotis davidii | reverse complement strand
CAGCTACTATGTGGCAGACCCTGTGTGGGGGCTTCACACATGACAACTGCTTTTGCTACTCACAGCATCCTTACGAAATACTAGTAGGTAATTCTTATCTTCCCGATTTTACAAATGAGGACACTGAGGCATGGGGTTATCCAATGTCAGGGAGCTAATAATAAGTGAAAGACCTTCTATTTAAGCCAATCTATAGTAATAAAAGCATAATATGCTAATTAGACTGGACAACCTCCCAGACGAAGCCATGGTGGTGGGGGCCAAGGCAGAGGCAGGGGCAATCAGGCCAGCAGGGGAGGGAAGATAAGGCTGGCAGGCAGAAGCAGTTAGATGCAATCAAGCAGGCAGGATGGCCACACCCTCATGGGATGAGGGTCCCCACTGAGGGTCTTGGCCAGCCTGAAAATAGCCATCAGCCACTCACTCAGGATGGTCCGGTAAAGTCCCAGATTGTGAGAGGGATGTCCGACTACCATTTTAGGGCAGTTGGACATCCCCTGAGGGGTTTCAGATTGTAAAGGGTGTAGGCTGGGCTGAGGGATATCCCTTCCATCCACTAATTTCATGCACTGGGCCTCATCCTATATAATAAAAGGGTAATACACAAATTGAGCCTCAGTCATTCTCCCAAAAGCAGAATGACTGTGGATAACTGGTCACTATGACACACACTGACCACCAAGGGGCAGATGCTCAATGCAGGAGCTGCCCCCTGGTGGTCAGTGCACTCCCACATGGGGAGCTCTGCTCAGCCACAAGCCAGGCTGATGTCTGCCAGTACAGTGGTGGTGGCGGGAGCCTCTCCTGCCTCCTCAGCAGTGTTAATGATGTCCAACTGCAGCTTAAGCCTGCTCTCCGCTGGCAAGTGGACATCCCTTGAGGGCTCCCAGGCTGCCAGAGGAATGTCTGACTGCTAGCTTAGGCCCAATCCCCCAGGAAGCGGGCCTATGCCAGCAGGTGGTCATTCCCCAAGGGGTCCCAGACTGCAAGAGGGCACAGGCTGGGCTGAGCGACACCCCCCCCGACCCCAAGTGCACAAATTTTGGTGCACTGGGCCTCTAGTCCTATATAATAAAAGCCTAATATGCTAAGTGTCTTGTTGACCAGTCAGCCATTTAACCAATCAAAGCATAATATGCTAATGATAAGCTAAGGCTGTTCAAATGCTCTCTATGATGTGCACTGACCACCAGGGAGAAGACAGTCAACCGGTCAACTTGTTATCTTGTGAACTGACCATGAAGGGACAGATGCTCTGACAGATAGGTTAGCTTTCTGGGGTCAGGAGGATCGGGACTGAGTAAGACAGGCCAGACAAGCCCTGGAGTCCTCCCACAGCCCCATCTCAGCCCCTGGCATACACCGGTGGGATCCTTCAGCCTGACCTGTGTCCTTTTGCAATCCAGGACCTCTTGGGGTATGTGAGAGACCCATTTTCGGCCTGATCCCGCAGGCCGGGCTGAGGGTCCCCACTGGTACACGAATTCGTGCCTCTAGAATTCCTAGAAAAATGCAATTCCAAAACTCAGTCAGGAAGAATAAGAAAACTTGAAATAGGCCTATAACAACTGATGAAATCAGAGCAGTAATAATAATAATAATAAAAACTGCCAGAAAACAAAAGTCCTTGTCCAGACAGCTTCACAGGGTAGTATTACCAAACATTCAAGGAATAACTAACACCTATCCTCAAACTATTCTAAAAACTTAAAGAGGAAGGGACACTTTGAAGACCTTCCCTCCCTTCCTTCCTTCCTTCCTTCCTTCCTTTTAAATGTTATTTGTTAAATTGAGTGGTATAACATTGGTCAACATTGACAGAGTTTTCAGGTGTGGATATCTATGTTATAAATCTGTATATAGGACCACGTGCCCACCACCCAAAATCAAATCTCTTGTCACTTCATATTAGGACCCCCACACATCCCAATCCCTTCCCTCTGGCAACCACCACACTGCTGTTTGTGTTTCAATTTTATCCCACAAATGAAGGCTTCTCTGTCTCCCCCTGTTCCTGAGGGGAAATTGGGCAGCAGCTGCTGCTCACACCTATTGATGGTGCCAGCACTGCTTGGACCCACTTATGGCTCAGAATAATTGGGGCTGGCACCAGCAGCAGGTGGGAGCGGCGGCAGGAGTGGGGCTGCCAGCACACAAGGGACTGGGGGCTGCAGAAGGAAGGCCTGGGCAGGGGGTGGAGGATGGGCTGAGACCCACTCCTGTGACTACCACAGCCTCTTGGCCCACAGTTCCTTTCAAGGTGCATGAATTAGTGCACTGGGCCCCCAGTGTTGAAGAAGAGTGGTGAGAGTCAATATCCTTGTCTTGTTTCTGATCTTAGGAGAAAAGCTTGCAGTTTTTCACTGTTGAGTATGATTAACTGAGGGTTTATCATAGTGGTCTTTATTAAGTTGAAGTACTTTCCTTTTATTACTATTTTGTTAAGTGTTTTAATCATAAGTGGACTTTGTATCTTATCAAATCCTTTGTATGCATCTATTGTCAAGAGCATATGATTTTATCCTTTCTTTTGTTAATGTGGTATATTATGTTGATTAATTTACTAATGTGGAACCATCCTTGTGCCCCTGGATTGAATACCATTTGATTGTTATGTATTATTTTTTAGATGTGCTGTTGTATTTGATTAGCTTGTATTTTGTTAGGATTTTGGTCTATATTCATTAGGGATATTGGTCTGTAGCTTTTCTTTTTTTGTGTTATCTTTGCCAGGGCTTGGTATCAAGGTATCATTGGCCTCAGAGAATGTGTTAGAAAGTATTGCCTCTTCTTCAATATTTTGGAAGAGTAAAAAAAAAAAAAGGTTTTAAATATTCTTGGAGTGTATGGTAGAATTCACTGGTGAAGTCATCTGGTCCTGGATTTTTGTTTTAGGGAGATTCTGATAGTTATTTCAACTTCCTCACTGCTGATTGGTCTATTTAGATTTTCCAATTATTCTTGATTTAGTCTAGAAAGGTTATATATTTCTAGAAACTTATCCATTTCTTCTTGGTTATTGAATTTGGTGGCATAAAGTCTTTCATAATATCTAGTACTATCCTTTGTATATCTGTGATGTGTGTGGTGACCTACACTCTCATTTCTGATTTTGTTTATATGGGTCTTTTCCCTTTTTTCCTCAGTAAGTCTAGCCAGTGGTTTGTCAATTTTACTAATCTTTCAAAGAACCAGCTCTTTGTTCCATTGATCTCTTGTATTGTTTTGTTTTTCAGTGAGAAGGATAAGTTTTAAATCTTCTTTGAATGTTTGGTAGAATTCACTGGTGAAACCAACTGATCCTGGACTTTTATTTTTTGGGAGGTTTTTTTTTAATGATTTTTCAATTTCCTCACTGCTGATTGGTCTATTTAGATTTTCCAATTATTCTTGATTTAGTCTAGAAAGGTTATATATTTCTAGAAACTTATCCATTTCTTCTTGGTTATTGAATTTGGTGGCATAAAGTCTTTCATAATATCTAGTACCATCCTTTGTATATCTGTGATGTGTGTGGTGACCTACACTCTCATTTCTGATTTTGTTTATATGGGTCTTTTCCCTTTTTTCCTCAGTAAGTCTAGCCAGTGGTTTGTCAATTTTACTAATCTTTCAAAGAACCAGCTCTTTGTTCTATTGATTTTTTGTATAGTCTTTTTGTTCTCTATTTCATTTAATTCTGCTTTAGTTTTTATTTTCTTTCTTCTGCTAATTTTGGGGTGCTTTTGTTCTTCTTTTCCTAGTATTTTAAGATGTGAAGTTAGGTTTTTTTGGGGGGGAGATTTCTCTTGTTTCTTGAGAGAGATGTGTGATGATATAAACTTCCCTCTTATACTGCTTTCATGGCATTCCAGATGTTTTGATATGTGGTGTTATCATTCTCATTTGTCTCTATGTATCATTTGATCTCATCTTTTATTTCTTCTTTAATTTCCTTTTTGCAGTTGATTTCTAATTTCAAAGCATATGCTTGGTATAATTTCAATCTTTATGAATTTGTTGATGCTAGTTCTGAGACCCAATATATGGTCTATCCCTGAGGATATTCCTGGTGTGCTAGAGAAGAATGTTTATTCTGATTTTCTGAGATGAAATGTTCTGTAAATGAAAATTATATCCATTTGGTCTGTATTTCATTTAAGGCTGATATTTCTCCATTAATTTTTTTTGTTTGTCTAGAGGTGTCAATGGGAGTATTAAAGTCTCCAACTGTAATTGTGTTTTGATGGATTTCTCCCTTAGTTCTGTGAATAGCTGTTTAATGTATTTGGGTGTTCCCTGGTTGGGTTAATCTATATTAAGAGGTGTTATGTTTTTGTTACCTTTATCATTATAAAGTGCCTATAGTTGTCTCTTGTTATCTTTTTTAAAATTTATTTTATTGTTTAAATTATTACAAATAGAAGTTTCCTTTTTTCCCCCCAGGGACTGTTGGGGACCAGATGTAAGCTGGCAAGGTCCTTGCACCTGAAGGGGTTAGCAAGGCTGGAACCCTTCCCCACACAGTTTTCCCAGACTTGTTTGGATGGCGATTATCAGTAGAATGAGAGCAACATTTGTAGAATGAGAACAGCCTTTCATAGCTTACCAAGAAGTCTATAACTATTTACTGAGATATGCTGTACTGAGAACTTGTCCTTCTGCTGTGTCTCTCCCTTAGAGATTAAGAGGAACAAAGAGTACATTCCTCTTGACAGACCTCCTATTCAGTGTGTTGTGTATAAATAGGATTGTATAGCTAATAAACTCACTTCAGTTCATCAAGAGAACTGGGGTCCTCCCGACCCCACTTTCCTGTCTTTCTTTCTTTTCTCAATTCCCACCTCCCTGCCTCAGCCCAACTCAACCTTGTCAGGCTGGCCCTGACAGATCGGCGCCCGAACAGGGACTGAGGAACTGGGAAAAAGACGGTGAGGAACTCCTCCAGATAGAGTGCACTCGTTAAGGTAAGGGAGGAGCAATTTTTTGTTAATCGGGAGTAAAGCATGGGGCAATTAGAATCTAGAGAAAATGCCGTTTATGGGCAAATGTTAAAGTGTATACTCAATAGTAGAGGAACTAAGGTTAATGACAAGCAAGTAGAAAGTTTTTTAAAATTCATTCAGGAGATCTGCATTTCCTTATCGAATTTAATACGGGATTGTTTGGATCCCAGGCATGACCATAATCAACCGTCTCTTAAGCCAGAAAAAAATGAGAAGGAGTGTGATAGCACAAAATAGGAGTCTAAAAAAGACAGTGTATTAAAAAGAAATAATGTAACTTTTAAAGATAATTTAACTCCTCAAAATGAGGAGGATTTTGAGGAAGCTGCTGCTCTCTGTCATGATGATAATACAGGTATTGTTCAGGCAAAAGAGGAGGAAGAATATTTTTCTGCTGGAACTAAAGAGGGCAGTGATATAGAGGATGTGTTAGAATCCTTTTTAGAAACATTAAAGCTTCTTGGCAAGAAAAAGAGAAGCCGTGGGGGTGTTCCCGCCGCTCTCCGCTGCCTTGTGCAGCACCAGTTCCACCTTCCCCTCTTCAGATGGCTTTGCAAGACGCACGAAAGTGTGGTGAGGAATTGGGCATTCACGCCTTCCCTGTTATGGAACAGGTGAACCCTCACACGAGACAGCGTGAGTGTGCTTATGACCCGCTTCCTTTTAAAACCTTGAAAGAGTTAAAAACAGCCTGTGCTCAGTATGGGCCCACTTCCCCTTATACTTTAACCATCTTGGAAACTATGGCCTCAGCAGCTCTCCCACCTAATGATTGGAGAGGTATTGCCAAGGCTTGTTTATAAGGAGGAGATTATCTCTTGTGGAAATCAGAATATGATGAAAAGGCTAAGGAACAAGCTTCTCATAACTGAGCTGCCCAGATTAATATTTCTTATGAAATGCTGGTAGGTGAAGGAGTCTATGCTGATACCCACAATCAAATTCATTACCCCCAGGAAGCTTATGGACAGATTAATGGAGCTGGGATCAGAGCCTGGCAAAAGTTACCCACCTCTGGTCAGAAAACAGAGGAGCTCTCAAAAATTATTCAAGGACCAGATGAAAAATATCAGGATTTTGTCTCTCGGCTATTACAGGCTGTTGGCTGAGTAGTGGTGGATAGAGAGGCTGGCATGTTAATAGTTAAACAGTTGGCATATGAAAATGCCAACACTGCCTGTCAAGCTGCACTATGGCCCTATCAAAGAAAGGGGACTCTCTCAGATTATATCCACATTTGCGCAGATATTGGTCCCTCATATATACAAGGAGTCACCATTGTAGCCGCATTAAAGGGAATCACCATTGAAGGAATTCTTCAGCAACAATTTAGCACAGGGAAAAGTCAAACACACAAGTGTTACTCTTGTGGAGGAACAGGACACATAGCAAAACAATGTCCTTCTAATAAAGGGGTTAATAAAGGAAATGGCAAAGGTCCCAAACAACCTGTACTATGCCCTAAATATAAAAAAGGAAAACATTGGACAAATGAGTGTAAATCTAAGACAGATATCTAGGGAAATTCTTTGCCTCAACACCAGTCGGGAAACTACCAAAAGGGGCCAGCCCAGCCACGGCAAATAACAGGGGCATTGTCTGTTTACCCTGCACAGCACTCAGCCTACCCTAGAGAGCAAAATATATACAAAGAGCTATTCTGAGCAACCCACGGAAGTGCCAGGCTGGACCTTGGATCCATAGAAATAAGACATTCTGTCTGCCCTGGGTGCTGCCCTTGCCAACTAAAATAAGCAAAATATCATTAGATTTAAAACCTCTCACATGGAAAAGAAATGATCATTTCCTTGCATTTCCAATACAGCTACAGCAAATGCCACTGGATCTGAAATTTAAAAATACGTCTGGGATTTTTGTACACGTGTAAAGAGAAAACTGGCTTGGAAGTAAGGTGCACATTGTCCGATTTTGGACATTTAGATAGAGTTTTGAGCTGAAATCTCTTTAGAAATATACAAAATAAAACCCAAGACTGATTATTTCCTAATAAAAATAGCAAAATTTGACCCAAAGGAAAAAAGATACTGGATTCTAGCAGCGGATTGACATTTCCATAATAAAGAACAGTTTTTAAATACTAATAAAGAATATTAAAAAGTTAATTTCAAGGTCAAAAAGTAAATTCAGTAAAATTATCTGTTACAAAAATTTGCTAAAGAATATGCCTTAAAATAATAAATTGGATTTAAATCTCAAGAATTATTGAAATATACTAATTATAAAAATCTAAGTAGCCCAGGTAAAAGATGGCTACACCCTTTAATTAAGGCTGGCTTCCCAAAGCAATTTCTAATAGAGGAAGGGCTAGCCTCCCTTACCCTAACAGAGCAGGTAGGCCAAAAAATTTCCTGCCAGTGACAACTTTTAAAAAGAGGCTTGCTTCTCAGTTTCCCATCCTTGGTAGAAAGAATATAACTAATTTACATTTTAATGGTTACCTGTTTTCAGTCAATGGAACCCCAAGGCTTAAGAGTTTACTAAATTAAATTAAATATTCTGAAATAAAAATGTTTTCAGAAGTTTATTCTCTTTTCTTAAAGGATTTTTTAATAAAGCCAATTTAATGTGCTTGAAATCACATGGAAAGCTTTATCAAATAAAAATTAATAAATATATATCTTGAGTTTTTGCCTCTAAGAAAGGGCAAAACAAGTTATTTTATATAATATTTCTTAAAATACAGCAGTAGAATTTTAAGATGTAATTTAAAATAACAGAAGCTCATTAATAATTTTTGATATTTTATAACAGCATATTATACATTTATTCCAAACAAGCTTACAAACTAATTGTTTGGTAGCAATTTAATAAAAATATGAGAGGATTTAATCCCTTCCACTGTGTGGAAGGCCCCCTGGGAAGGCACTTAAGCATTTTATATTAATCTCCATTGACCTTTTTACCAAAGGGGTCCCTCTTCCAATTGCCCATAGCTGTTACCCAAGCTCTCTGTTCATGCTGACGTTGAAGCCTCATGGTGGCTGGTACCATAGATCTGTCTCTCGCCCAATGGCGTAAGCTGGACCCTCTCTGGAGAACAAATCTGGGTTCCCCATGATCAATGCCGGGGCCCTGCCAGCAGTTGAGGGGATCCCAAGGCAGTTACTGGGCATGGAGGCCACAGGGGCATACGCTACCAAGGAGACAAAAATAAACCTCACAACACTCTGTTTGGCCCCGGAGGATGGCTTATTAGTCAATGACGGGTAAGACCCCTCAGGGAGGGGCAACCTAAGACAGGCACAGTCGCAGGGGGCCTCAGGGGAGACCTTGGGGGTCAACAGAGGTGGGGCGCAGATCCTTACTCACCCCCCCCAACTATGCAGGGGCTTGAACACTTGCCCCTTCTGAGAGTGGTCTCCTGCCCCCATGGCTGCTGCGCTTTCCATGCCCATTTCAGATCGGGACCCAGATAACAGAAAGAGACTTAGCCCAGCCGAGATCAATACCCAGAAAACAGAGACTTCGCTAACAGAAACTACCCTATATCTAAATCCAGCTTAACGCCAGGAATGCTCAGGGCCTTCTCAAGGATACAAAATAATCCTTTTAATTAATATTTACAATATAAACTAAGATTATTATTATATTATTAAATTTAACAGTAAACTAGTAGTCAAGTTTTCAGATTAATTAAAACTAGCTCAAGAAGTAATAACCAAAATTTTCATTTCATAGATAAATTGCTTAATATACTATAAAACTAAAGCAGTCATATTTTTACACAAAAAAATAAAATTAAATATTATTAAGACTACACTAAAAAATTTTCCAAAAAGCCTCCTAATAATTAAAAAACAAAAAAGGGGAGATAGTGGAAAAATACCATATAAGGAAAAATATCCTGTAACTACTTTACATCTAGAAAAATTTTTTCGTTTATCATGCTAATAGCAAGACACCCATGAAAAACATACATGGTCTCTGTTTTCTGGGTATTGATCTTGGCTGGTGTCAAAATAAGCCGAAGGAAATTCATTTGAGCAAAAATAATTATTAACCTTTGGTTGAGAATACATTTGTATATTTTCAGAAAACAACTCCAAGACCATGTGGATTCCTGCAACAGAAGGGAATTATCAGGGCTGTGCCAGCCACAGAATAGCAGTGGCCCCATGAGACAAGAAGAGAAGTAGTCCAGAAATAAAGATGGTGAAGACGCCTTATCATGCTAGCAGTCAGCAGCTGTGTGTCGCTGCAGGTTGCCCAGGACCAAACCAGAGAGGGTTGGACTAGAGAAGATGCTTTGTATGATTTCAGTCTTCTTGAATTTGGGGAGACTTTGTTTGTGACTCAATATGTGGTCTGTTTTTGAAAATGTCCCATGAGCACTTGAGAAGAATGTATATTCCGTGTCTTTCGGGTGAAATGTTCTAAAGACGTCAATTAAGTCCATCTGATCTAGTGAGTCTTTTAGGATTGCTGTTTCTTTGCCAATTTTTTGTCCAGAGGATCTATCCAGTGATATATTAAAGTCCTCTACTATGATTGCATTGTTGTCAATCTCTCTTGGATATCTTCCCAGAGTTCTTTTATGTATTTGGGTGCTCCTGCATTGGGTGCATATATGTTTATCAGGGTTAAAACTTCTTGTTCTATTGATCCCTTTAGTATTATGAAGTGGCCTTCCTTATCTCTTGTTATGGCCTTCACTTTGAGTCTATTTTGTCCGATATAAGTATTGCTACCCCAGTTTGTTTTTTCATTTCCTTTTGCCTGAAAGAATTTTTCCATCCCTTCAGTTTCAGTCTGTGTGAGTCTCTTCTTCTGAGATGGGTCTCTTGTAGACAGCAAATGTATGGGTCACATTTTTTTATCCATTTTCAACTCAATGTCTTTTGTTTGTAGTATTTAGTCCGTTTACATTTAAAGTTATTATTGAAAGGTACTTGTTTATAGCCATTACTTTTTTGTGTGGCTGTTTTCTTTCTGAGCTTTTTTTTTTCTTTTTACACCAGTCCCTTTAGAATTTCTTGCATTGCTGGCTTGGTGGTGATAAACTCCCTTAGGTGTTGTTGGTTTTTCCTTTTTTTGTCTGTGAAGCTTCTTATTTCCCCTTCAAGTTTGAATGATAGCCTTGCTGGATAGAGTATTCTTGGATTCAGTCCTTTGCTATGCATCACTTTGTAAATTTCTGTCCGTTCTTTTCTGGCCTGATGTGTTTCTATTGAGAAATCATTTGATAATCTAACGGGAGATCCCTTGTATGTAACTTTCCGTGTCTCTCTTGCAGCCTTTAAGAGTCTCTCTTTGTCCTGAACATTTGCATGGTAATTATGATGTGTCTTGGTGTGGGTCTTTTCAGGTTCACCTTGTTTAGGACTCTCTGTGCTTGTGTGATTTTTTTCCTTCCCCACCTCTGGGAAGTTTTCTGTTATTATTTCCTCAAATAGGTTTTCTAACCCTCGTTTCTATTTCTGTTGGTCTTGCAACCCTATTAGTCGTATGTTGTTTCGTTTCATGTCATCCCATTGCTCCCTTAGGCTCTCCTTCTGTCTTTTAATTTTTTTCTCCAATTGCTGTTCAGTTTGGGTGTATTTTGTTTCTCTGTCTTCTAATTCTCTAATTTGGTCCTCTGCTTCTCCTAGTCTGTTGAAACTTTCCATGGTGTTTTCTATTGCAGCTATATCACTCTTCATTTGGATCTTACATAATTTATTGATTTTTTTCATGTCTTTCTTTTTGCTTCTTGCATAAGTTGTTGATTTTTTCCCTCCATCTGCTTTATCTACTCTAGGACCCTTAATCTGAATTCTTTTTCTGTCATGTTGCATGCCTCTGTATCACTTAGCTGCTTTTCTGGCGAGTCCTCCTTTTCTTTCTTTTGTGGGTTTCTTTGTCTACCCATGTTTGATCGTACCGCCATATCTAGATGTTGAGTCATTCAGTGGCTGCTTCTTGGATGGCAGTGGTTCCTCGGGCTGCGATTGCTTTTCAGGAGGTTGTGGTAGCCACTGCTCCTCAGTTGGTAGCAGCTACTCTGGTGAGTGCTGTTCACAGTGGTGGTGGCTCCTCTGCCTGTGGGGGGAGGCTTCACACACAGCTGCTGTTCCTCAGACAGTGTCTGGTGATCAGGAGGCTGCTGTTCCTTGGATCTCATCCATTTCTTCTTGAATCTTGCATAACTTGTTGATTTTTTCCTCCATCCGGTTTATGCACTCTAGGACCCTTAATCTGAATTCTTTTTCTGTCATGTTGCAAGCCTCTGTATCACTTAGCTGCTTTTCTGGCGAGTCCTCCTTTTCTTTCCTTTGGGAGTTTCTTGTCTACCCATGTTTGATCTCACCAACATATCTAGATGGTGAGTCATTCAGGGGCTGCGCCTTGGGTGGCAATGGCTCCTCGGGCTGTGGTTGCTCCTCGGGTGGTTGTGGTAGCAGCTGCTCCTCCGTTGGTAGCAGCTCCTCTGGTAGGTTCTGTTCAGAGTTGTGGTGGCTCCTCTGGCTGGTGGGAGGAGGCTTCACACACAGCTGCTCTTCCTCAGCATGCTGCTTTTGTTCCTCTGATGTGGTGGGATGCTTGTGGGGCTACTGCTCCTAGGACTTAGACAGGTTGATTGCAAGTCTGCTGCTCCTCAGATGGGGATGGGCTGCTTGCACGGCTGCTGCTCTTTGGACGGGAGTGAGCTGCACACATGGCTGCTCCTCCTCAGATGGGGACGGGCCACTTACCCGGCTGCTACTCATCGGATAGGTGCGGGCTGTGTGTGGCTCTGCTCCTTGGACTGGTGCATGCTGTGAAGGGCTGCCGCTCCTTACATGTGGACGGTCTGCTCGTGTGGCTGCTGCTGCTCCTCGAATGGGGCAGGCTGCTCACACAGCTGCTGTTCCCATGATTGAGCAGGCTGCTCATGTGGCTGCTGCTGCTTGGACAAGGGCAAGATTCTTGTGCAGCTGCTGCTCCTCAGACTATTGCATGGTGAGGGCTGTGTGCAGCTACTGCTCCTTGGATGGGGGCAGGCTGCACAGGACTGCTGCTCCTCAGATGTAGGTAGACTGCTTGTGCGGCTGCTGCTCCTCAGACAGGTTGGACTGCTCACGTGGTTGTTGCTCCTCAGACAGGGAAGCGGGCCATTCACACAGCTGCTGCTCCTTGGACAGGGGTTGGCCACATGAGATGCTGCTCTTAGGTTCGAGGCTGGCTGCTCACATGTTTGCTGCTCACCTGATTGAAAAAATAATGTGAAAAGAAGTAGGAAATAAAGCAACAAAGAAGAAAAGGAGAAGAAAGAAAAAATAAAAAAAATAGAGCAACAAACAAAAAAAGGGAAAACAAAAAAAGCTAACAAAATAATATAAAAAAATAAAAATGAAAAATTGAAATGTCATTTCTTTTTCTGGCTTAAGATCCCAGTTTTCTGGAATGTTTGGGATTTTTTTTCTTTTGTTGCTGGGGCTGAAAGCTCCTCCATAGGCCAGACCCTGTTTACTCCTAGGGACTAATTAGATCCTTCATCCCATTTAGGGTGGAATCTCGGTGTGGCTGTATTCCTTGCCTGTGGCTTGGAGGGAGGAGTTATATCCTCAGGAGAAAATGGCTGCCCAAGTCCTGGGCTCAGGCTTGACTCAGCACTCAATTTGCTTCCACTTCTCCTGGTCCCATTTTCTCCCCAGCCTCTCCCCAGATTCTACTCGTCAGCACCTTCTCATGCTCTTTAGCACAGGTGAGTGTCTGTATCCAAAATGTCCTATGAACAAGGTTCAGTAAAAACAAACAAACACCAGCCCATTTTTTGATTGGATTATTTATATTCCTTTTGTTAAGTTGTATGAGTTCCCTATACACTTTGGATATTAAACCCTTATCAGATGTCACATTGGCAGATAGATTTTCCCATGCAGTGGGCACTCTTAGTGCTTCATTGATGGTTTCTTTTGCTGTGCAGAAACTTTTGATGTATCCCCACTTGCTTATTTTCTCGTTAGTTCCCATTGCCCTAGGAGCTATACCGGTAAAGATATTGCTACAACAAATGTCAGCTATTTTGGTGCATATGGCTTCATATAAGATTTTTATGGTTTCCCATCTTACATTTAAGTCCTTTATTCATTTGGAGTTTCTTTTTGTGTATGGTGTAAGTTCGTGGTCTAGTTTCATTTTTTTGCATGCATCTGTCCAATTTTCCAAACGCCATTTTTGAAGAGACTATCATGACCCTTTTGTATGTTTTTGCTTCCTTTGTCAAATATTAACTGAAGATAATGGCTTGAGTCAATTTCTGGGTTCCCTGTTCTGTTCCACTGGTCTATATGTCTGTT
>NW_006287464.1:118347-119630 GCF_000327345.1 Myotis davidii | reverse complement strand
AATACAACCTTCCAAAACTCAATCAGGATGATTCAAAAAATCTCAATAGGCTGATAACTATGGACGAAATTGAAGCAGTCATCAAAAAGTTTCCTGCAAACAAAAGCCTGGGGCCAGATGGTTTCACAGGGGAGTTTTACCAAACATTTAAGGAAGAACTAAAACCTATCCTCCTCAGACAATTCCAAAAAATTCAAGAGGAAGGAACACTTCCAAGCTCATTCTATGAAGCTAGCATTACCCTAATACCAAAACCAGGTAAAGACAACACAATGAAAGATAATTATAGACCAATATCGCTCATGAACATAGATGCCAAAATCCTCAAAAAATATCCAGCAAATCAAATCCAGCAGTACTTCAGAAAGATCATGCACCATGGCCAAGTAGAATTTATCCTGGGGATGCAAGGATGGTACAATATCCACAAATCAATAAACATGACACATCACATAAACAAATTGAAAGATAAAAATCACATTGTCATATAAATTGATGCAGAAAAGGCATGTTACAAAATCCAACACCCTTTCTTGATAAAAACTCTCAGCAAGGTGGGAATAGAAGGACCATACCCCAACATAATAAAAGCCATATATGACAAACCCACAGCCAATATCATAATCAATGGACAAAAACTAAAACCATTTCCTCTAAGGACAGGAAGAAGACAGGGATGCCCATTTTTACCACTCCTGTTTGACATAGTAGTGGAAGTACTAGCGATTGCAATCAGACAAGAAGAAATAAAAGGCATCCAAATTGGAAAAGAAGATGTGAAACTGTCCTTATTTGAAGATGACATGATACTGTACATAGAAAACCCTAAAGTCTCTATCAAAGAATTATTAGACTTAATAAACGAATTCAGCAATGTAGCAGGATACAAAATTAATGCCAAGAAATCTATGGCATTTCTTTACACCAATAGTGAACTTACAGAAAGAGAAACTAGAAAAGAAATACCATTTACCATCGCACCAAAAAAAATAAGATACCTAGAAATAAACTTAACTAAGGAGGTAAAAGAACTATATGCAAAAAACTACAGGTCACTGAAAAAAAAAAGAGATAGAGGAAGACGTAAACAGGTGGAAGAACATACCGTGTTCATGGACTGGTAGAATCAACATCATCAACATGTTCATACTACCCAAAGCAATCTATAGATTCAATGCAATCCCATTAAAATACCAATGGCATATTTCACAGATCTGGAACGAACTTTCCAAAAATTCATCTGGAATAAAAAAAAGACCTCAAATAGCTGTAGCAATCTTGAG
>NW_006287464.1:112813-118100 GCF_000327345.1 Myotis davidii | reverse complement strand
AAAACATTCAAAAAGATTAAACTAGACCACCAACTTATACCATACACAAAAATAAACTCAAAATGGATAAAGAACTTAAACACAGGACGGGAAACCATAAAAATACTAGAGGAATCCACAGGCAGCAAAATCTCAGACATATGCCCAAGCAATTTCTTCACTGATACTGCTCCTAAGTCAATGGAAACTAAAGAGAAAATAAACCAATGGGACTACATCAAAATAAAAAGCTTTTGCACAGCACAGGAAACCATTGACAGATCAACAAAAAAGCACACTGCATGGGAGAACATATTTGCCAATGTTATCACTGATAAGTGTTTAATATCCAAAATTTCAGGGAACTCATACAAATAACAAAATGAAGATAAACAGCCCGATCAAAAAATGGGCAACAGACCCAAATAGATACTTTTCGAAAGAAGACAGAAGGAAGGCCTAGAGACATATGAAAACATGCTCAAGTCACTAATTATCTGAGAGATGCAAATCAAAACAACAATGATGCACCATATCACAACTGTCAGAATGGCTATCATCAACAAATCAACAAACGACAAGTGTTGGTGTGGATGCCGAGAAAAGGAACCCTCGTGCACCGCTGGTGGGAATGCAGATTGGTGTAGCCACTGTGAAGAACAGTATGAAGTTTCCTCAAAAACTAAAAATGGAGCTCCCATTTGACCGAGTGCTCCCACTTATAGGAATATATCCCAAGAAGCTAGGAACACCAATCAGAAAGGATATATGCACCCTTATGTTCATAGCAGCACAATTCACCATAGCTAAGATTTGGAAACAGCCTAAGTGCCCATCAGCATATGAGTGGATTAAAAAACTGTGGTACTTCTACACAATGGAATACTATGCTGCAGTAAAAAAGAAGGAATTCTTACCACTTGCAACAGCTGGATGGAACTGGAAGGCATTATGCTAAGCAGAATAAGCCAGTCAGAGAAAGAGAAATATCACATGATCTCACTCATTTATGGAATATAATGAGCGGCATAAACTGATGAACAAAAATAGATCCAGAGACAGAGAAGTATTTGTCAGACTTTTAAACCTCAGAGGGAAAGTAGGGGAGAGTGGGGATAAGGGGGAGAGATCAACCAAAGGACTTCTATGCAAGCATATAAGCCTAACCAATGGACACAGACAACGGGGGGGGGGGGAAGGCATGAGTGTGGGGGTTGTGGTGGTGAGGACACGTAAGTAATACCTTAATCAATAAAGAAATTTTTAAAAAAGATGAAACTCTATAAAGATCAAAAGATACATAGAGATATAGGGCTGCATATATCTTTGTGAATAAATGTTTTCAGATTTTTAAAGTAGATAACCAGAAGAGGGTTATTGGTAATATGGCAACTCTATTCTTAAATTTCTGAGGATTCTCCATACAGTTTTCTATAGTTGGGTGTATCAGCTTTTTTTTCTACCAGCAATGAATTAATATTTATTTTTCTCCACAACCTCTCCAACACTTATCACTTGTCTTGTTGACAGTAACCATTCTAACAGGTGTGAGGTGATGTCTCATTGTAGTTTTGATTTGCATTTATATAATAGCTAGTGAAGTTGGACATCTTTTCATACAGCTGTTGGTCATTTGTATGTCTTCTTCAGAGAAGTGTCAGATTTTTAAATTGGATTGCTAGTTTCTTTGGTGTTTTGAGTAGTATGAGATCTTTATATGTTTCAGATACCACTTGTTGGAACTATCCATATACACAATTGAATACTACTCAGCCAGAAGAAGAGATGAAATATTGCTATTTGTGACAACATGGATAAATCTTGAGGCTATCACGCTAACTGAAATAAGTCAGGCAGAAAAAGTTAAGGAACATATGATTTTACACATATGTGGGAAATATAAAACTGAAAGCAACAAATTAATAAACAAGGAAACAAATAAACAAAAAGTCATAAACAAAGACAACAGTATTGCAGTTAGCAGAAGGAAGGGGGTGTAGGGGATATAGTAAAGTGTAAAAGGGGTCAGAAGAAGATCTGACTTTGAGTAGTGGGAACACAATACAATATACAGATGATGTATTATAGAATTGTACAGTTGAAACCTATATAATTTTAGTGAGCAATGTCACACAAATTTAATTTAAAAAATATAGCAAAGAAAAAATATATAAAGACAAATGATAATAACAATATAACATATCAAAACTTGTGTTGTTTTAATTACTAAGGCCTTGTACTATAGTTTGATGTCAGGTTATGTGATTCCTCCAACTTTGTTCTTCATTCTAAAGATTGCTATGGCCTTTTGGGGTCTTTTATGTTTCCATATAAACTTTGGAATATTTGTTCTTGTTTTGTGAAATATGCCATTGATATCTTGATAGGAATTGCGTTGAAAATATAGTTTTGGGAAGTATGGACATTTTAATGATGTTAATTATTGCTATCCATAATCATGGTATATGCTTCCACTTATTTTTATCTTTTCAATTTCTTTCTTGTGTCTCATAATTTTCTAAATATAGGTCTTTTTCATCCTTAAATTTATTGCTAATAATTTTATTTTTTGAAGCAGTTGTGAATGGGATTGTTAGTTTTTCTTTCTGATCGTTCATGGTGTATAAAAATGCAACTGATTTCTGGATACTTATTTTGTATTCTGCTATTTTACAGAATTAATTTATCCGTTCTAGTAGGTTTTTTTAAATGGAATTTTTAGGGTTCTCTATATACAGTATCATGTCATTAGCAAATAATGACAGTTTTACTTCTTCCTTTCTGATTTGGATGTCTCATTTCTTTTTCTTGTCTGATTTCTGTAGTAAGTGGTTCTATTACTATGTTGAATAAAAGGGTGAAAGTGGATATCACTGTCTTGCTCTCTATATTAAGGGAAATGCTTTTATTTTTTGCCCATTGAGTATGATATTGACTGTGATTTTGTCATACATGGCCTTTATTTCACTGAGGTATGGTCCCTCTATTATCATTTTGCTGATATTTTTATTATAAATGGGTGCTGGATTTTATTAAATGCTTTTTCTGTATCTGTTGATATGACCACAGTTTTATAGTCAAATTATATTTGGCAAAGGAGGCAAAAAGAATATATGAGTAAAGACAGTTTTTTTAAAAATGGCTTTTGTGAAAATTGGAAAAATGTGTGCAAAAAATAACACTAGGCCAACTTCCTACATTATATACCAAAATAAACTCAAAATCGATTAAAGACTTACATGTTGGACTAGAAAACATAGAAATCCTAGAAAAAAATACAGGCAGAAAAATATCAGATATTATTTGTAGCAACAATTTTTCTGATATGTTTCCTTGGGCAAGGGAAATAAAAGAAAAAAATAAACAAATGGACTACTTCAAACTAAGAAGTTTTTGCACAGCAAAGAAAACCATCAACAAAGTGAAAATATAATCCACTGAATGGAAGAACACATTCACCGATACATATTATAAGGAGTTAATAACCAAAATTTATAAAGAACTTATTAAACTCAATACCAAAAAGCAAACACTTCAATTGAAAAATGGGTAAAGGACCTGAATAGACAATTCTACAAAGAGGACACACAGAGGGCCAATAAATATTTGAAAAGGTGCTCAAAGTCACTAATCATCATAGAAATGCAAATTAAAACCACAATAAGATATCACTAAATAAAAAAACAACAACAACAACAACAAGTGCTGGCAAAGATGTGGAGGAAAGGGAGCCCTCATGCACTGCTGGTGGGAATGCAGACTGGTGCAGCCACTGTGGAGAACAATATGGAGTTTCCTCAAAAAATTAAAAATGGAACTGCCTTAGACCCCACAATTCTATTTTTGGAAATTTATCAGAATAAACACTAAGTTGAAAGAATATATGTACCCCTATTTTTATTGTAGCATTATTTACAGTTGCCAAGATTTGGAAGCAGCCCAAGTGCCCAACAGTATATGAGTGGATTAAAAAGTTGTGGTACATTTACACCAAGGAATACTATTGGCCATTAAAAAGGAAACCTTAACACTTGCAACAGCATGGATCCAACTGGACAGCATCATGCTAAGTGAAATAAGACATACATAGAAAGACAAATAACATATTATTTCACTTACTAGAGACCTGTTGCATGAAAAGATTCATGCAATAGACTTTCCCTTCCCCTGGCTGCCAGCACAGGTTTTCGTCTGGCACCCGGGACCCAGGCCTTCGCTCCGGCTGGAGCCACCTTCAAGCCTTCACTGCTCTGGCCAGAGCCACCTTCAAGCCTTTGCTGTCCCGCCTGGCCACCCCAGGCCAGGTCGCACATGGGGTGCCTGGGCAAGCTGGTGGATCGCTGCTGCCCCGCCCAGCCACCCTGGGTTGGGTCGCACACAGGATGCCTGGATGGCAGCCAGGCGGGCCAGCCAATCGCTGCTGCACTGCCCAGCCGCCTCTGGTCGGGTCACACACAGGACGCCCGCCCCCATGGGTCACAGATAGCAGGCCTGGATGGTGGCGGGGCAGGTGAGATGGCACTGTCCCACCCTGCTTGCAGTATGAAAATTAGCCGCTATCTTTGTTAGTGGTTAATTTGCATATTGCACTGATTAGCCCATGGGGGCGTAACAAAGGTACGGTCAATTACCATGTTTGTCTATTATTAGATAGGATATGTAGAATCTAATGAACTAATAAACAAAATAAAGACAGACTTATAAATATAAGGCAGGATGATAGCTGTCAGGGGTCTGCATTAGGAAGGGTCGAAAAACTGAGCAAAAAAAAAATAGAGAGATACACTTATGGTCAATGACAACAGTATGGTGATTGCTAGAGGGAGGGGGTCTGGTCCATGTGGAAAATGGTATAAAGGGATAAATGGTGATGGACAGAGACTTGACTTGGGATGGCGAAAAAACAATACAGGCTACAGAATACATGTTGTTGAATTGTTCATCTGAAGCCTGTATAATTTTGTTAACCAATGTCGCCCAATAAATTCAATAAAAAGGGGAAAAAAAACATTTTGCAATATAGCAAAAGTGGTCACAAGATAAGAGTTTATTTCATTACTAGATGCCCGGTGCACAAAAATTTGTGCACTCGGGGGGAAGGGGGGATCCCTCAGCCTGGCCTGTGCCCTCTTGCAGTCTGGGACACCTCGGGAGATAACACCCTGCTGGCTTAGGCCTGCTCCCGGGTGGCAGAGGGCAGGTCCAATCCCTAGGTGCAGCCCCTGGTCGGGCTCAGAGCAGGGCCGATTGGGGAGTTGGGGCGCCGCCCCCTGTCATGCACAGAGCAGAGTCCATCAGGGGGGTTGGG
>NW_006287464.1:105778-111822 GCF_000327345.1 Myotis davidii | reverse complement strand
CAACTCCAGCTCTGAGATCCTGGCTCACTGAAAGCAGGTTTCTGGAGTTTTTTTTAGCTTCTATATGTTACTATGTTTCAAACTTCCTGCTCAGAGGCCTGCAGCGGCAGGCAGGGAACGTTGGAGTCTGCTGTCACTAAAGCAAACAAGCCTCATGTTCAGTTTAAGCTGCCTGGCTGCCGGTCGCCATCTTGGCTGTCAGTTAGTTTGCATATCTCACTGATTAGCCAATGGGAAGGGTAGCCGTCGTACGCCAATTACCATGTTTCTCTTTTATTAGTGTAGATAGTCCTATCTCATGAAACAAGAACAATTTCCCCAAAACAACCTAACACATATTAGTTAACTAGAAAGAGATGAATAAGTCAGGATAAGAAAAGAAATAATAAAATTTGAGCAGAATTAAATAAAGCAAGAACAAAATGATAATACAAAAATAATGCAACAAAGAGATGTGTTTTTTTAAAGATTAGTAAAATTGACAAACCTTTGGATAGACTAAGGGAAAACTCCCCAAATAAATAATATCTGAAATGAAAGAGGAGAAGTTATGACTGACACCACAGAAATACAAAAGATCAAAGCTAAGGGAGGGGGGAGACAGGGATGCGTGAAGGGGCAAAGGGTAGGGAAAAGGGGGTCACCAGTAAATATATTAACATTAAAATTTTAAATAAAGTGTACCATTCAGAATCAAACAAAAATAAATACAAAAAGGATCATACAAAAATACTTTGAAATGCTATATGCCACCAAATTCAATAACCTAGAAGATATTTACAAGTTTGTTGAAATATGTAACTTTCCTAGACTGAATCATGAAGAACTGAAAAATCTAAATAAGACCAATCATCAATGAGGAAATTAAAATGACCATCAAAAACCGTCCCAAAAGTCCAGGGACAGAAGGCTTCACTAGCAAATTCTAGCATTAAAATATGATTTAATACCATTCCTTGTCAAACTCTTTCAAAAAATTGAAGAAGAAGCAATACTTCCTAACACATTATATGAGGCCGACATTACCCTGACACCAAAACCTGGCAAGGATAACAAAACAAAACAAAACAAAACAAAACAAAACAAACAAAACAAAAACCTAAAGACTAATGATGACTACACATGCACAAATCCTTTAAAATATCGATAAATTGAATACAACTATACATTAAAAATATAATATATCACAATCAAGTGGTTTTCATTCTAAGGGCACAAGGATGGTTCAGCATATGCAAATCATTCAATGTAATACACCACATTAACAAAATGAAGGATAAAAATCATATGTTCATATCAATAGATGCAGAAAAAGCTTTTAAGATACAGCATTCATTCATGATTAAAACACTCAATAAAATGGGTATAGAAAGAAAGTACCTCAATCTAATAAAGGCCATATATGACAAACGCTCAGCTAACATTCTACTCAGTGGTGAAAGAATGAAAGATTTTCTTCTAAGATCAGGAACAAGACAAGGTTGCCCACTTTCATCACTCTTATTCAATATAGCACTGGAAGTTCAAGCCAGAATAATCATGTAAGAAAAATAAATAATAAAAGGCATCAAAATTTGGAATTAAGAAGTAAAGTTGTCACTGTTTGCAGATGACATGATTCTTTATATAGAAAACCATAATGATGACACAAGAAATCTATTAGAACAATAAATAAACACAGTGAAATACAAAATCAATGTACAAAAATCTGTTGCATACCTATATATTAAAATAAAATTTCAGAAAAAGAAATAATTTTTTTTCAATCGCAATGAAAATTATAAAATAACTAGGAATAAAATTACAGGATGTGAAAAAACCTATACAATGAAAGTATGAGACATTATCAAAAGAAATTGAAGAAGACACAAAGAAATGGAAAACTATTCCATGTTCTTGGATTTGAAAACCAACATTGTTAAAATGCCCGTATTACCCAAAGCAATATACAGATTCAATACAATCCCCATCAAAATCCCAATACCATTTTTTAAAGAAAGAGAACAAAACTTTTTTTTTTATTTGAACGAAAAAGACCCTGAATAAGCAAAGCAATCCTGAGAAAAAAGAACAAAACCGGAACTATGAAATATCCTGACTTCAAATTATCAAACAAGTAACAAAACAGCATGATTTCGAGTTTTTCAGGTATATACACAGGAGAGGGATTGCTGGGTCATATGGTAGCTCTATTTTTTTAATTTTTTGAGGAATCACCAAACTGCTTTCTATAGTGGTTGTACCAATCTACATTCCCACTAGCAGTGAATGAGGGTTCCCTTTTATCCACAGTCTCTCCAACACTTGTTGTTGCTTGTTTTGTTGAAAATGGCCACTCTAATTGGTGTAAGGTGGTATCTCATTGTAGTTTTAATTAAAACACACATGAAACCTATATGTTCATGTTGACTAATGTAACCTCAATAAATAAATAAATAAATAAATAAATAAAATAGTAAAAAACAAAAATAAATAAATGTCAAAAAATAAAAAAATAAAAGTTCACTCTGATTACCATATGACCAAATACACACACACACACACACACACACACACACACACACACACACACAAACAAATGGCATAGCATTGGAATAAAAACAAACAGACAAGGGGAACAGAATTAAGAGCCAAGAAATAGACCCACATGTATATGGGCAAATAATCTTCAACAAAGGAGCCAAAAACATACAATAAAGAAAGTAAGGCCTCTTCAATAAATAGTACATAGACTATTGGGACGCCATATGCCAAAATATGAAATTAGACCGCTGTTTGTTATCATAAACAAAAATTAACTCAAAATAGATCAAAGACCTAAATATAAGACCTGAAACAATAAATTACACAGAAGAAAACATAGATGCTAAACTTATGAACCTTGATCTTATAGATGATTTCATGCAATTGACCTCAAAAGCAAGGTAAGGAAAAGTAAAAATAAATTAATGGTACTACGTCAAACTAAGAAACTTCTGCACAGCAAAACAAACAGACAAAACAACTATCAACAAGACAAAAAGGCAACCAAGAGAACAGGATAATATATTTGCAAACAACACTTTCTATAAGGGTTTTATTATTAAAAATGTATTAAGATCTCATACAACTCAACACCAAAGAAACAATCTGATTAAAAAATGGGCAGAGGACATGAACAGACACTTATCCCAACAAGATATACTAATGGCCAACTGATATATGAAAAGATGTTCAACTTCACTAGCTATTATGGAAATGCAAATCAAAACTGTAGTGAGAAACTACCTCACACCTCTTAACTGGCAATTATTCACAAGTGTTAGAGAGATTGTGTGGAAAAATAAATCCCCATTCACTAGTAGTGAGAATGTAAACTTGCACAACCACTATGGAGAACAGTATGGAGGCTTCTAAAAAAAGTAAGAATAGAGATATACGCACCCCTATGTTCATAGCAGCACAATTTACAATAGCTAAGATTTGGAAACAGCCTAAGTGCCCATAAGAAGTTGAGTGGATTAGAAAACTATGGTACATCTACACAATAGAATACTATCCTGCTGTAAAAAGGAAGAAACTCCTACCATTTGCAACAGCATTGGTGGACCTGGAGAGTCCAGAAAGATATCCGGAATGACGTCCAGGAGGATGTCCAGTCTAATTAGCATATTACCCTTTTATTAATGCATATAAGCATAACCAATGGGCACAGACATCAGGGGGTTGAGGGCATGGGGCTTTGGGGGAGCAATGGGGGGGGTAAGGACACACATGTAATACCTTAATCAATAAAGAAAATTAAAAAAAATAAGAATAGAGTTATCATATGACCAAGCAATCCCTCTTCTGAGTATCTATCCCCCCAAAATAGAAAACATTTATTTGCAAAGATATATGTACCCCTATGTTCATTGCAGCATTATTCATGGTGGCTAAGACATTGAGACAACCAAAGTATCCTTCAATAGAGAATTGGATAAAGAAGACGTGGTACATATATTCAATGGAATACTAGTCAGTCATAAGAAAAGATGAAATACTACAATTTGCGACAAGATGGATGTATCTTGGAAGTATACAATTACCTCCTGTTCTACTGGCATTAAAAAGAAAATAGAGAGCAATAAAATTATTATTTAAAATCTTTGTAGTGTAGTCATGTTAACTTCTATTGAGCCAAACATATTTTAGTTATGCTCTAAGGTGTTTTATATTTAAATATAAATAAAATATATATTACAATATCAATATATATCTGGGAACTTTCATAGTACATACCTTAATGAACTATAATTAGATAACTCTAAGGCTTTGCAAAATGGCAATTTTTAGTTTTTGTTTGTGTATATATTTTCACTTTTTATGTTTTATGGTGCATATGATTCTCCATGTTTAATAATTTCACCATAGCAAACAGCATCTTCTATGAGAACAAACACATTCCCTAAAATCTTTATTTGCTATCTAAAGCCATTGCTCATCTTTGGTGTCACTAAATAACTTATTTCTATATATAATTTCTTTTTTGGAAAATAAGACTATTTTGAATAGATCACATGAGGATTCAAGGATTCTTCTGTTTATTTCAAGTTGATCCCAAGGCATTGATACAGAATTAAATTATAGTGCCATTATCCCTTTAATTCAACTCAGAAGTCTGAAATTGAATGTTATAAACTTGAAAGAATATATTTGGTATTTCTGTGTAAATTTCGCCAGACCCTACTGAGAAAATTCCCTGGGAAATCTATTGAATTTCAAAATGTTCTCAGGGCAGTTTATTCAATCTGACCTCTAGGAGCTTGAATCAATGAGAGGTAGTTAAATAAATATTCATTTTATTATTTTTAAAATATATATTTATTGATTTCAGAGAGGGAGAGAGAGAGAGAAACATCAACGATGATAGAATCATTGATCTGTTGCCTCCTGCTCGCTCCCTACTGGGTATCCAGCCTGCTACCAGCGCATGTGCCTTTGACTGGAATTGAACCTAAGACCCTTCAGTCTGAAGGCCGATGCTCAATCCACAGAGCCAAACCAGCTAGGGCAATGAGTATTCATTTTAAAGAACTAAGGTGGGAGTTTGCCCCGCGTAACTTATCCAGGCCTAGCTATAAAGCCCTGCACATTTGTATTAAGTGCATATCTGGAATCACCTCCACAACTTGTGTTTTATCTCTCATTCATTGTAGCATGCGAAGGTGACTACAAACAAAGATTGTTGCTAGTTTTCTAGGTTTTGGGGATGGTTTGATTAGAAATAGATATATATGTACATATAATTATATGTATTTATATCTTCTTACTGATTATATAATCAGTATATATTGGATTCTGATAATTTCTTTCAAAACCATAGTTTTTGAGATGAAGTATTCTATTATTTCATATCCTATATAATAAAAGCCTAATATGCTAAGTGTCCAGTCATCCAGTCGTCCGTTCAACCAATCATCCCAACCCAGTAAATTCTTGAGACAGATGTATCTCAATTTTGTTGATATACTGCACCCGCAATTGACAAGCTCAGTGTTCTGCCTGGAAATGCTCACTGAATCCAGGCCTGGGCCTGCAGGGGGCTCTGGGTTTCCAGCATCCCTTCTTCATCCATCCTGCCATAGAAAAAGTCCAATCTTATCTCCAACAAGGCCAGAAATAGAGCCAGTGTCCAGACATTTTGCACGATGCCCAAGTTCAGTCTGTATCAAAGCTCAATTCCCAGCTGTGTTCCAGCCAGCTGGCGCTGCTGTACCCAGTACCCAGGTACAGCTTGGACCCTGCTTGAAGTCCACTTGGCTACTGGCTATTAGGCCCACATGGTTGGTATGGATAGAAAATCCACAAATGAAAGGGGAAAGTGTATGTTCCCTCATTGTCATTTTGATTTGCATCTCTCACATGATTAGTGACTATGAGCATGTTTTTCATATGTCTCTTAGCATTATGTATGTCCTCTTTCAAAAACTGTCTATTTAGGTCTGTTTCCCATTTCTTGATTGGGTTATTTATCTTCCTTTTGTCAGGTTGTATGTGTTCCCTGTAAATGTTGGAGATTAAAC
>NW_006287464.1:99111-102080 GCF_000327345.1 Myotis davidii | reverse complement strand
CTCTAAGTTGCTAGCCTCAATTTCATTTAACTCCCTTTCTGGTGATTCATCTTTTTCTTTCCTTTGTGGATTGCTTTTTTGTCTTCCCATGTTTTTCTGTAATGATTTAATTGTAGCACCAATTGCTTTGCTACCCAGTTTCTTTTGGGTATGGTGCTACTGGTGTGATCTCTCAGGTCTCCTGGGCTTGGTAGTCTAGTATAGCTATCTACTTGAGCAATTTGGGTTCTCTTGATGTAGTCCTGCAAGCTGGAATGGTGCAACTGAGGTGTCTAGAAGTCAGCAGCCATGGAGGGGGTGTCCCAATTTTTGCTGTCTTGTGCCCTTGGTTGAAATCATGCGTGCCCAGCGGGGACTCACAGTGGCACCCAGGAACTGTCTGTTGGGGTGGTAGGGCTCAGGAGGCCTGCGTTCTGGAAAGGCATGACTGTGGTGTCCACTGTAGTTGTGGGGTGGGCAGACTCAGCTTTTGCTGCTGCCCTTGTGGTTGGATACACAGGATCCCAGTGACAGTTGACAGGGGCACCTGTGGTTTGTTTGCCATCAGGGTGTATTGACACACTCTGAAGGGCCCTGGCCCTGAAGCCACTGGATTGCAGTGTCTATGGGAAGGTATTCCCAGATGAGGGAATTCAGTGTTCCTACAGCTCAGCAGTGTACCCTTGTTTGTTTAAGTGCCTGTCCCGCAGGGCTTAGCAGGGGGCCCCAAGGCTTCCAGTGGAGCAGTGGTCTTGGGAGACCTGCATGCTGAAAAAGCATGCAACTGTAGTGTCCAGAGTTCTGCAGCTTGGGGTGGGGAAACTCAGTTTTTGCTGATGCACCTGTGGTGAATAGGCGCTAGTTCCCGGTGGTGGCATACAGTAGCACCCGCTTTGAGTTTGCTAGCACAGGTGCACTGAAGCACTCTGAAGGGCCCTGGCACTCTTAATTGAGGTGTCTTTGGGCAGGTATCCAGGGTGGGTGAATTCAGAATTTCTACTCCCCAGGGGAGTGCATCCCTATTTGTCCAAGATCGGACCCAGCAGAGGCTCACTGCAGCTTCCCAAAGTGCCCTGTGGATAGATGGGCTTAGGGGGAATGAGCAACTGTGGCAGTGTCTTTGCCAGGTACTGAGCTTTGATGCACTCTGAGGGACCCTGGCGCTTAAGTTGCACAGCTGGGTGTGTGCGGGCTGTTATTCAAGCAGAGGGAATTCAGAATTTCTCCTGGGGGGCAGTGCACCTGTGTCTGTACAAAATCACACCCAGGTGGGGCTCACAGTGACTCATAAGGGAAGTCTATGGAGTGGTGTGCCTTGGAGATCTGTGCCCTGGAGATGCATGAATGCAATGTTGGAGGTCTGCCGCTGGGGAGGGGGAGGCTGCACTTACTGCTGCGGGCATGGTGCTCTTTTGGAGGTGGAGATCCCAGTGTCTGTGAGTCTGTGGGTGGGGCTGCAGGATTTTGGCTGGAGTGGCTGCTAGTTTGCAGGCAGTTTCCAAGGGCTGTCTGGGTGGTGGTGCTGATAAGTTCCTAGAAGAGGTCACTCTCCTGTTTAGATGGCATGGGCTGCGTGCCTGAGTCCCATAGTCTGGGGAGTGCCCACAGCGGTGGTAGTCTCTACCTGTCCCAGAGAGCCTGGTCTGCCAGCCTCTACTGTTCCTGCCAGATTTAACTGTCCCTCACTCACTGACACACACAACACACACATCCACACACTCTCTTTTCATCTCCTCACTCATTCACTTCCTATCCCTCACCTCCATCTGGCCAGCCACCATCTTCCATCCCTCTTAACTATTTTTGTTTGTTTGTTTATTTGCTGAGTACTATTCCATTGTATGAATATAACACACTTTGTTTACTCATTCACCTATTGAAGGATTTCTTCATTCTTTTCATTTGAATTATGAATGATAATGCCATATATGTTTGCTTTCAGGGATTTTCTGTGAACATAAGTTTTCAATTCACTTGGGTAAATACCTAAAGATGAAATTTCTGGGTCATGTGGTAAGTATAAATTTAAATTTATAAGAACCTGCCAAACTATTTTCAAAGGTAGCTGTATAATTTTACATTGCCACTGCAATAAATTAAAGTTCCTATTGCTGTCCATAGTTGCTATAACTTTGATCTTGTCAGTTTTTTTTCCTTTTTTTTTTATTTTACTACTAGAGGCCCGGTGCACAAAATTTGTGCACTTAGGGGGGAGGGCTTCCCCAGACTGGCCTGTGCACTCTTACAGTGCAGGAGCCCCGTGATTGATCTCCCCAAAGAAGTAGGCCCTGTCCACCCATCCTAGGCTCCTGAATGGATTGCTCCAAAGAAGTAGGCCAGAGCAGGGGGTACCACCCTTGGCATCGCCTTGCAGAGCTGCCAGGACCTGCCCCCATGACTTTGCATGGAACCACGGGACCCCTGGTGTCACTGCACGGTGCCTCCACACTGTGCACGTAGTGTCAAGTCCCCGCCCACCCATGCCCACCTCACTGAACACACAGCCCTGCCCACCTGCACTTGCCCATGCCTGCTGAGCACGCAGCCTCCTGGTAATGGATTGTTATGGCATGAGGGCAACACGGCATGAGGGTGTGATGACCACATAGGCTTTTATTAGTATAGATTCTTTACACTTGTGTAGTGCTATCTCATTATGGTTTTATTTTAATTTATAATTTACTGGTGACTATAATGATATTGAGCATCTTTTAATATGCTTTCATATATGTTCTTTGGTGAAGTATCTGTTCAGATTATTTATCATTTTATATATTGTGTTGTTTTATTGCTTGTTGAATTTTAAGTGTTATTTATTGGATATGTGATTTGTGTTTCTCTTAGTCTGTCTGCTGACTTTTCATTCCTCTAAGTGTCCTTTCTGGAGCAAATAATTTTAATTTTTATAAATCCCAATTCAACTTTTTTTAAGTGTAATACCTTGCATTTTATTTTTTAGCTTTATTGAGATGTAATTGCCAAATATTTTT
>NW_006287464.1:94674-98531 GCF_000327345.1 Myotis davidii | reverse complement strand
CCCCCCCCCCGAGACCCAAGCTCCCAGCCTCTTCTTTTTTTCTTTCTTCTTAGCGCCTCCTTGAGCAGAGGCCAGGGTGGGCTGGAAGCAGATATCTGGGATTTACTTATCTTCTATAATTGAAACTTTGTAGCCTTGAGCAGAGCCCAGGGTTGGCCAGAGCACGCGGGAAGCTTGGCTTCCTCCATTGCCGGTGGCAACCCAAGCCTCCTTCTTGCTCCAGCTCTGTGGCTGCTGCCATCTTAGTTGGGTTAATTTGCATACTCGCTCCTGATTGTCTAGTAGGCTTGGCTTGTGGGTGTAGTGGAGTGGCGGAGTAATGGTTCATTTGCATGTTTCATTATAAAAGCCTATATTACTTTGAAAGTGTGTGTGTGTGTGTGTGTGTGTGTGTGTGTGAAATATTGCCACAGTCAGGTTATTTTACATGCCTATCATATTATA
Organism: Myotis davidii; assembly: GCF_000327345.1. Lineage (NCBI taxonomy): Eukaryota > Metazoa > Chordata > Mammalia > Chiroptera > Vespertilionidae > Myotis > Myotis davidii. The sequence continues at coordinate 98,087 of NW_006287464.1, read as the reverse complement.
TAGTAATCATTTTTGTTCATGCTGAGCATAGTTAATAACTAATAACTACTCTCTTAGCAACTTTCAAGTATACAAGGTAGGCTGGAGTTACTATTTACTGTGGTCACCATGCTGTACATTAAATTTCCAAAACTTATTCATCCCATATAAGTGAAACTTTATACCCTTTGACCAACATCTTCCAATTTCCACAACTCTCACAGCCCTTGGCAGCCATCATTCTATTCTCTTTTTTTATGAGATTAACATTTTTAGATACTATATATATAAATGATATAATGCAGTGCATAAGTGTTCCTTTTTGTTCACAGCCTCATCAATACTTGTTATCTCTTTTCTTTTTTTAATCCTTACTGGAATCTATTTTGCCATTAATTTTTAGAGAGAATGGAAGGAAGGAAGAAGTGGGAGAGAGAGAGAAACATCAAATGGTTGCCCCCCACATCTGCCCCTACTGGGGATATGGATCAAACTTGCAATCAAGGTACATGTCCCTGACTGGGAACTGAACCCAAGACCCTTCAGTCTGTGAGCTAACGCCCTAACCACTGAGAAAACTAGCCATGAATATTTTGTCTTTTAAATGATAGCCTTTCTAATGTGTGTAGTGATATCTCCTTTGGTTTTGATTCAGTTTCCTGAAAATCAGTAATGTTAAGCGGTTTTTAATATAGCTTTGGACATTTGTTTATCTTTTTTTATAAGTATATTTTTATTGCAAGACAGGAAGAGAGAGGGATAGAGAGATAGAAACATCAATGAGAGATGAGTTTCAAAGATAGTGATGTAAGTAAACACGGGTACTCGCTGCCTCCCACAACCACATCATAATTACAATTAAAAGACAGAACAACCATCATTCACAACCATCTGAAATCTGGCTGAATGGAAGTCTTCAACTAGAGAAGTAAAGAAGAAAGTACATTGAGACTGGTAGGAGGGCCAGAGGCGTGGAATGGGCTGGACCAACACCCATGTGTGTCACTTTTTTTTAATCAGAAGGGATATCTCCACTGCCAGGCCTCACATGAGGAGCAAGCAGTCCCAGTCCCACACCAGACCCCCAGCCCAGGGATCTAGAGCAGAGAAGATAAGTTCCCCTCACTTTGGACGGTAAAAACCAATGGGGATTGTGCATGGGTGCCCTGTAGGCTGCTGGAGACCTGTATGGTTACTCTTAAATGGCTAGCACACAAACTTGCTTGGACTCAAGAGAACTGGGCTCCAGCACAGAGGTGGCAGCTTTGGGGTATCCAGGGACATATAGGGAGAGGCCAGAGCTAGACTGTCTGGCATCAATTAAAAACTCAGGGGTGGCTTTCTCTTAGACAAGAGTGCTCACGGGGGTCATTGTTCCTATTCTAGGACCTTCCCTGTTACAGGGCTGATTGTCAGCCATATCTGTGTTTCCACCAGCATGACTCCACTGTTCACTCTGCCTTGGTGATTCTCTGAAATCCCCGCCCTACCCAATTTGCACCCCATCCAAGCTGTTTGTAGCAGCTTTTCCATATGAAAGGCCTGTCTTGACTCAGGTTTCAGACTTTCCAAAAATCTCTCAAACAAATAGAAGTTGGCATTAGCATGCCCCATCCCTATTAATAAGAGGCAAAAGCCCCAGGAGTAACTCCAGCCTACTTTGCTTCACAACTGGGCCTTTCCTGGGCACTTCCAAGCACAATACAAGTAGCAGCCTTCAATAGATTGTTCTGTAGCTCCTGATGTAGCTTACTTTGCACCTCCCCAGAGGCTACAGAACCAGTGCACCAAGTGGACAGTTTCAGGCCTTACCAGATTACAACTCTATACATCCACAAGTGACATACTCAAGGGGAAGACTCAGTGAGCACCAAAGCCCCACGGAAGCAAGTCCTGCTCCACAGGGGTGTCTTCTGCACAGCAGTTCTTACAATGTAGTCACAGCTGGTCCTCATAGCCAATTGGCCTGGAGGTCAACTCCGCGTAGTGATGTCAACAGCAATCAGAACTCAACTACAATAAGACTGTGCACACAGCCCACACAGGGGTTCACCTACAATGTCCAACTCAGGTGACTGGAGAGGCTGAGCCATGGCCCTACAGAACACCTATTACACAAGGCCAATCTACCAATTCCAGGAGACAGCAGTTCTATCTAATATATAGAAATAAACACAGGGAAGCAACCAAACTGTGTAGATAAAGGAACACGTAACAAATGAAGGAACAGAAGAAATCTCCAGAAAACTAAATTAAATAGAAACAAACTACTAAATACAGAGTTCAAAACAATGGTTATAAGGTTGCTCAAAAATCTTAATGAGATTTTCAACAGACTTAGTGAGACTTTCAAGGATTTTATTGAGAATTACAAAGACATGAAAAATGACCAGTCAGAAATTTAGCGTACACTAAGTGAAATAAATAATAATTTACAAGGATTCAACAGTAGAGGATTCTGAGAATCAAATAAACAATGTGGAATATGAGGAAGCAATAAACCCAATCAGAATAGAAAAAAAAAATCCAAAAATATGAAGATAGTGTAAGGAGTCTTTGGGACAGCTTCAAGAGTATCAGCATTCATATTATGGGGGTGACAGAAGGAGAAGAGACAGAAAAGCTATTGAAAACCTATCCTATATAATAAGAAGCTAATATGAAAATCGACCAAACAGAGAAGGAAAGGGTTGCTATAACGTTCACTGACCACCAGGGGGCAGACACTCAATGCAGGATCTGCCCTCTGGACCTCAGTGTGCTCCCACAGGGAGAGCATCGCTGAGCCAGAAGCTGGGCTCATGGTTGGTGAGCACAGTGACAGTGGTGGGAGCCTCTCTGCCTCCGGAGCAGTGCTAAAGATGTCTGATTGACAGCTTAGGCCTGCTCAGCCATTAGTTGGACATTCTCTGAGGGCTCCCAGACTGTGAGAAGGCGCAGGCTGGGTGAGGGACCCCCCAGGGGTGCACAGATTTTGTGCACCAGGCTTCTAGTTTTAAGAAATAATGACATAAAACTTCCCCTACTGGGTGAAAAAAAAAATAGACTTACAAGTTCAGGAAGCACAGAGTCCCAAACAAGATGAACCCAAAAAGGCCCACACTAAGACACATCACAATTAAATGCCAAGGGTTGAAAACAGAGAGAATCTTAAAAGCAACAAGAGAAAAGTAGTCAGTTACCTTCAAGGAAGCATCCATATGACTGTTAGCTGAATTATCTACAGAAACTCTTCAGGACAGAAGGGAGTGGCAAGAAATATTGAAGTGATAAATAGCAAGGACCTACAACCAAGATTACTCTACTGAGGAAAAATATCATTTAGAATTGAAGGTTAGATAAAGAGCTTTACAGACAAGAACAAAAATAGCTAAAGGAATTCATAACCACCAAACCAGTATTACATGAAATGTTGAAGGGTATTCTTTAAGCAG
>NW_006287464.1:91831-94616 GCF_000327345.1 Myotis davidii | reverse complement strand
ATAGAACCAGGGGCATGGAAAAATGGAACAGACTGACAAATCTCAGTGGAAAGTGGGGTGGGGAGCTGGAAGAAATTAACCAAAAACCTTATATGCATATATGCATTACCTATGGACACAGACAATAGGGTGGTTAAAGCGTGAGGTGGTGTGAGAACCAGGCGGAAGGGAGTAATGGGGGGAAAGGGGATCACTTTTAATACTCACAAATATATACAGTCTCCTTGGATGAGGATTAACAAAAAAAGAAAGAAAAATTGATAAAAGAGGAACATCATGGATCAGCTGCCTCCTGCATGCCCCATTTTGGGGATCAAGCCCACAACCTGGGCATTTGGACAAATTTTGGGGTAGTCTAATTAAATAAACTTTTAAAAATCTTTATTGTTGAATGTATTACAGATGTCCCATTTTTTTTCCCTATTCTAATTTTTAAATCTGGTTCTTTAATTTTTTGCCATTGAGTTGTTTGAGTCCCTTATAGATTTTGGATATTAACCCCTTATCACATACAAGGCTTACAAATATTTTCTCTCATTCTATAGATTATTACTTTATTACTCTTTTTTCATTTATTGTAGTAATTCTGGGGTACATTTTATGTTTAAATCTCATTGATAAACTCAAGATAATAAAGATTGTCTCCTGAGCTTTCTTCTAAAATATATTTTTTTCTTTTAGTTTTATTTTACATTTTGGTATATGATATATTTTTAGTTAATTTTTGAATAGTGTATCAACTATATTTTGAAATTTAATTTTTAAAGATCAACTAATTAATCTAACAATATTTCTTGGAAAAACAATATTTTCTCCACACCCAAACTGAACTGCAATTGGAGAAAAAAAATTAAAGGACAAGAGGAGAGAGGAGAAAAAAGATGGTGACCGGCAAGAAGGTAGGGAGGGAGAGAGTGTGAGGGAGTGAGGGAGTGATAGAGGAGTGTGTGGTGTGTGTGTTTTTGAGCTAGGGACAATTAGAACCTGCAGGTCTTCCAAGGGGATGCTTAACTGGGCAGTCTTAGACAGCAAAACACCCCTGCCACTGTGGACACTTCGAGGGCAACCAGCATGGGCACAGAACTTGAAAAACAGAACTGCTTGAGACTAGGATCCTAGCCTCACCACCATCCAATCTTGTCTCAGACACAAACCAGTAACCTATAGCCACTAGGGACAAAGACCCGAGATCACAGCTGCAGCCCCACAGACACCAAGCATCCAGACATCCCGTCAGCAGATTTCTGTGAGTCACAGAGCCCATCCCCCTCCCCGCAGGATCACTGCAGCACCAGAGGAACTGCTAGACCCACCCTGTGCATGCAGGCCTCCTGCCCACACAGGGCATCTCCACTACCAGAAATTGAGCCTGGGTGCACAGACACTGGGAAGCTGTTTTCTTCTGTGCATACTCCCGCGACCAGACCCCATGCCCACACAGGGCAGCTCCGCTACCTGAATTTGAACCTGGGCACGCAGACACTGGGAATCTGTTTACTGCAGTGTGCAATTGTGCAACCAGACCCCACACCCACACAGGGCAGGAGTGTCACCTGACTTTGATTCTGGGCAAGTGCACATGGAAGTCTGTTTCCGCAGCTAGGAGTGGACCTCCTGCTAACACAGGGAGACTGTGAAACCTGGTCCCCAAGCAGATCAGGGACCCTGATTCTCCACCTAGAGGCAGCACTGAACACCAGTGACTTGACTCTGTTTATTATTGAGCGTGCATGGGATTCCTGACTCACAGTGCACACATACTAGGAACCAGGGACTCCAATTCTTGGTGCATGTGCACACAGGGACCCTGATTCTCACTGCAAGGCTGCACCAAGCCACAGAGACGCTGATACTTGATTCTTGGCATGGGCACAGGGGGACTCTGACTCCTGGTGCATGCTATGAGACTCTGATTTTTGGCACACACAAGTGGGGTGTCTTTTTCAGCACAGTGGAGGTGGGATCCCTAAATCTATGTGCACACACAAGGCTGCACTGAGCACTGGTGATTCTGATCCCAGGCAAGTGTGGCTCTGACCAACCCAAAACAGTCACATGTCTAGGTGTCAGAGGTCTTCAGTGACACTTGGGTGGTGTGAAGCTCCCACTGAACATAGCCCAGGCCCCTGCAAGGCAGCATTTGAACCTTCTGGTGATAGAATGGGGAGACAACAAAACAATCCCCAGAGGAAAGAAAAACTGGAATCACCAAGAATTGAAATAAGTGAAACAGAGGAATGCAGCATGACAAAAAGAATTCAGAGTATTGGTTGTACAGTTCTTACCCTGGATGGATGAGAAAATGAACAACCTATGCAAAAATAAGGAAGAAATGAAAAGTGATATAGCTATAATGAAAAAGACCATGGATGGTTTTAACAGTAGACTAGAAGAAGCACAGGACAGAATTAGTGAGTTAGAAGATGAGGTAGAGAAACAAGCACAATCTGAACAGATAACTGGAGAAAAAAATTAAAAAGGAGGAGAAGAGCATAAGGGAGCTTAGGGACAACATAAAACAAAGTAACATATGTATAATAGGGCTGCCAGAAGGACAAGAAGAGCAGCAAAGATTAGAAAATATATTTGAAGAAATAATGACAAAAAACTCTGATATGGCGGGGAAGAAAAAAGTTACACAAGTACAGAGAGTCCCAAGCAAGATGAACCCCAAAAGACCCACACCGAGACACGTCATAATAACAATGGCAAATGTTCAAGACAAAGAGAGAATCTTAAAGGCTGCAAGAGAGAAACAGAGAGTTACCTACAAAGGATACCACAT
>NW_006287464.1:83265-89754 GCF_000327345.1 Myotis davidii | reverse complement strand
ATCCCCAGTGGGGGATGTGCAGGAGGCGGCTGATCGATGTTTCTCTCTCATCGATGTTTCTGACTCTCTAGCGCTCTCCCTTCCTCTCTGTATAATCAATAAAAAATATATTAAAAAAAGAGAAATGCTAAAGGGAACACTGTAAAAAGAAGAAATAAAAAGGGGGGAAGGAACACAGGCATAAAGTACAGAAATGGCTACAAACAAGTACCTATCAATAATAACATTAAATGTAAATGGATTAAATACTCCAATCAAAAGACATCAATCTAGTGACTGAATGAATGAGAAAACATGACCCCTATATATGCTGTCTACAGGAGACCCACCTCAGAACAAGAGACTCACACCAACTGTATGTGACAGGATGGAAACATATCTATCAGGAAAATTGAAATGAAAAAGAAAAGAAAAGCTGGGGTAGCAATACTTATATCTGGCAAAATGGACTTCATGGTGAAGACCATAACAAGAGACAAGAAGGGCCACTTCATAATTCTAAAGAGATCGATACAACAAGAGGCTATAACTCTGGTAAATATTTATGCATGCAAAGCAGGAGCACTCACATACATAAAAAAAACTTCTGGAAGATATCAGGGGAGAGATTGACAGCAACACAATCATAGTAGGAGACTTTAATCCCCCATTAACATCACTGGATAACTCGTCTAGAAAAAAAAATTAGCAAAGCAACATCAATCCTAAAAAACTGACTAGATCAGATCGAATTAATCGACATCTTTAGAATATTCTACCCCCAAACTACAAAATATACATTTTTCTCAAGTGCACATGAGACATTTTTAAAAATAGACCACATATTGGGACACAGGCAAAGTCTCTCCAAATTCAAGAGAATTGAAAGCATATCAAGCATCTTCTCAGATCACAATAGCATAAAATTAGAAATCAACTACAGCAAAAACAATCACAAAAATTCAAACACTGGGAGGCTGAATAGCATACTCTTAAACATGAGTTGATTACCACAGAGATCAAAGAAGAAATAAACAAACACCCTGGAAACAAGTGATAATGAAAACACAAAATCCAAAATCTTTGGGACACAGTGAAAGCATCCTGAGAGTGAAGCTCATAGTGTTACAGGTCTGCCTCAAAAAAACAAGAAAAACTTGTAATAAAACAACTAACTCAGAAACTTGAAGAATTATACAGAGAGCAACAAGAAAATACCAGAGTGAGCAGAAGGAAGGAGATACTAAATATCAGAGCAGAAATAAATGACATAGAGACAAAAAATACAAAGGATCAATAAAACCAAGAGCTGGTTCTTTGGAAGGATAAACAATACTGATGAAACTCTAGCCAGGCTTACCAAGAAGCAAAGAGAGAGGACTGAAATTTAAAAAACAAAAAACAAAAAACACGCCACAAAACAAAACAAACAAAAAAAACACACAACAAATCAAAAACGTAAGAAGCAAAATAACAACAGATCCCACAGAAATACAAAGGATTGTTAAAAAATACTATGAACAACTCTATTGGAACGAACTAGACATCCTAGAGGAAATGGACATATTCCTAGAAAAATACAACCTCGAAAACTCAATCAGGAAAAATAAAAAAAATCCCAATAGCCTGCTAAATATGGAGGAAATTGAAGCAGTCATCTGATGGCTTCATAGGGGAGTTATACCAAACATTCAAAGAAGAACTAACACCTATCCTCCTCAGACTACTTCAAAAAATGCAAAAACAAGGAAAACATCCAAGCTTAGTCTATGAAACCAGCATTACCCTAATCCCAAAACCAGATAAAGACAACACGAAGAAAGATTATTACAGGCCAATATCCCTCATGAACTCACATGCTAAAATCATCAACAAAATTCTATATATTGGGTCCAACATTATCAGAAATATCATACACCATGACCAAGTAGGATTTATCCCAGGGTTGCAAGGATGGTACAATATCCACAAATCAATAAACGTGATACATCACATAAACGAATTGAGAGGTAAAATCACATGGTTATATCAATTGATGCAGAAAAAGCATTTGACAAAATCCAACACCGTTTCTTGATAAAAAAAACCCTCAGCAAAGTGGGAAGAGGGAACATACGTCAACATAATAAAAGTCTTATATCAGAAACTTACAGCCAACATCATATTCAATGGGGAAAAACTAAACTCATTAGAACAGAAACAAGACAGGGATGTCCACTTTCACCATTCCTGTTCAATATAGTACTGGAAGTGGTAGCCATAGAGATCAGACAAGAAGAAGAAATAAAAGGCATCCAAATCAGAAATGAAGAAGTAAAAATGTCCTTATCCGCAGATGATATGATTCTGCACATAGAAAACCATGAAGATTCCATCAAAATTATTAGAATTAATAAATAAATTCGGCAATGTAGCAGGATACAAAATTAACACCAGTAAATCTATGGCATTTCTATACACCAATAGTGAACTTACAGAAAGAGAGACTAAATCAATCCCATTTACCATCGCACCAAAAAATTAAGATATCTAGGAATAAACCTAACTAAGGCGGTAAAAAACCTGTACTCAGAAAACTACAGTTCACAGAAAACAGAGAGAGAGAGAGGAAGGCATAAACAGATGGAAGAACATACCTTGTTCATGGATTGGTAGAATCAACATCATCAAGATGTCCATAGTATCCAAAGCAATCTATACATTCAATGAAATTCTCATTAAAATACCAACAGCATATTTCACAGACCTAACCTAGAATGAACTCTCTAAAAAAATCATCTGAAATAAAAAAAGACCCCGATTACCTGCAGCAATCTTGAGAAAGAAGAACAGAGTAGGAGGGATCTCAAAACCAGATGTCAAGTTCTATTACAAAGCCACTGTTCTCAAACAGCCTGGTACTGGCACAAGAACAGAGATAGGGATCAATGGAATACAATAGAGAACCCAGAAATCGACCCAAACCAATATGCTCAAGTAATATTTGCCAAAGGAGGCAAGAGCATACAATGGAATCAAAACAATCTCTTCAATAAATGATTTTGAAAAATTGGACAGATACAAACAAATAAATGAAACTAGACCTCCAACTTACACCACACACAAATATAAACTCAAAATGGATAAAGGACTTAAACGTAAGATGTGAAACCACAAAAATATTAGAGGAATCCACATGCAGCAAAATCTCAGACATACGCCGAAACAATTTCTTCACAGACACAGCTTCTAGGGCAATGGAAACTAAAGAGAAAATAAACAAATGGGACTAAATCAAAATAAAAAGCTTTTGCACAGCAAAGGAAACCATCAACAAAACAACAAGAAAGCCCACTGCATGGGAGAACACAGTTGCCAATGTTATCACTGATAAGGGTTTAATCTTCAACATTTACAAGGAACTTATACAACTTAACAAAAGGAATATAAAAACCCCATGAAAAATGGGCAATGGACCTAAATAGATCCTTTTTGAAAGACTACATACAGAAGGCCGAGAGACATATGAAAACATGCTCAAAGTCACTAATCATCTAAGAGATGCAAATCAAAATGACAATAACGTACCATCTCACACCTGTCAGTATGGCTACCATCAAGAAATCAATAAATGACAAGTGCCAGGGAGGATTTGGAGAGAAAGGAGCCCTCGTGGGAATGCAGACTGGGGCAGCCACTATGGACGACAGTATGGAGAGTCCTCAAAAAACTAAAAATGGAACTCTCATTTGACCCAATGATCCCACTTCTAGGAATATATCCCAAGAAACTAGAAACACCAATCAGAAATGATATATGCACCTGTATTTTCATAGCAGCATCATTTATAATAGGAGGATTTGGAAACAGCCTAAGTGTCCATCAGCAGATGAGTGGACTAATATCCAGTGGTACATCTACACCAAGGAATACTACGCTGCTATAAAAAGGAAGGAACTCCTACCATTTGAAACAGCAAGGATGGACCTGGATAGCCTTATGCTAAGTGAAATAAGCCAGTCAGAGAAAGATAAATATCACAAGATCTCACTCATTTGTGGAATATAATGAACAACATAAACTGATGAACTTAAATGGACCAGAGACACAGAAGTATTGATCAGACTGTCAAACCTCCAAGGGAATGTAGGGGAGGGGAGGGGTAAGAGGGAGAGATCAGCTAAAGCACTAGTATGCATGCATATGAGCATAACCAATGGACACAGACACCAAGGGGTGAGGACATGATTGTGGGGGTGGGGCGCAAGGCAGGGATAAGGACAAATATGTAATACCTTAATCAATAAAGAAAAAAATAAGCACAAAAGAAAAAAAACACACAATATGTTCTCTATTGAATTGTTGTTTTATCTTTGTAAAAATAGAAATAAACAGTATTTATATAAACCTTTTTTTTTCTCTATTCTGATCTATTGATGTGTTTATTTATGCTTTTTTTCAGCACCATGCTGTTTTTGAGTACTGTAGTTTGGAATAAGTTCTAAAACTAGGCAGTGCATTATTTTTTTTTCATTATTAAATTGTTTTAGCGTTTTTAGCTCATTGCTTTACTATATATATTTTAAAGTCAGCTTTTAAATATTTGAATGAAAACTTGCTGAAATTTTCACTGGGATTGCATTAAGTAGATACACTGAGTGGCCACATTATTATGACCACCCCATCAGTACTTTGTTGGGCCACCTTTTGCCTTCAATACCACAGCAGTTCTTCTTGGCATTGACTCCAAGAGATGTTGAAAGGTGAAATGAGGAATCTGACACCATGCCTGATGAATAGCACTGTCCAGTTCTGTGAGATTTGATGGTTGTAGAACCAGCTGCCTTGGAACCAGCTGCCTGATGGCTCTTTTAACTTCGTCCCACAAATGCTCAATTGGATTGAGACTGGTGATTGTGGGGGCCACATAAGCAAGGTGAAGTCTCCCTCATGTTGAAACTACTCCTGCACAATACGAGCACCGACATGGCACACTGTCTTGTTGGAAGATGCCATTGGGATACGCCATCAACATGATAGGATGAACTTAGTTATGTTGTGCTATTCAGATGTTGTTCCACACGAATTAAAGGGCCCAAATCATGCCAGGAAAACATGCCCAAACCATAATACTGCACCCACCAGCTTGAAGGGTTGTACTCATGCACGTGTGGTGCATGTTTTCATGCTGTTTCCACCAAATTCTCACTCTGCCATCTGCATGATGCAACTGGAAAGTCGGACCACATGACTTTTTTCCAATGATTGACTGTCCAATCCTTGTGTTCCTGTGTGAATTGGAGACCTTTTATCTTGGTAACTGCAGACAGCAAAGGTGTTCGAACAGGCCTTCGACTTCCATATCCCATACAATGCAGTGTACGGCTAATTTGCCTACAAATGCCAGGTGGTCATAATAATCTGGCCACTCAATATATATATATATATAATCTCCCACATTCAAAGGTTGTTAAATCGCATTGTTTACCCATATCTTCAGAAAAATTTCACTTCTACTGTCGTGGTAAACAACCTGCTTCCCTATTTATAATGGTCTGGCCCTCTAGTAACTTCAGAGCGAAATTATAGCTAATTTGCCTACAAACATCAGGTGGTCATAATAATCTGGCCACTCGGTGTATATCAAGTGAGAGGTGACTGGAATCTTAACACTATTGTATTTTCTAATATATCATCATGGAATGTCAGTCCATCTTCATTTATTTAGATATTTGATTTCTTTCACCAGTGCTTTGTAATTTTCAGCATAAGTATGCTGCTCTTATAATTGCCAAGTACTTCTCATTTTTGGTGGTATTCTATAAGGCAGTGGTCAACTCATTAGTCAACAGAGCCAAATATCAACAGTTCAACGATTGAAATTCCTTTTGAGAGCCTCATTTTTTAAACTTAAACTATATAAGTAGGTACATTGTTATTAACTTAATTAGGGTACTCCTAAGGCTTAGGAAGAACCACACTCAAGGGGCCAAAGAGCTGCAGTTCGCCAACCATGGCTATAAGGTATCATTTTTTAAAATTGCAGTTATTCATTACTAATATATAGTATTATGATTGATTTCTATGTATTTACTTTGTATCCTCTGACCTTGATAAATTCACTTAGAAGTTCCTAAAATGTTTTGTATATTTTCTACATTAACCACAGTGTCTTCAGCAAATGGAGGCAGTTTTGTTTGTTTCTTTATACTTTGTATCGGTTTTTTTTCTTCATCTTGCCATATTTCACTGGCTAAGACTTCCCATATAGTGCTACATAGTTGTAGTGAGGTAATTTTTGTTTTGTTCAGTCCTATATAATAAAGAGGTAATATGGAAATTGACCATCACTCTGACACACAAGATGGTTGCCCTTATGTGGAGACAAGATGGCTGCCACAAGATGGCCAGCAGGGTAGGGCAGTTGGGGACAATCAGGCCTTCAGGGGAGGGCAATTAGAGGCGGCCAGGCCTGCAGGGGAGGGCAGTTGGGGGCAATCAGGCCTGCAAGGGAAGGCAGTTTGGGGTAAC
>NW_006287464.1:75021-83044 GCF_000327345.1 Myotis davidii | reverse complement strand
GCAGGGGAGGGCAGTTGGGGGGGACCAGGCCTTTAGGCTAGGGCAGTTGGGGGTGATTGGGCTGGTTGGGGAGGGCAGTTTGGGATGACCAGGCCAGCAGGGAAGGGAAGTTGGGGGCGATCAGACCAGCAGGGGAGGGCAGTTGGGGGGGATCAGGCCTTCAGGGGAGGGCAATTAGAGGTGACTAGGCTGGCAGGGGAGTAGTTAGGCGGGGATCAGGCTAGCAGGCAGAAGCGGGTAGGGGCAATCAGGCAGGTAGGCAGGCAAGCAGTTGGGCGCCAGCAGCCCCAGATTGTGAGAGGGATGTCCAGCTGCCCATTTAGGCCCAGTCCCAGGATTGGGCCTAAATCGTCAGTCAGACATCCCCCAAGTGGTCCCAGATTGGAAAGGGTGCAGGCTGGGCTGTGGGAAACTCCCCCTAATTCATGAAATTTGTGCACCAGGCCTCTAGTATATTATAGGAATAGTAGCCATTCTCTCACCTTTAAGTATGATGTTAGCCACAGGTATTTTAAATGTTATTTAATAGGTTAAGAAAGTTCTTTTATTATTGCATTTAATTTTATGTGAAAGCTTCATCTATATAAACTTGCATCTGCTCTCACATTAAATGACAATATGTTTTAACATTTCTTTTAATTTAGAAGAAACATTTCTGTGATTAACAGTTTCCATACACCATTAAGATAATCTATTTAATAGTAAGGCATCTGCTATACTTTAGCACCAGTAACAAAAACAATTTTGCATATAATTCCTGTTTAGAAAGTGATAATTTAGGATTAAGGCTTAATACCCTTCCTTATAGTTTATTACATTTAATTTTAAATCTTCAGTCTAGGTACATATTACTTCAGATACATTTCATTTAGCAATATATTTAACTTTTATGTATGTAATTTTATGGTATATTTTTATTATAACTTGTTGAAACAGTTATATATTTGTATTTGATCATAGAATATTAGAAATAGAGATAAAAAAAGACCTATTGGGTCTGCCCCATTCCACTGTGATATGCATATACTTCTCAGCAACTCCTGTTTCATCAACATAAAACTGTTGTTGGGCCTGTTTGTCTCTGCAGAAAAAATGCCAGAAGGTCTTTTCTTATTTAAACATTTATGTTTTCTTATTAGCTATTTCTCTACATCATGCTTTTATATTTGGGAAGTCAATTAAAAAGAATGATTCATTCCTTAGCAAACTTTATTTTCAAAATAATTCTCTATACATGTGTCATTCTAATTTATCATCATATCAAGAAGTTATCTTCTCTCTTACATGCTTATATTATTACTTCAGCGTTTAGAAAAAATCCTAAACAGAAACAATCTCCACAGATAGGTTCATAATAGAATAAGGAAGAGTAATGAATGAGGCAAGAAATGGACATATGCGTCAGCCCTGGGTATCTGAAACAGGAATGATATTGCACAAACTGGCTTAGAACCTTTAAATCATCTCAAGGTGAGTCCATCCTTATGAAATGTTTGCTATGTGAAGCCAGCTCAGAGGAAGAAATAAGTTCAAAATTAAGAATAAATGGCTGAGACATAGAAACACGGAACAGACTGTCCAACCTATGAGGAAAGGCGGGGGAGGGGACAAGAGATAAACCAAAGGACTTGTATGCATGTATATGAGCATAACCAATAGACACAGACAGTAGGGGGGTGAGGGCATGTGCTGGGGGTGGTATTGGTCACGGAGAGGGCAATGGGGGCAAAAGGAGATTCATGTAAGACTTTAAACAATAAAGAATTTAAATTAAAAAAGAATAAATGGCTGAGTAAGAAGAATAAATCTACCAACAATGAGTAAATCAATCTATAGTTCTACAATGTGGTCAGGTGAGTTTAACAATATCTATCTACATAGATTGACAAACTGCAGATGGATTTCCTAGTAGGAACTTTTCACATGAATGAAGACAAATAATAAGAATCAGACATGTATATCTTTTATCAGGTTTACCATGGGGCTACTGACAAAGCTTGACCAAGATCATTTCTATCTGCTTGTCTGTAACTTCATAATGGACATATGGCTTAATTAATCAGTTAGTTATAATGTTTAAATCCACAAAATGAAACATAGTTTTATTTTATTTATATCCATGATGTATAAAAGCATTCAAGGTCCTCTTTGTGGTCGTTACTCTTTTTAAATTAATTGTGACTTAAATAATTAACAAGCAAATTAAGGAGAGATAGCCAGTTATATGAAAGAATTTTCTCACCACTCCCTATGCTACAAGTCTACCATGTGAATGAACATAATATAAGGATGCTTAAAATACCTCCCAATTCTTCTTTATACTTCAACCTTTTTCCTGTTTAACAATACAATGTTAAATATGTATTGTATATAAATATGCATACATATACATATACACGTACCATATGCAAATATATACCTACAAACATACATGCATACTTTTTATTTAGTGCAAGCCTTATATATTCTTTTCATTTTAACCAGTACAAAATATCCATGCATAATCTTAAAATACCATTTGTGACACTTAGGTTTAGTTGTACAATTTTTATATAGGGAAAATTATACTTTCTGAAAAAACAATAACAACAACAAACAAACTTGTTGGTTGCCAATGAATTGTTTCAGCTCAGAAAGCAAAACTAAAATGAATGAATCTCTAAAACAGCGGTCACCAACCAGTTGTCTGCAGACCACTGGTGGTCCATGAGGTCCAAAAGGTTGGCGACTGCTGCTATAAAGAAAGAAAATTATAGGCCAGTGTCCCCAATGAACATAGATGTAAAAAGCCTTGTCAAAATATTAAAAAACAGAATGTAGTAAAACATTGAAAAGATCACACAACTTGATCAAGTGGAATTTATTCTGGGAATGCAAGGTTGGTTTAATATTCACAAATCAATTAATATGATACACAATGTAAACAAAATAAAGAATAAAAATCAGAAGATTGTATCAATAGATGCAGAAAAAGCATTTGACAAAATCAAACATCCATTTATAATAAAAAAGAAAAAAAAACTCTCAGCAAAATGTGGATAGAAGGGACATACCTACACACAATGAACATATATGACAAACACACAGATAACATCATATTGAATAGTGAAAACCTGAAAGGTTTTTAAAATAAGAAACAAAACACTTTCACCACTATCATTAAAAATATTGGAATTCCTAGCCACAGCAATCAGACAAGGAAATAAAGTAAAAGGTATCCAAATTAGAAAGGCAAAATAAAACCCTAAATATTATACCAAAAACGATTTAAACTAATAAATTAATTCAATTAAATTTCAGGATACAAAAGTAATATTCAGATATCTGTTGCATCTCCGTACACCATTAACAAACTATCAGAAAGATAAATTAAGGAACCAATCCCTTTTACCACTGCATCAAAAATAATAAAATACCTAAGAATAAATTTAACTCAGGAGTTAAAATATCTGTACTCAAAAACTATAATACAAGAAAGAAATTGATGAAGATACAAATGAATTTAAGAACATAATGTGCTCATGGACAGGAAAAAAAAATTAACACCATTAAAATACCCATAGTACCAAAAACAATCTATAGTTTCAATGCAATCCTTATCGAAATAACAGTGGGATTTTTTCACAGAAATAGAATAAATAGTCCTAAAATGTATATGGAACCACAAAAGACCTCAAATAGCCCCAGCAATCATAAGAGTGAAGAAAATTAGAGGCTATAACACTATCTGCTATAAAACTATGCTACAAGGCTGGTAATCAAAACAGCATGATACTGGCATAAAAACAGGCACATAGATCAATGGAACCAAATAGAAAGCCCAGAAATATACCCATGCCTAAATAGTCAGTCTATGACAAAAAGGCAAGAATATAGATTCAAACATAAGTAGGTTTACAGTTGTTTGTATTGGAAAATAATACAATTATCAATAAATAATAATTCAAGAATAAACACTGTGTTTTGTGTATTCAAACTGTAAAACTACATTTGCCCCACCCTGTATACAATGAGGTAAAGGCAGTCTCCTTAATAATCAGTGTTGGGAAACCTGGATTATGCATTCAAAAATTGACTAGAGTCAATTGGTCTAATTACTAGACCAATTTCTTACACTATATACAAAATGTTAGGTCTGATCAAATAATTGAATCAATAACCCCTCCCCTGGATACTGTCCTTTAGGCCACTTCACAATGAACATTCCACTTGCTTACACCACATTCCACTTGCTAAGACAATTAATAATTCTCTCTCATCATTGATGTTTCTATCTCTCCCTCTCCCTCTCCCTTCCTGTCTGAGATCAATATATATATTAAATGTGCAGAGTACCTGAATAAACATTTATTCAAAGAAGACATTCAGATGGACAGTATTTTAACACAATCTCAAAGTATCCCCTCACAAATACCTTATAAAGAGAACAAAAAAGTGTCTGCAATGGACAAACATGGTGGACACAACTTAACCAAGTGACCAAAATTAATATCCTATATAATAAAGAGGTAATATGCAAATTAACCCTCACACCCTCATAAGATGGCTGCCTGCCACCAGGCCGGCAGGGGGGTTAGTGAGGGACAACCAAACAACTGAACAGCAGGCTGCATGGGGCAACCATGGCTGGTGGGGGGTGCAGTTGGGGGTGACCAAGCCAGCAGTTAGGGGTGACCAGGCTGCAGAGGGCTCAGCCAGAAGCTGTGCTGATGGCTGGCAAGTACAGTGGCCTGCCTCCATAGCAGTACTAAAGATGTCTGAAGCTTAGGCCTGCTCCCCACCATCAGTTGGACATCCCCTAAGGGCTCCTGGACTGTGAAAGGGTGCATGCTGGACTGAGGGACCCCTCCTCCCTCCACATGTGCATGGATTTTGTGCACCGGGCCTCTAGTAGACATATAAAAAATGCTAAGCATCACTAATCAGATAAATGCAAATTAAAGCCTCAATAAAATTTAACCTTACATCTGTCAGAGAGGTTATCACTTATAAATCAACAAACAAGTATTGGTGAGCATGTGGAGAAAAGGGGATCCTTGTGCACTGTTGGTGGAATTTTAAATTGGTGCAAAGACTATGAAAATAGTATGGATGTTCCTCAAAAATTAAAAGCAGAACTACTATGTGACCCAGTAATCCCACTTCTAAGTATTTATCCAAAGAAATCCAAGGGTGGGTGGGAGAGATTAACTGGGGAATTTATATGCATATATGCATAGCCAATGGACACAGACAATAGTGCAGCAAAGGCTTGGGAGGGTTGGGTACTGGGAGGAGGGTGTCAATGGGGGGGAACAAAGCAGACATTTGTAATACTATCAATAATAAAGATAAATTACAAAAATTAAATTAAAATGTGGAAAAAAACAGAATAAACAGTTTGAACTAATTAAATTATACTTCTAAATTATTGGATCAAATAATAAAAAAACAATGGAAACATGTTAAATAATTTGAAGTTCTAAAGTCTTTGAAATGCAGAGAGAAGCATCTCTCTCCTCCCTGGCAGAGCATTGAAATGCAGATTAGGGACAAAACTTCTAACAGAATTAATAGTAAGCATCAAAGTTCATCCCTGGGAAAGGTTTTCTGCTACAAGGACAGAAAATAAACCATAAATTAGAGAAAAGATTTGGAACTATATCAGTATTAGGTTAAACAAAGCATCTATACAAATTCTGTGTTATTTGAGTAAACATGACCCAGGGTGATTAAAATGTTCCTGTATTTGGTTAAACAGTTAATATCCATCACAAGAAATAGGGTATACTTTTGTTTGAGGACCTAATTTTTTTCCTTTGAAAATAGTCTTTAATTCACATTGATAATTAAAGTTAAAGTGTGTCTCAGTTGGTTGAAAGTCATCCCATACACCAAATAGTTACTGGGTTGGGATGTTTCTCTCCCTCTCCATTCTTTTTTCTCGAAAAAAAAAAAAAACAAACAAACAAACAAACAAAAAACGTTTTTTCTAAGTGTATATTTGAGTTTGTGAAAATCTCAGCAACTTTAATATATTATGAATTTTATAATAATTCATCTTTTAAAGCCACTTAGTGTTGACTGATAAAATGTCAAAGTACAATTCTGCAAAAGCAATCTTATAGTGATCTAATGCTATAGGATCTTTTTGTTGTTTTATGCAAAGTATTGGTTATAAAGAATCTAAAGGATATTTTCACTAATATAGCTAGACCAGATTTTTATTCTAATGATTCTTTGATAATTATATTGAAACAATATAATCTAGATGTAAGAAAATTTTTGTCTATTTTTAATAGCTAGATGAGGAATGGGGAAGCATTCAAGATGCCATACATCCAGAGATTCTAATCCCACAGATATTCTTAGTCATTGCATTAAGTGACATCAGTAGAAGATTTATATTATTGATTATTTTATACTTAAAAACAATATCTCTTTCTTTGTGGGGTCTGATCCAAAGATTTTAATATAGTACATATGGCTAAGTGCCTGATAATTTCCATTTATCACAAATTCCAAATTATGCTGTTAATGCTTGTCCGGGAACCACATATTGAGAGTCACTATTCTAAAAACAGTTGCCATTTGGAGCTAAACACTTTCCTCAGGGTTTAAGAGGGGATAGTACCTAATATACCACCAATAATCACTAATCTAAAACACTCTTTTCTCAGTTTGTACAAGAAAAAAAAAGAAAGGGAGAAAGAAATAGAGAGTTATTTTATCAATAGCCTTTGTCAAATGTCAATAATTACTTAGAATTAATTCAATTCTCACTCAGACATCTGGAGAACTCCACAGAGCCAGCATTTATTTGTTTGTTTGTTTAATTTGACTGTTGACAGTATTACAGATGTATACCAATTCTTCCCCCTTCTCTCCCTCCTCTGCAGCCTCCACCCCACCCCAGGCCTTCATGATCTCACTTATAAGTGAAATCTAATGAACATAATATACTGATGAACAAAGTAAGTCCAGAGGCATGGAGGCATGGAACAGACTGACAAATCTCAGAGGGGAGGGGGGTAGACAGGAAGAGATTAACCAAAGAACTTATATACTTAAATGCATACCCCATAGATACAGACAAGAGTGTGGTGAACAGATGCAGTATTTTTATGCCTACCAAAAACAGGATATTGCTGACTTGTATTACACACATAAGCAGTGACATTCCAAAGAGAAATTGTTGCAAACATACCAGTTGTCACAACCCTCTAACTCAACACAGTAAATAAAAGTATATTTTATCACTGTTAAAAAATGACAATATAACACATCTTTCCTTTTTTTCTATTTTCTCTAAAAATAATTTATTTTAACCTTACTCAAACACAGTATTTTTTTAAATTTTATTTTATGTAGTTTCTTTGATTTTTTCTGGTGAAATTTTGAAATGTAAAATTTTGCAACAGTTACAAATGTTAAAGCTATTTACTTAATGTCTATTGAAAACATTTTTCAAAGTGAACATAATGAAAAATACAATCAAGATATTATTTTCATACTAGAAGCACTATACATAAAATTCGTGCCAGGGGCTCGGCCCTTGCAGCACGCGCTTCGTCTACAACGTTGTCTGGAATGTCGTCCTGATGGTCGTTCTGCCAAACAGTTACAAATGTTAAAGCTATTTACTTAATGTCTATTGAAAACATTTTTCAAAGTGAACATAATGAAAAATACAATCAAGATATTATTTTCATACTAGAAGCACTATACATAAAATTCGTGCCAGGGGCTCGGCCCTTGCAGCACGCGCTTCGTCTACAACGTTGTCTGGAATGTCGTCCTGATGGTCGTTCTGCCAACCGATCTAATTAGCATATTAGCTCTTTATTATATAAGACTAGAGGCCCGGTGCACAAAAATTGCACTAGGGGGGGGGCAGGGGGGTCCCTCAGCCCGGCCTGTGCCCTCTCACAGTCTGGGACCCCTCCGGAAATAATGACCTGCTGTCTTAGGCCTGCTACTGGGAGGCAGAGGGCAGGCCCAATCCCAAGGTGCAGCCCCTGGTCGGGCTCAGAGCAGCACCAAT
>NW_006287464.1:73108-74534 GCF_000327345.1 Myotis davidii | reverse complement strand
GGTTCCCTGCAGCTCCCTGGCCTGTGTCTGCCATATTTGTTGGTAGTTAATTTGCATATCACCCTGATTAGCCAATGGGAAGCACAGCAGCGGTATGGTTAATTACCATTTTTGTTTATTATTAGATAGGATTATTTTGAATTTCAACTAATGGACACTTTTTAAAAAATGTATATTTTTTTATTGATTAAGATATTACATATGTGTCCTTATCCCCATGTTACCCCCTATTCCCCTGATCATGCCCACACCCCCCTGTTGTTCCTGTCAATTGGTTAGGGTTATATGCTTGGATATAAGTCTTTTGGCTGATCTCTCCCCCTTACCCCACCCTCCCCTACCTTCCCTCCAAGGCCCGGCAGTCCAATCAATTCCTCTCTGTCGCTGGATCTGTCCTTGTTCATCAGTTTATGTTGTTTATTATATTCCACAAATGAGTGATATCATGTGGTATTTATCCTTCTCTGACTGGATTATTTCACTTAGCATAATGCTCTCCAGTTCCATCCATGTTGTGGAAAATGGTAAGAATTCCTTCTTTTTTATAGCAACATAGTATTCCATTGTGTAGATGTACCACAGTTTTCTAATCCATTCATCTGTTGATGGGCACTTAGGCTTTTTCCAAATCTTAGCTATTGTAATTGTGCTGCTATGAACATAGGGATGCATATATCCTTTCTGATTGGTGTTTCTGGTTTCTTGGGATATATTCTAGAAGTGTGATCACTGGGTCAAATGGAAGTTCCATTTTAAACTTTTTGAGGAAATTCCATACTGTCTTCCATAGTGGCTGCACCAGTCTGAATTCCCGCCAGCAGTGCATGAGGGTTCCTATTTCTCCGCATCCTCTCCAGCACTTGTGGTTGTGGATTGTTGATGACAGTTATTCTGACAGGTGTGAAGTGGTACGTAATTGTTGTTTTGATTTGCATCTCTCGGATGATTAGTGACTTTGAGCATTTTTTCATATGTCTCTTGGCTTTCTGAATATCCTCTTTTGAAAAGTGTCTATTTAGGTCCTTTGCCCATTTTTTTTATTGGATTGTTTATCTTCCTTTTGTTAAATTTCAAGATTTCCCTATAAATGCTAGAGATTAAACACTTATTGGTGATAACATTGGCAAATATGTTCTCTCATGCAATGGGCTTTCTTGTTGTTTTGTTGGTGTTTTCTTTTGCTGTGCAAAAGCTTTTTATTTTGATGTAGTCCCATTTGTTTATTTTCTCTTTAGTTTCCAATGCCCTAGTAGCTATATTGGTGAAGAAATTGCTTCGGCATATGTCTGATATTCTGTTGCCTTTGGATTTCTCTAGTATTTTTATGTTTTCCCGTGTTACATTTAAGTCCTTTATCCATTTTGAGTTTTTGTGTATGGTGTAAGTTAGTGGTCTAGTTTCATTTTTTTTTTGCATGTATCTGTCA
>NW_006287464.1:71566-72865 GCF_000327345.1 Myotis davidii | reverse complement strand
AATTTTCCCAACTCCATATATTGAAGAGACTATCCTGGCTCCACTGTGTGTTCTTGCCTCCTTTGTCAAATATTAATTGAGCATATTGGTTCGGGTCAATTTCAGGTTTCTCTATTCTATTCTTTTGATCTATATTTCTGTTCTTGCGCCAGTACCAGGCAGTTTTGAGAACAGTGGCTCTGTAATACAGCTTGATACATGGTATTGAGATCCCACTTACTTCGTTCTTCTTTCTCAGGATTGCTCCGGCTATTCGGGGTCTTTTTTTATTCCAGATAAATTTTTGGAGAGTTCATTCTAGATCTTTGATATATGCCATTGGTATTTTAATGTGGAGTGCATTGAATTTATAGATTGCTTTGGGTAGTATGGACATTTTAATGATGTTGATTGTACCAATCCATGAACATGGTATGTTCTTCCATCTGTTTATGTCTTTCTCTATCTCAATTTTCAATACCCTGTAGTTTTCAGGATATAGGTCTTTTACCTCCTTAGTTAAGTTTATTCCTAGGTATCTTAATTTTTTGTGTGCAATGGTAAATGGGATTGTTTTTGTAATCTCTCTTCTGTAAATTCATTGTTGGTGTATAATAAGGCCATTGATTTCTTAGCATTAATTTTGTATCCTACTACATTGCAAAATTCATTATTAATCCTAATATTTTTTTATGGAGTCTTTAGGGTTTTCTATGTACAGTATCATGTCATCTGCAAATAGTGACAATTTTACTTCTTCTATACCAATTTGGATACCTTTTATTTCTTCTTCTTGTCTGATTGCATTGGCTAGCACTTCCAGTACTATGTTGAATAGGAGTGGTGAAAGTGGACATCCCCGTCTTGTTCCTGTTCTTAAGGGAAATTGTTTTAGTGTTTCCCCATTGAGTATGATGTTGGCTGTAGGTGTTTCATATAAGGCTTTTATTATGTTGAGGTATGATCCTCCTATTCCCACTTTGCTTTTGTGTTTTTATCAGAAAAGGGTGTTGGACATGGTCAAATGCCTTTTCTGCATCAATTGATATGATTATGTGATTTTTGTCTCTCAATTTGTTTAAATGGTGTATCACGTTTATTGATTTGCAAATATTGTACCAGCCTTGCATCTCTGGAATAAATCCCACTTGGTCATGGTGTATGATCTTTCTAATGTAATGCTGAATGCGATTTCGTAAAATTTTGTTGATTATTTTAGCATCTATGTTCATCAAGGATATTGGCCTGTAGTTCTCTTTTGTGGTGTCTTTATCAGGTTTTGGAATTAGGGTAATGCTAGCTTCATAGAAAGCGCTTGGA
>NW_006287464.1:69116-70528 GCF_000327345.1 Myotis davidii | reverse complement strand
ATTACTCTGAATTCTGTCTCTGATATGTTACTTTTTATGTTACAGGGTTCTTTTTATTTCTTCTTTAATCTCTTTGGTAACCCAGTCATTGTTTAATAGCATGCTATTTAGTCTCCAAGTGTCTGTTTCCATTGTTTTTATTGTAGTTGATTTCTAGTTTTACGCCACTGTGATCTGAGAAGATGCTTGTTATGATTTCTATCCTCTTGAATTTGAAGAGACTTTGTCTATGTGGTCTATCTTTGAAAATGTCCCATGTGCACTGGAGAAGAATGTATATTCTGTAGCTTTGGGGTGAAATATTCTGAAGATGTCAATTCCATCTGATCTAGTGAGCCATTTAGGATTGCTGTTTCTTTGCTGATTTTTTGTTTAGAGGATTTATCTAGTGATATCAGCGGGGTATTAAAGCCCCCTACTATGACTGTATTGCTATCGATCTCTACCTTGATATCTTTCAGAATTTGTTTTAAGTATTTGGGTGTTCCTGTTTTGGGTGCATATATATTTACCAGAGTTATATCCTCTTATTGAATCACCCCTTTAGTATTATGTAGTGGCCTTCCTTATCTCTTGATATGGCCTTTACTTTAAGGTCTATTTTTTCAGATATAAGTATTGCAACCCCAGCTTTTTTCTCATTTCCATTTGCCTGAAAAAATTTTTTTACATCCCTTCACTATCAGTCTGTGTGAATCCTTTGTTCTCAGGTGGGTCTCTTATAGATCGAAGATATATGGGCCATGTTTTCTTATCCATTTAGCTACCCTATGTCTTTTGATTGGGGCATTTAATCTATTCACATTTAATGTTATTATTGATAAATACTTGTTTGTCTTCATTGTTATTCTTAATATTTGTGTTTCTTCTTGTCTTTTTGTTTCTTCTCTTTACAGCAGTCCCTTTAGCATTCCTTGCATTGCTGGCTTGGTGGTAATAAACTCTCTTAGTCCTTTTTTTGTCTGTGAAGCTCCTGATTCCACCTTCAATTTTGAATGATAGCCTTGAGGGGATTCCGTCCCTTGGTTTGCATCACTTCGTATATTTCATTCCATTCTCTTCTTGCCTGGTGTGTTTCTGTTGAGAAATCCGTCAATATTCTAATGGGAGATCCCTTGTATGAAACTTTCTGTCTCTCTCTGGCAGCTTTTAAGATTCGTATTTTGTCATAGATGTTTTCCAACTTAATTATGATGTGTATTGGTGTTGATCTTTTTGGGTTCATCTTTTTTGTGACTCTCTGTGCTTCTTGGATTTGCATAGATTTTTCTTGCCCATATCGGGGAAGTTTTCTGTCATTATTTCTCTGAACAGGTTTTCTATTCCTTGCTTCTCTTCCTTTCCTTCTGGTACCCCTCCTATGCGGATGTTGTTCCATTTTGTGTTGTCCCAAAGCTCCTTTAGGCTCTGCT
>NW_006287464.1:58854-69080 GCF_000327345.1 Myotis davidii | reverse complement strand
ATTACTCTGAATTCTGTCTCTGATATGTTACTTGCCTCGGTTTCTTATAACTCCCTCTCTGATGATTTCTCTTTTTCTTTCCTTTAGGGGTTGCTTTTTCATCTCCCCATGTTTTGCTCTAACGTTTTAATTGTTTCTGTGTCCTAGATCTGACTGTTTTGCTACCCCAGTTCTTTTGAGGAGGGTGCTGCTTGTGTTATCACTCAGGTC
Source organism: Myotis davidii (assembly GCF_000327345.1). NCBI lineage: Eukaryota > Metazoa > Chordata > Mammalia > Chiroptera > Vespertilionidae > Myotis > Myotis davidii. The sequence continues at coordinate 68,870 of NW_006287464.1, read as the reverse complement.
TCCTGAGCTTGGTAATCTAGCATATCTCCCTCCTTGAGCTGTGTGGGTTTTCTTGATGTAGGCCTGCGAGCTGGAAACATGCACCCATGGTGTCCAGATGTCAGCAGCTGGGGAGGGGTATGTTCCAATTTTTGCTGTCTTGCATCCTTGGCTAAAATTGCATGTGCCCAGCAGAGGCTCATGGAGGTACCCAGGAGCTGTATGTCAGGGTGGTAGGGCTCAGGAAGCCTGCACACTGGAAAGGCACAACTGTGGTTTCCAGAATTCTGTAGCTGTAGGGTGGGAAGACTCAGTTTTTGCTGATGGGCCTGTGGTTGGATACCCATGCTCCCAATGGTTGCTCACAGGGGCACCCATGGTGTGCTTACCAATGCGGCACCTTGACTCACTCTGAAGGGCCCTGTTGAAGCCAAGGTATCCAGGATGAGAATATTCAGAATTTATATTGTTAGAGCAGTGCACCCTTGTTAGAATAAGGACATGCCTGAGATACAGTGAGCTCAGGAGGCCTGAGCGTTGGAAAAGCACGACTATAGTGTCCAGAGTTCTGCAGCTGTAGAGTGGGAAGACTCAGTTTTTGCTATTTTGCCTGTGGATGGATACACATCCTCCCAATGGCAGCTCACAGGGGTACCTGTGGTGCATTTGCGGCATGGAGCTCTGCGGTACGCTAATGGGCCCTGGGACTGAAGTTGTGTGACAGTGTCTATTGGCAATTATTCAAGAGAGTGAATTCAGAATTTCTGCTGTGGGGCAGTGCACCCCCATTTGCACAATATCACACTCAGCAAGGCTCGCAGTGGCTCCCCAGATCTGCTTGTGGGGTGGTGGGCTCCATGTGCCTGCCTGCTGGAAACTCGTGACTCTGGTGGTGCGTTTACAGCATGTGTGCAGAGCTCTGATGCACCCTTAGGGGCCCTGAAATTGTGAGACAGTGTCTATTAGTAGGTATTCAGGAGAGTGAATTCAGAATTTCTCTTGTGGGGCAGTGTGCCAGTGTCTGTACAATATTGCACCAAGTGGGGGGGCTCGCAGCAGCTCCCAAGGGCTGCCTGTGGGGCAGTGGGCTCCAGAGGCTTGCATGCTGCAAAGGCGCGAATGTGGTGCCCAGAGGTCTGCTGCTGGGGAGGGGGAGGCTGCACTTACTGCTGTGGAAGCAGTGCTCCTTTGGAGGTGGAGGTCCCAGGGTCTGCGAGCCTGTGGGTATGGCAGCAGGATTTTGTCTGGAGTGGCTGCTGGGTCGTGGGCAGTGTCCAAGGCCTGTCTGGGTGGTGGTGTTGATGAGTTCCTATATAGCCACTCTCCCCTTTAAGGTGGCGTGGGATCTGTGCGGAGTCCCGCAGTCTGGGGAGTGCCCACAGTGGTAGTAGTCTCTCCCTGTCTAGGAGTCTGGTCTGCCGGACCCTGGTACTACTGTCGGATTTAACTGTAACTCACTCACTCACACACACCACATGCACACACCCACTCTTCCTTCACCCTCTGTTATGCCCAGATTTCAAGATCCCCAATAGACCACCAGGGAGCCAGCCAAGTCCAATGCAAAAACAAAGAGTCTTTATTCCAGCTAGCTCGGCTCCCCGACCACACTCACCAATGCAGCGGCAAGCGGCAAAGAGAGGCTGAGCTCTGTGGGGAGAGGAGTTGTATAGGGGGGTTGGAGTAAGGGGAGGAGAAAGGACTGTGGGCCCTTCAGATTGGCCAGGCTCAAGTCGGTGTCTTGTTACACCGGATGTGGTCATATCTATGATGTGCACTTCCCTTGATTGTCATTGGTTAGTTTAAAGAAATCCTGGATGTGGCTAGCAGAGGCTTGGGCTTCCAGGAAGAAGCTCCTTGCCAAGCACATGGCTGCCCCAAAATGGAGGATCAATGGTAAGATGGAGGGCGTAGCCCTTACCCTGGGGCAAGATGGAGGGCGTAGCCCTTGCCCTTTCATTCCCCCCCTTGTCCTGAGACTTCTGGCTCAATCATGAGATGGACTGCATTTCTATTTCACCGTTGTTAGAGGCCTGTACTGGGCGTGCAGAACTATCAACTGAACCACCCTTATACGCTTCTTGACAAACTGGACTAGTCTGTTAATAATGCAAAGGCCAAATGTCAACAGCATTAGGAGGATTACAAGGGGTCTGGCGAGGTCCACTGTCCTCCTGAGGGTGATCTGCAGCGGGTGTGTCTGGTTAGAGGTCATCTTCTACTCAGGCTCCCTGCTGTCCTGGACACAGAAGGAGCTGGGCTTGTGACCTGGCAGAGACAAACTATAACAAATGGTCTGGTGGAAGGGAAAGAAAACATTTCAGTTTTAACAACTTAAACACAACAAGAATGGTAACTGACCACCTTCCAGGACAGCTAATACATAGCTATAACAATGTCCCTCAGTGTGGGAGACTGGACACTTGCCAGTTATTCCCAAAGACTACCAAGGACTGTAGACTATCACGAGTCCACAGCTATAGCTACATTTAAACCTGCAAGAGAATTGAAGGTTAATATTACCAAGCATGAGATATGGTAGGGCTATATAAACATTTTAGGGAGGTTACTAAAGTCTACTCTTGACCTTCCTATATAAGGCAAATTGTCCTTGTCTCTTTGGAGTTATGTCCATGAAGACGTATACAGTTTTCTGCAGGTCACTGTCAGGGCTGTGCACTGTGGCCAGTTCTTCTTTCTAGCGGCAAACACAATCTGCCCAATTTTCTTAAAATGTATTCTGGCATGGGAGAAAGTTGTTTTGTTGTACACAGGTAGCTTGACCCCTATATCACTGGACCTGGACCTCTGCCCAGCAAACTTCCCCAGTGGGGGGTGTGCAGGAGGCAGCTGATCGATGTTTCTCTCTCATCGATGTTTCTAACTCTCTCTCTCTCTCCTTTCCTCTCTTCATCCTTTCTACCTGCCCTGAACTCTGGGGCCTATAAGAATTTCCAATTTGCCCCAATAGCCCTGGCTACTACCTGTGTTACCTGTGAAATAAAGGCTGGTCCGTTTTCGGATCCTATCATAACAGGAAAACCATACCTGGGTAAGATGTCTTCTAGCAGCTTACCACGAAATGAAAAGTTTGGTTAATGCCTTTTGAATAATTACCTATTTCAAGTTAGCCAAATTTAATAACTTGACAACTATTTTATTGTCAAATTTAATATTCTAACAATAATTTTAATTTACATCCTTGTGAAGGCTATGAGCATTCCTGTTAGGCTAGATCTAGACATAAGTCTGTTAGCCAAACCTCCGTTCATCTGGATTCTGATTTCAGCTGGACCAAATCTCTTTTATTATTTGGTTCCTGATCTTGGCTGGGCATGGGAAGCAAGAAGCAGCCATGGGGACAGGAGACCTTCCTCAGAAGGGGTGAGTGTTCAAGCCCCTGCACAATTGGGGGGGTGGGGATCTGTGCCCTACGTCTGTTGAACTCCAAGTTCTCTCCTACTGGCCCCCTGACTGTGCCTGTCTTAGATCTCCCCTGCCTGAGGGGTCTTACCCGTGATTGACTACCAGCCATCCTCTGGGCCAAGTGGGGTGATGTGAGGTTCAGTTCTGTCTCCTTGTTAACCTATGTCCCTCTGGTCTCCATGCCCAGCAACTGCCTTTGGATCCCCTCACCTGCTGGCAGGGCCCCAGCATTGATCATAGGAAACCCAGGTTTCTTCTCCAGAGAGGGCCCAGCTTACTCCATTGGGAAAGAGACAGATCCATGGTACCAGCTTTTCATGATCTCAGCTTGAATGGAGAGCTCAGATAACAGCTGTAGACGCTTACACCATTGGGCAAGAGACAGATCCATGGTACCAGCTCTTCATGATTTCAGCTTAAACAGAGAGCTCAGATAACAGCTGTAGACAATTGGAATCCTCTTGGCAAAAAAAAAAAAAAAAATCAAGAGAGGTCAATACAGAATGCTTAAGTGCCTTCCCCGGGGGCATTCCACACAGGGGAAGGGAATAAATCCTTTCATGTTTTACCTGAAATAATTGTTACCATATTACTGCTATCAGTCCCTTTTAAGGACTTTGACATAAGCTCCTTAAATTCTGTTTAGGGAGGGAACATATAACCTTTAATTGTCCTTAGTTTAAGGAAAGCAGGGTTTTCTAGATTTACTATTGTCGGCCCTTATAAAGCCAACTGCTCAGAAACATTGGTCTATCATATCATTGAAATTATATTCACACCATGATTGCTAATTAATTATTAAAAATATCTTTTTAAAAATAGTACTAAATAAATCCGCAAGGCAAGCACACTTTCTGCCCCATCCACATTTCTGTAGTAAAACTTTGTCTTAAAGCTCCACCCCTGAAATTCCATCCTGCCTCAGTGAGCAGACATTCCCTATTGGCTAAATCAGAGCGAGGGGCCTTTTGCTGTTTCAAGATGGCAGCCACCAGGGGCACGGCAAGCCATGTGGCTGACATGGCGGCTGCCAAGTCATGCAGCCGAAAATGGTGGCTGTCTACACTGGTTTTTTTTTGAGTTTTTATTGACCAAGCAAACCAAAATCCCTAAAAGATAGATGGCCAACATTATATTGCAGACAAACTGAAATCTCATTAGCTGTTTATACCTTTCACAATTATCTTAAAGAATATCAATTAAATTTAAACTGGTTTTTGTCAGACCAATAAGCAAAGGCATTTAGCTACCACAACTACACAATTTTTCCCAATTCAATCCGAACCTTAAACTTTTAGCTGGCAAGTCAAATATTAAGCATTTCTCAATTAGTAATATTTTTAAGAATAAATTTCAAAAATGAAAGACATAATCAACCAACAAATTCAATTCTTCCCTCTAGATTTTTCATGAGGCAAATTAGATTATTGAGCAATTTTTATAATTTGATTTAGTAAACTTTACTTTTTACTTTCAAGTGACTCTGGAAAACCACATTTGAGCCTTGCAAAACAGGTTCTGGCCTACCTGGTTTTTTCAGATGTAAATTGACCACATTCTTTAAGATTTTGCTACAGCCGGGAGGCAACTATCCCCTTCCTCCATTAGGAAAAGCTTTCTTAATTAACAAAGGACCAGTTTTTTTTTTTTTTACCTTGGAACAACATTTAAAAACTGCTCTTTATTATGGAAATGCCAATACTGCTGCTAAAATCTATCCAGCATCTTTTTTCCTTTGGGTAAAATATGCCATCTTTCCTAGGAAATAATCAGTCTTGCGGTTTTATTTTGTACATTTGTAAAGAGATTCCAGCTCAAAACTCTATCTAATCCGAAATCGGACAATGCACGCATTAGTTTCAAGCCACTTTTCTCTTTACACGTGCACAGAAATCCCAGAAGCATTTTTAAATTTTGTAAAACTTTTCAATTACAAGAAGGACTTTAAATTATTTGCTACTACCACCAAGATCTGCACTTGTGGTGGCTCCACCCAGGCCCACGCTCTAGGCTTCAAGGCTCACTGCAGTGGGCCTGGAAAATAACACCTGAGGCTGGCAAACAGGTTTGGCCCAGCCCTTGACTTTAAAACGACCATAATGCTTAAAGAGGTTGTTTGAGTCTGTTCCATAATGTCCATCCAGTAAGTCCACAGAATAAAACAGAAAAACACAGACACAGACAAACAGAGGGCCCCAAAGAACAGCCCTCCAGCTCCATGGAAGCAACTAGATGATGGCCTTATGCCAAACCGGCAGGAGTGACCCGCCTCTTCTCAAATCCATGAGGGGAAACCACATCCCTCATGAGGGGAATACGCATCCCTCCCGGGGAGCAGAATGTCTTCCAACTCTCCCCTCCCGTGGTCCTTCAGCAGTGCGTCCACCTAGACCACTTCGGGCACTACAGAATTTCAGAAGTGAGCTCACACAGGACAGAACATATAACACACAGAACAGAATACACAACACACAGACACTTACTGCGGTCAGTCAGACTCTCCAGATTGGGGGTCCCTCGAGGGTCTTGGGGATCCTGGACTAGCCCCCAAATGTTATGCTCAGATTTCAAGATCCCCAAAAGACCACCAGGGAGCCAGTCGAGTCCAATGCAAAAGCAAGGAGTCTTTATTCGAGCTAGCTCGGCTCCCAACCACACTCACCAACACAGTGGCAAGTGGCAGAGAGAAGCTGATCTCTGTGGTGAGAGGGGTTGTATAGAGGGGTTGGAATAAGGGGAGGAGAAAAAACTGTGGGCCCTGCCAATTGGTCAGGTGCAAGCCGGTGTCTTGTTACAGAGGATGTGGTCATATCTATGGCGTGCACTTCCCTTGATTGTCATTGGTTAGTTTAAAAAAATCCTGGATGTGGCTATCAGAAGCTTGGGCTTCCAGGAAGAAGCTCCTTGCCGAGCACATGGCTGCCCAAAAATGGAGGATCCAGGGTAAGATGGAGGGTGTAGCCCTTACCCTGGGGCAAGATGGAGGGCGTAGCCCTTGCCCTTTTACCTCTCACTCACTCACATCCTCTCCCTCACCTCCGTCCTGCCAGCCGACATCTTCCAACTTCACATATTTCCTTTTTTTATTCCCTTTCCCTGTCCCGCACCTTTATAGCAGAATAATTGACAGATATAAATGTATACATTTAAAGTGTGCAATGTGATTATTTGAAATACATATACATAGAGAAAAGATGACCAAGATCAACATATTAACATATTCATGACCTCACATGGTTAACTCTATTTTTTTGTGTATAGTAAAAGCATTTAAGATCTTTTCTCAGTAAAGTTCAAGTATGTAATATCATATGGTTAAGTATAGTCACTATGCTGTATATTAGATAGTCAGAACTTATCAATCTTATAATTGAAAGTTTATACCCTTTGGCCTACATCTCATCATTCCCTATTTTCTCTAGCCCCTGGAAACCACTATTCTAGTCTTTATTTCTATGAAATCAGTTTTTTAAACATTCAACATATAGATGAAAACATTTAGTATTTGTATTTTACTAGTTTATTTCATTTAACAGAATGCCCTCCAGTTTGACTCATGTTTCAAATTGTAAGATTTTCTTTTGGAAAATCTTGGCTATGAAATATACTCTATGGCTGAAAAATACTCTTTTTTAGAGATATACTCATAGGGTCGTTGAAGGAGAAATGCACGGGACCAAAGTGGTGAAGGATTATAAATTTATTAGGTCATCTGGATACCAAATGGGCTGAGCCCCCAAATGGCACCAGCACCCAGAGATGGGGAGTCAGAGGTTTTAAAGGACTCTAGGAGGGCTTTTTCTGAGTGAAGAATTCCTTGGGCAGGTCTGGATTCTGGGAAGGTCCTGAGGGGAGGGATAATGGTCTTAGCAAGTGGAATGTGGTTAAAGTGAAAGGGAATGTCTGTGGTGAAGTGGCCTAAAGGTCAATTTCCAGGGGAGGGGGTATTGATTCAATTATTTGATCAAACCTAACATATACCACCTTTCATTTATCCATTCATCTGTCAAGGGACACAAGATATGTTCCCATATCTTGGCCATTATGAGTAATGATTCAATGGACATGAGAGTATAGATATCTCTTCCAGATACTGATTTCTTTCCCTTTGACACAAGAGTGGTATTGCTAAATAACACAACATTTCTATTTTTTAATTTTTTGAGGAACCTCAATACTCTTTTTCATAATAGCTATACCAATGTATTTCCACCAACAGTGTAAGAAGGTTTCTCTTTTCTCCCCATTCTCTCTAACACTTATCTCTTGTCTTTTTTATAATAGCCATTCTCAAAGGAGTGAGGTGATAGCTCACCACTAGAGGCCCGGTCCTCAAAATTCATGCATGGGTAATTTATTTATTTATTTATTTATTTATTTTTCCTTTTAAGTTACATGATTCACACTCCCATACATTGGAGAAACTTGATCTTGCAAAGGGAAACATTGCCTGAGGGCAAATGACAGTTATCTTTTCCCCAGTTCAAGTTTCTGGTGTCAGAGTGTTGGAAAGAAGATGAGTTTTGAGTTAGTTTTGAGATTGACATTTAACCTATTGAAATAGACTAGAAGTGTTATGGAATGTATAAGATGTTAATATTGGACAGGATAGGGTTAAAATGAATTTGGGGAAATTAAAAAAAAAAAAAAACATTTTATGGGCCCAGCACGCTTCCGCTGCGCTACTCTGCTTAAAAAAAAACATTTTAATAATTATTCCACTCGAAGGTGACTCTCCTCAATAAATGATTACATTTATTGTAAAATTATTATTTTGTAGTCAGATTCACATAAAATGTAGTCACATATTATAAAATAATAATTTTTTGAATTAAAATGCTTCTTCATATACCTGTCTTCAGCCATATAACTAGTATTATGCCTCCTCTTCTTTTTTCACATCTTACTCTCATCTAGAAAGACTCTTTTTTTAAAAAAAAAAATTGTTTGTTTTACTGTTGACAGTGTTATAGATGTTCCCCAATTCTCCCCTTTACTCATCCCTGCCCCCCAGTTCTTCACCACACTAGTATCTGTGCCCATTGGTTATGCATATATGTATATGAGTTCTTTGGCTAACCTCTTCCTATATCTCTCTCTCCCCTCTGAGATATGTCAGTTTGTTTCATGCCTCCATGCCTCTGGTCCTATTTTGTTGTCAGTTTATTATGTAGATTAGATTCCACATATGAGTGAGGCCATGTGCTGCTTGTCTTTCTCATACAGGCTTATTTCACTCAGCATAATACTCTCTACATTCTTCCATGTTGTCTCAAAGAGTAAGAGATCCTTCTTTTTTACAACTGCATAGTATTCCATTGTGTAAATGTACTACAGCTTTCTTATATACTCACCTACTAATGGGCACTTGGACTGTTTCCAGATCTTAGCTTTTGTAAATAGCACAGCTATGAACATAGGGGTGCATATATTCTTTCTGATTGTTGTTTCAGGTTTCTTAGGATATATGCCTAAACTGGGATCACTAGGTCAAATGGTAGTTCCATTTTTAACTTTTTCAGTAAGTACTATACTGTTTTCCATAATGGCTGCACCAATCTGCATTCTTACAAGCAGTGTATAGAGTTCCCTTGTCTCCACAGAAAGACTCTTCTTATACCTCACTCTATTTTATGATATACCTTATTAATTTCATGTTCATACTTATCTAATATTCATAATATGTGTTTAATGTTGGCATGATGAACTATACTAAAGTCTAATTCAAAGATGTAGGGAGGGAGAGGCATGGATGGGACAAGAAAAAGAGTTGAGAAGAAAAGATGAAAATATTCTAGGTGGGAATGAGTACCTTTTCACACGTTGTTTTTTTAAATTTAATTGTCCTAATTCTGTTAACTTATAGAGACATTAAACATCATGGACAGAAAAAACATATTTTTTTATAGTCCATTCTTTTCCTCTGATGGGAATTGATATTTATACATCTCTGTAGTCTTGATAATAGTAGTGAATAGAATAGAAATGAAATAAAGATAAAGTGGAGAAACCAAGATGGTGGCATAGGTAAACACTGGAAATTGCTGCCTTCCACAACCACTTCAAAACTACAGCTAAAAGACAAAACAGACATCATCCAGAACCACAGGAAGGCTGGCTGAGTGGAAATTCTACAACTAGAAGGAAAGAGAAAAGCACACTGAGACTCAGAGGGGGTGCGGAAATAAAGTGTAGAGGTACAGAGGAGCACGTGGAAAAAGCTGGCAACTGAGGACACAGTTGTCTTTCAATCAGGAGGGAGTCTCAAGCTCCTGACAGCCCTGACTCCAGTTCCAGGCAAGTCTCTGGGGACCCAGACTCATACGGGGAGAAACTGGAATGTCTGGCAGCAGGAGAAACTCTGAACTTGAGGGCCGCTTTCCCTCAGAGGTGCTTGCAGCAATTATTGGGACACTGAGACGCGAGAATCCTTAGGGCAGGGCTGAGGCTCCATCATAGCTGCTTGCTCTGCCCTTTGATTCCCTGAGACCCCGCCCCCCCCAGGCTTCGGCAGAGGCTTTTGTATATGAATGCCCTGGCCCTTTGCAACCTGAAAATTACCTAACAAACTGCAGCTGGGCCAGAAAGACTCAGAACTTCCCAGAAAAGGA
>NW_006287464.1:56891-57400 GCF_000327345.1 Myotis davidii | reverse complement strand
ACTATTGTTGGGGGGGAAAGGGGTTTGGGAGATTCGGGAAGAGACTGGACAAAAATCATGCACCTATGGATGAGGACAGTGGGTGGGGAGAGAGGGCAGAGGGTGGGGTGGGAATTGGGTGGAGGGTAGCTATGGGGAGAAAAAAGAGGAACAACTGTAATAATCTGAACAGTAAAGATTTATTTAAAAAAAGAAATAAAGATAAAGTGCCAGATTCAAGAGACTTAAAAAGATGAATTGGAAAGCTTTGGCAATTAATGAATATATGGAGTAAAGAAGAAATAGTAAAATTTTGAGGTAAACTTACAAAAATTAGAGATTTAGATAAGATTTTTTTTAAAGGAGAAAGGTAGCTAAGTATGTTATGTGTATGTCTGAGGAAACTATCAAAATTACAGTGAAATATCCTGATTCAAGTTTTTCAAGACATCTGGATAGATGTAAAAGTTAAAGCAGTGACCATGTCAAATTTATGCTATGTTGTTTATAAGTATTTAAGCATATGTGAA
>NW_006287464.1:53858-56750 GCF_000327345.1 Myotis davidii | reverse complement strand
CTGATGCCTGAACTGAAATTTAAAGAATAAAAGAGAATTTCCAGTTGGGTAAGGGGATTAAAATATTTCAGAATGAGTGTAGAGACTATGGATAAACAGAGTATATTTAAGCTGTTGAAGAGAGCTTATTCGTAACAGAGTCCAAAGAGGGACAGTAGGAGGGGCAGGAGAGATGCCTAGTGAGATAGGCAGGACCAGACCATTTTGTGCTTTTTCCATTATAAGGAACTGGGTCTTGAATTTCTTTTTTTTTTTAAATTTTATTATTTATTACAAAGGATATTACATATGTGTCCATTAGGGGGGTAAGAGATCAACCAAAGGACTTGTATGCATGCATATAAGCATAACCAATGGACATAAGACACTGGGGGATGGGGGAGGCTAGGGGACTGTCTTGGGCGGGGGGAAAAATGGGTCTTGAATTTCTGAAAAGACATTCAATAATCATTGTCTTCAGTTTTGATTACTCTATATTCAGACATTTTCAGCTTCCTGTTTCAGGCCCTTAATCCTTCATACTTGAAGTATTACATTAACCTGATAATCATTTGTATCTTGTCCAACACCACACCCTTACCAATCAAGCTCTCATAATTCTTCCATGTTTACAAACAGTTGATATCTTCCCTCTAACAAAGAATATCCAAACTCCACAATCTAATTTATTTTCCCTATCTCATATTCATAGTCTCTATTCAAGCTTTTTTTTACTAAAAAGATCCTGCACTTTAATACACTTACACCATTCCACATGCTCTCTTCTCTACCTAGACTGAAAATCTCTACTGGTAAACCTCCTGGTTTTTAAAAAATCTTATCTATTCTACAAGTAATATTTTTCTAAAGGCTGATTTCATCTACTAAATGTGATAGTTCTCTCAGATTCATATGCATTTATTAGCCCCTTCTCTGCTGTGGATGTGTTAGATATGCCTCTATACTATCTATTTCAATATTCACACAAATAATTTAGGGAAACATTGATGTTTGTCTTCTACATAATTTAAAACTGCAGATGAGAGTAGTTGAGGTAAACAAACACACCCAAGTTCACACACTTATTAAGTTGCAGAGTCCACGTTCAAACCCAAATTTTCTGTTATACCTTGCTGCCTTCCTATTTTATAGTTCACCTCTGAATTTTGTCTTACATATTCTATAATATATTGGTATTTAAAAATATTTTTATTTGTATCTAATTCTTTTTGGTATCTGCCACAATACAAAGCACACTGATTTGTACACATGTTTACAAAATGAATTGTGGAATGAAATCATACATTAACTAATGAAAAAAAATATAACTCTCCAATTTCATACGGCCTTGATCTTTAATAAATTAGATATAGGGAATCAGGGACAGAACCAGTAAACATTAAAGTCCTGCCAAGAAGCTCAATGTAATTCCCATTTTTCCCTTGGAAATTGTGAAAGTAAATTAAATAATGACTAAGAAGTATCTATAGATTGTCATTTAAATGCTACTATGCACATTTAAGTATTTTTTAAAAAATCATTATTGATATTAAAACTTGTGGGAAATAAGTTATATCTATTTTTAAAAATATATTTTTATTGATTTTTTACAGGGAGAATGGGCGAGGTATAGAGAGTTAGAAACATCAGTGAGAGCAAAACATTGATCAGCTGCCTCCTGCACACCCCCTACTGGGGATGTGCCCGCAACCAAGGTACATGCCCTTGACCAGAATCGAACCTGGGACCCTTCAGTCCGCAGACCAATGCTCTATCCACTGAGCCAAACCAGTTAGGGCTAGTTATATCTATTTTGAGAAGTCTTTATTGAGGAAATTAGTTTCATGGCCTAGTAACATGTGGTATAACCTATGAGCCAATATTTAAATAGTCAGGCCCATTTACTGGACACAAGGGTACCACTGATCTAAAGACTATATTTAGTAAGTGCAATATTCTTAAAGTTAGTGGCCATTATTTTCTAGAGTTCATAAAATTTCATTTGGCCAATATTCAAGCCTAAGTCTATAAGTGTATGTGCTTGAATATACTGGACCAGGAAATCAGCAAGTCTTCACCAGTTCTTTCCAATTTTGTTCTCCAACCTTTTAAATTAAATGTCCTTTAAGGTTAATTAATTAATTTAGCATATTAAGACCAAACATCAAGAGACAGATTCAGTATTAGAATAAAATAATTCTGAAACAGTTAAAGTATTTGTTTGACTTTCAGAGATAGTTAAAACAGCTACTAAAAACGTTTAAAATAGCTAGAAAACAAATCTTCATATTCAAATGCTACGGGAAAGAGATTTATCATTATTTTATGTATGATACACCTCATTCTTTTCAATTTTAAACATGCTCCTTTATTTCATGCTCCAAAGGCTTATACATAATATGCTGTTTTTCCACAGTTGTCAGGAATGTAATATTAGTCTTTTTACTTTTTAGCTCTCAGGATATGTTTGAAGATCATTGAATTGTATATAAAATTTAATTGTTTTTCTCCCAATTGGAGAATAGATAAAAGTTACAGCAGCATATCTAACCTATGGGTTCTGACCTATATTTCTTACTTGCTGGGGCATAAAATATTTTCTAATATGTCCTTCAAACTCAGTATGTGATTAGAAATGATATTATGAAAAGTGCTCTGAGTGGTACATTTTGTTGAACTCTTATTCATAAGTTAACATTCATCACAGAGGTCAAAAGAGTAAATGGGTGGGAAAGATTGAATTATGAGTCTAAATGGTTGAATAGTAGAACTAGAATAGAAGAGAAATAATGGACTAATAAAATGGAATGTGAGGATATATTAAAAGTAGAAGTTAAAAGTTTGGATGAAGTTCTTTGATCTAGTTCAAGTCACTTAAAACTTCTGAACCTCAGTCTGCTCATCTGCGGGGAT
>NW_006287464.1:52304-53571 GCF_000327345.1 Myotis davidii | reverse complement strand
TGCACTAGGATTAAAAAATAACAAGAGGATATCTGCTTTTTAACTTTTAAAATGTTGTATATATGGTGTACTTAAAAACTTTTTATATCAACATACTCTGTCATGGACAAGTAAATTTAAATAGCTCCTTTATATATTTTCCTTAAGCCTGTATTTCAATAACTAGAGGCCTGGTCCATGGATTTGTGCACCAGTGGGGTCCCTCATCCTGGCCTTCAGGGAGCAGGCTGAAACTGGCTCTCTGACATCCCCCAAGGGGTCCCGGATTGCGAGAGGGCAGTTCTCAAGCGATGCACCCCAGAATTGGACTCCCTCTTCTCTGGTCCTGGGTGCATCACCAGAGAACCGTAGCTGCCAAGTCACCAGAGCTCTGCAGCTCCTGTGTTGAGCGTCTGTCCCCTGGTGATCAGTGTGCATCATAGCTACCAGTTGGCTGGTCAAACAATTAGCCGGCCGGCTGGTCACTTAGGCTTTTATGTATATAGATATAGTTACTTCTATAAATACTAGCTTACACATTACATATGTCATCCTTCATAAATGTAAATATTGGTAACATCTCAAAGTGGTTTTCTGAATATTAAATAAGGTAGTCAAGGTTAAAGGGCTAAAGAAAGTATCAGACACAACATAAAAACTCATTAATTATTAACTATTATTAATACTTTCTATTTTAAGTTGATGTGAATTATTTTAATTAAACTCTAGGTCATACTTTGAAAATACATTTAAATTGATAATATTTTAAAATAGAATAATAGTAACTTAATAAGATATTTTCTTGTGACTTTTTCTAAAATTGTACTATGTGGGTTGTAAACCATTATGGCAAATAAAGAAGTGAGAAAGTTGAAAGTTATAAGTTTAGTGAGGTTTTCTTTTTTTATCACACTATATTTGTACCAGTGGTGTACTAGTACTTTATACTTTACACTATGCTTTTTATTTTGATGTAGTCCCATTTGTTTATTTTTTCCTTAGTTTACATTGCCCTAGGACAATGATGGAGAACCTTTTGAGCTCGGTGTGTCAGCATTTTGAAAAACCCTAATTAACTCTGGTGCTGTGTCACACATGGAAATTTTTTGATATTTTCAACCATAGTAAAACAAAAACTTATATTTTTGATATTTATTTTATATATTTAAATGCCATTTAACAGAAAAATCAACCAAAAAAATGAGTTCACGTGTCACCTCTGACACGCATGCCATAGGTTCGACATCACTGAGCGGGTCAGAGTTTGATTCCTAATCAGTGCTTTTTA
>NW_006287464.1:46605-52288 GCF_000327345.1 Myotis davidii | reverse complement strand
GGTATTTTAATGGGGATTGCATTGAATTTATAGATTGCTTTGGGTATTATGGACATTTTAATGATGTTGATTCTACCAATCCATGAACATGGTATATTCTTCTATTTGTTCATGTCTTCCTCTATCTCTTTTTTCAGTGTCCTGAAATATTCTGAATACAGGTCCTCTATCTCCTTGGTTAAATTTATTCCTAGGTATCTTAATTTTTATTGTTGTTGCAATGGTAAGTGGGATTGGTTTTTTAATTTATCTTTCTGTGAGTTCATTATTGGTGTATAGAAAAGCCTAATACTTCTGGGTGTTAATTTTGTCTCCTGCTACATTGCTGAATTCCTTTATTAAGTATAGTAGTTTTTTGATGGTGTCTTTGGGGTTTTCTATGTATAATATCATGTCATCTGCGAGTAAGGACAGTTTTACTTCTTTTTTTCCAATTTGGATGCCTTTTAAATCTTCTTGTCTGATCGCCATGGCTAGTATTTCCAGTACTATGTCGAACAGGAGCAGTGAGAATGGGCATCCCTGTCTTCTTCCTGTTCTTAGGTGAAATGGTTTTAGTTTTTGCCCATTGAGTATGATGTTGGCTGTGGGTTTGTCATATAAGGCTTTTTTCATGTTGAGATATGATCCTTCTAGTCCCCCCTTGCTGAGAGTTTCTATCAATAAAGGTGTCAGATTTTATCAAATGCTTCTGCTTCATCAATGGATATAATTATATGGTTTTTATCAATTTGTTTATGTGGTATATCACGATTATTGATTAGCAGATATTATACCATCCTTGCATCCCTGGAATAAATCCCACTTGGTCATGGTATATGATCTTTCTAATGTAATGCTGGATTTGATTTGCTAGAATTTTGTTGAGAATTTTGGCATCCACGTTCATGAGGGATATTGGCCTTTAATTCTCTTTATCTGTATTGTGTTTATCTGGTTTTGGGATTAGGGTGATGCTGGCTTCATAGAAAGAGCTTGAAGTGTTTCTTCCTCTTGAAAATTTTTTGAATAGTCTGAGGAAGATAAGTTTTATTTCTTCTTTGAATGTTTGATAAAACTCCGCTGTGAAGCTGCCTGGTTCAGGGCTTTAGTTTGTTTAAAGATTTTTGATTACTGCTTCATTTTCCTCCATAGATATTGGCCTATTCAGATATTTTGATTCCTCCTGGTTGAGTTTTGGAAGGTCGTATTTTTCTAGGAATATGTCCATTTCTTCTAGGTCGACCAGTTTGTTTGAATACAATTGCTCATAGTATTTTTTTATGATTCTTCTTATTTCTGTGGGGTCTACTGTATTTCACCTCTTTCATTTCTGATTTTGTTTATTTGGGTCCTCTCTCTTTGCTTCTTGGTGAGGCTGGCTAGAGGTTCATCAATCTTGTTCATCCTTTTAAAGAACCAGCTCTTGGTTTAGTTGATCTTTTGTAATGTTTTTCTAGTCTCTATGTCATTTATTTATGCTATGATTTTTATTATTTCCTTCCTTGTGCTTACTCTGGGCTTTTCTTGTTGCTCTCTTTCTAATTCTTCAAGTTCTGACATGCTGTTTTGTTTTTTTTTAAATTCCCTACCTAATATAGTGTTGAATACTATGCTAATAAAGGACTACAAACCAGACCAGGAAGTGTAAAGGTTTATACATGTAAGAATGTGAAATAGCAGAGAGCTGCTACTTTTGGAAGGTAATGGCCAGAAGCTTTTTCTCTGCTCCACTAAAATGACCATTGTAGATAACATCATATCCTAGTTATTATCAGTAGTATGTTCAATTATTATTTTAATATTTATAAAAGTTTATGTTAATAAAATATTTAAACTATAGTTTCTGTAAGGAACATTATATTTTTCCATGAAAACTAATATTGATTTAGCGAAAACTAGAAAAAAACAATAACGCATGGACCAAATGTTAATTTAAATTGCTAGATTGATTTACTATTCCCAGAGCCATATATGTAACAGGGATTTCTGGGCATTAATAAAAATATAATTGAAAATATTATATAATACTGAGACATTTGGAATTAGTCACCATTTTGTAACTTTGAAAAGCAAGGAATACTTCAACACTCTGTGATAGTCTCAGAACAAGATTTCCCATAATGTAATTTGAGGGGTTTCTAGATGCCTGATTGAGTCAATAAGAGATCAGAGAGACAACTAGATAACAAATATAAACCTGTTTTCTGATTGTGCTTCACAGGATTTCAGAGTTCCAAGAGTCTTTGACAGAAAAAAGCATGCTCACAGAGGAGATATTTAAAACCTTTCTCTCTATGTTCCAGAGTATCACATTTGGAGGCTTGAACAATAACCCAAGTAAGAGGCAATAAATCATGGTAAAGAAGAAAAATGGTTTAATGAGTGAGGCAGGTAAATAAGTACACCTGGCAGGCTATAAAAAAAAAATAGAGAGTGGTGAGGAACTTTACATGCACCATGTAAAGATACTCAAATTCTAGAAAAAAAAAAGTTAAATACTGGGGGCAGGGGAACAAAGTTACCTGAATTTAGTCTTTGGGTTGTTTTTTGTTTGTTTGTTTTGTGGTTTTTTTTGTCTGACAACAACCTCTTTCAATTAATTAAAATCATAGCTTTATTTTCAAGTATAAATTAATCTAAACTTTTCCTGATTAAACATAAGACATTTGAAAAATATAAGTAACAGAATGAAGTTGAAATGAGTTTTGAGCCTTGTGCTAAAAACAGGAGCCATTCTTCTGCAAAATTATGAAATAGAATACTATTTTTATTCCCTTATCTTCCTTGCTTTTTCTGCTCTAATTTTCTTCCACTGTCCTTCCTTCTCCCTACCTATGCTTCTTAACTACTACAATCTATTTTCTTGGCAACGTCCAAGTCTACTCTTATTTCTTCCATATTTCCCTTACTCTTAGAATTGTGTGTGTGTGTGTGTGTGTGTGTGTGTGTGTGTGTGTGTGTGTGTGTGTGTAGGGTGCTGTGGGGTGTCAGGGTGTCTGGAGGGGTGGGAGGTGTCTGGCTAGTTACTATGAAAAATAACAGTAGCATTGTAACCTGAACTTCTGATGTCTTACATCAGAAGAGTGGGTAATGTGTAAAAATATGTGGCCATTGTAGCAGATGTCTTTAGTTAGGGGAGTGCTTTCTCAATGCTTTTCAAGGGTCTTGTAGTTAACCTGTGAATATGGCTAAAATGCCACAGGAGTTAGGGATGGGAGATGTTGAAAACGCATTCTTACCACAGTAAAACCTAGGAAACAAATGAAGAAATTCTTGTTTAGATCATACGTTTGAGAGTTGGAAAACATTTAGCTTTCCCTTTTTGTAGTCTACAACCCTCCCCACAATTAAAGAAAAACAAAATTTATGGTAAGATCAAAGTTTCATAGTGAGAAAATTGTAATTCGTAAGATTTTTATAGAAAACTAAGGAAAAGTAATTGATTGGAAGATCCAGATACGCAATGTATGAAGTGCAAAAAACAATTTGTGGCCAAATGATCAATTCCATAAAATCTATCTATAGACATAACAACATTTTAACAAAGTCCTTTGTATGTTTCTACACTCTATTTCTCATATTATGTTCCAAAGAAAAAAATATTATATCTGTAATGTCTCAAGTAAATTCCATAGTAGATGAATATTTAAGAAATATAAATCAATTTTAACTGAAACGGGCTAATCACCAAGGAAATATTTACTTTCCACATTTTGTCATTTTAGTTTAAAAAATCTAAAAGGAAAAGATACTTTGTTGACAGATTGTCTGGATGACTGAATTTTTGTTATAACAAAATGAAACTAGAGATTTAGCCAAATAAATTTTACTTTATATCTAAGTAAAACAGCAAAATTTGCTATCTAAGTCATGCCTAATAGCAATTTTTCAAAGAAAAAGAGCACTAGATAGAAAATTCATATGATGAGTTAGCAAAATAAAGTATCTGTGAGAATTAATATGTAGCTTTAGGTTAGCAAGCGATATCTATAAGGTGGAATAAATGTATAGTCACACACACACATATGTGAGTGTGTGTATGTGTGGAGCAAGAAAGAGATTTGTTTTAAAACAGTTGATTGTTTTTTAATTCTTGAGAGGCCTTAAAAGGTCTATAGATTGACTTATCTATGCAGTTAGGAGTCATCATGTTTTATTTTAAAATGTTTATATGTATAAGGCAAATGTTTTATAAAGAAAATAATTGCCAGATGAGATTTTGGTGTTTGTGCATTTTTCCAGGCAACTTTCTAATATAAAAATACACTTTTTCAGAAGAGCCATAATCTTTTACTTCTACTATGGTAGGTGGTGAGCAGCAGGTATCATAATCACTATTATAATTTAATTTCATAGGTTAAGAGACATAGGTTAAAATAACCTAGATAAGGACAATGAGATTATAGATAGAGATTTAAATAGGCCAAATGATTATCTGCATAGACCTTGAATCCAGAAAGTTTTTCAGGTGACACAGGCAAGCATGGAAACCAGCAGAAATGACAGGCTGAACTAGTTTTTGCTGGAAACATATCACTTGACACTAAGTGGCAGCTTTTAATCACAAAGCAAAAAAAAAAAAATGTTTTAGCAAATTTAAAAAAAAAACTACTTCAAATACACATTATTTTGCAATCTACAATAATTTTGTGAAGAGTATGGCTTTATGTAAGTTACCTTAATAGCGTTGGAAGTATTAAGGAACACAAACCTGAGCCTTGAGATGGTTTTATAGTAGCCTAGGAAGAGTATCCTGTCACTAAGTACACAGAGACCTGCTTCTCCATTAAGAAACTTATGCCATTTTAAAACCATTTAGGAAGAACAAGGACATTAATCAGAATAGAAGAAGATTTTGATTATTTATAAACTAGATTGCATGTAGCAGTAAATTTTTTTTATTAAGCATCCTTGTACTCTGCGTACAACATGTCTCTTTCATGTTGTTATCGCACCATATTGCTATTGTTATGTATAGTCATGTCTTCCTTAGTCACAGGGATATGTTTTCAGAAATGTGTCCTGAGTTGATTTTCTCCTTATGCGAACACCATAGAGTGGTACTTACACAAACCTAGATGGTTACACGGGCCTACACAAGTTGGCTATATGGTATAGCTTATTGCTTTTGGGCTACAAACCTGTATAGCATGTTAGTGAGCTGAATAATGCAGGCAATTGTAACGCAATGGAAAGTATTTGTGTATCTAGGCATATATAAACAAAGAAAAGGTAAAAATATAATATAGAAGCGAAAAATGATAGAGCTGTTTAGGGCATTTAGCATAAATGAAGGTTGTAGGACTGGAAGTTATTCTGGGTGAGTCAGTGAGGAAGTGGTGAGTGAATGTGAGGGCCTAGGGCATTACTGTGCACTACTGTAGACTTTATAAACACTGCATAATTAGGTTAAATTAAATTTATTAAATTATTTTTTCGTTCTTCAATATTAAATTTACCTTAGCTTACTATAACATTTTTGCTTTCTAATTTTTAAACTTTCTGATTCTTTTGTAATAATACTTAGCTTAATAACAGCACATTGTGCAGCTTCAAAAAATATTGTCTTTCTTTATATCATTATTCAGTAAGCTTTGTTCTATTTTTTTTCTGCTTTCTTAAAATGTCTTTATTGGTTAAGGTATTACAAATGTGTCCTCATTTCCCATTAAACCCCAACCACCCCCCACCCCCGCCCCAG
>NW_006287464.1:44216-45671 GCF_000327345.1 Myotis davidii | reverse complement strand
ATCAAAGAAGAAATTCCTTCGGCATATGTTTGCAGTTTCGTTGCCTGTGGATTTCTTTAGTATTTTTATGGTTTACCATCTTACGTTTAAGTCCTTTATCCATTTTGAGTTTTTTTGTGTGTGTATGGTGTGAGTTGGTGGTCTAGTTTCATCTTTTTGCATGTATCTGTCCAATTTTCCCAACACCATTTATTGAAGAGATTGTCTTGACACCATTGTATGCTCTTGCCTCCTTTGTCTAATATTAATTGGGCATAGTGGTTTGGGTTGATTTCTGGGTTCTCTATTCTATTGTATTGATCTATATGTCTGTTATTGTGCCAGTACCAAGCTGTTTTAAGAACAGTGGCTTTGTAATACAGCTTGATATATGGTATTGAGATCCCACCTACTTTGTTCTTCTTTCTCAGGATTGCTGCAGCTATTGGAGGTCTTTTTTCATTCCAGATGAATTTTTGAAATGTTCGTTCTAGATCTGTGAAATATGCCGTTGGTAATTTAATGGGGATTGCATTGAATCTATAGATTGCTTTGGGTAATATGGACATTCTGATGATGTTGATTCTACCAATCCATAAACACGGTATGTTCTTCCATCTGTTTATGTCTTCCTCTATCTCACAAATACACATATTAGCCTACTCCTACATGGGTCAGATCATTAATATCACTGTCTTCCCTCTCTACAATTTGTCCCACTGGAAGGTCTTCAAGGGCGGTAACATGCATGGAGCTGTCATGTCCTATGATATCAAAACCTTTTTCTGGAATACAGTCTTGAAGGACCAGCCTGAGGCTCTTCCAGAGGAGGTGTTACATTTTTTTAGAAATATGTCCAGGGTGGTTTGCTTCTTTTTTCATCATGCTACCAGACAGGCACTGGCCCACAGTGGGTCTCCCTCTGGCCTGCCTGTAGTGTGTGGGTTCTTGACTTCCTGTAGGAAATATTGCACAACAGGAGTCCAGATGGGCTTGAGAATACGTTTATTAATGCTAGGAATAGCGAAACAAAGGAAGAAATCAGGGTAAAGGAGACACCAAGGGAACAAGAAGGTGAGGCTCTGCTCTGAGTCTCTAGAAATGATATAAGAAAGAAGTGAGCTCACTGGGAAGTGAAGGTCACCGTGATAGAAGTGAGTCTAGCTGGGGCTGCGTTAGCTCACTGGGAAGTCAGAGAAAAGGGGGGCCTTGGAGACAGGATCAGGAGGTGAGCCCAAGTCAAGTTGCCACTACCCACTGCTCCTCTGGTTGCAAGTCTCATGGGGACTATTAGAGCTTATGAAGAAATAAAAAGTTCATGCCCCAAAAGGGGCATGGACATGCAAGCATGCCAAACTTGAGGCCGACAGGTCGCATGTCTTGTTTATTTAAATGTGGTATGCGGCCCACCAGCCTTGAGTTTGACATAATTTCGAGGGAGCCTATGCCCACATGCTTTGTTCTGGATTTTTAAAA
>NW_006287464.1:43539-44158 GCF_000327345.1 Myotis davidii | reverse complement strand
AAAGAGAGATAGAAACATCAATGATTACAGAGAATCACTGATCAGCTACCTCCTGCATGCCCCACACTGGGGATCGACCCCACAACCTGTCATGCACCCTGACTGGGAATCGAACCAAGACCTTCTTGTTCATAGGTCAACACTCAACCACTGAGCCATGCTAGTTCGGCTGTTCTGGATTTTCTTTTATCTTTCTTCTTTCAGTGAGAATTTTAATGGAGGGTTTCCATAGAATATTCATCAGTTTTCCAGATGCAATTTTTAATATGCTGATACATCATTTGGTCTGAATTATTGTTTTAATTTTATCTTAGGTCTGCTGGCTTTTAATGAGATTATTGTTATCTGTCCCCCAACTTCATCTGTCCTTGTGTTTGGCTAGCACAAGTGGCATTAATTGGGTCTTCTCTATTTTCCAGACCAGCGTGATTTAAGTTATGTATTCTCTGGTTAATGAGGGGGAGTGGTATAAACCATTCCTTCTCAAGTGTCCTTGGTTAGGGTAGATAAAGTCTTGCAAGTTTCCAGTTGTCTGTAAAAATGTTCAAGTTGTTTGGCCTTGTCAATGGACACAGACACTGGGGCAGTGTGGGCTTGCCCTTATAGGTGGGAGTGGCGG
>NW_006287464.1:32317-43493 GCF_000327345.1 Myotis davidii | reverse complement strand
CAATAAAAAGATATTGTTTTGGCTTGTTTAATTTTCTTGTGTCAGTTTCCCCATTCCACTTGCCCAAGGATTTTCCTAGCTTCTCATTATCCTGCCTCAGCTATAGATATGCTGATGAGCAGATAATACAGTATAAACATTCCTCTCTATTAATAAAAACATTTCAATGTTGGGGTCCATGTTTACAAACTTTTCAAGGAGCTTGTGAGTTATGCAAAAACTTCTGTTAAACCCTTTAATGTGAATTTTTGTGGTGTTCTTTTTCTTCTCCCACATTTTCCTTTTCCTCTTGCCTCTTCTTCAGGTATGTGTTCCAGCTCTGGTTCCAATAATGCCCCATTACTCAATTCCTGAAGAAACACCTCTAGAAGCTTCTCACTGTCATCCTCATCTACATCCAGTTTAAAGTTGCTGCCATTTCAACCAAAGCCTTGTTGATTTTTGAAACCTCCTCATCCTTGGCAAATCTTTTGAAGTCATGGACAATGTTCTTGAGTGTCTTCTTCCAGATGTCACTCATAAACTTCTTGGACACATTACCCCAAGCCCAAGCAATGTTTTTGATGCAGTCATAAGTGTTGGAAATTTTTCCATAATTGCACCAGTGTTTTCCTCAGTTGCTGAAATAGCTTGGACAAATGTTCTCCTTAGGTAGTAAGTCTTAACGGCTGTTATATCTCCTTGATTTATTGATGGTTTGGTGGGAGAAACACCACTTTGATATTGCGATGAAGATCGCCATAAAGGGCATGTTCGGGAGCATGATCAACAATAATCAAAATCTTGAAAAGTATGTTATTTTCCAATTGGTACTTCTCCATTTCATCTGGCATATAAATTCAGGAGGGCATATGGGAGAAGCATCTGTGTAATACATGACTTCTTATCGTCCCTATAGTGTGTGATTATTGACATGTTTAAAGTTCATGGGGTTCTCACTATGTCAGATCACAAAAGATTTTAATCTGTAACCTGCAACATTGTCCCCAAGCAAAATTGTCATCCTGAATTTAAAAGCCTTGAAATCTGGCATAGTCTTGGCCTCCTTATGGATGAAAATCCTTCTAGCCATTTGTTTCTAGAATAGGGAGTTTTCATCCATATTGAATATTTCCTCTGGAAAGTCATTTTTCTTTATAATCAGGTTATCTGGAGTTTCCAAAAACTCTTTAGCTGCTTTCACATTAGCACTCATAGACTCACCCCTCACTTCTACATTATGTTATGAATTGAATTATTATAATCACCCAGAGCAAGCAGTAAACTGAACATCATAGTCTAGTCTAACCTTTTCTTTCAACTTCACAATTTTTTTTATTTTTATTTTTTGCTTTGGTTGTAATCATCATGGTGCTGAGAGGGATATGCTTCTGTGTCTGGTCTTTAATCCAGGTCGTTAGAGGTTTCTCCATGTCTGATATAGGCCCTTCTAGAATTGTTGCTAGTATTGTTACCTTCAATGAAGCAGATCTTTTAGCAGCTTCTGCCTTTGGTTCTTGTTCAAGATCGTTGCTATAGTGGAATAGGACATGCCTGATTGGGGAGCAATAACTATCACTGATTTTCTACCTTCATAGTCCTTAATCACTTTCAATTTCATTTCCAGGTTATTCATTGGATGTGGTTTCTACTGGCAATGTTAGCAGTGGATTTTGTATGCTTAAGTACCATGATGATCAAAACAACAGGAGATTAAATAAAGCCCAAGAGAAAAATGATGAAATCCAGGTATATAGCAAACACAAGATGTATGAGGTTGTTGTTGATATAACAAAGCATATTGTTTTATAGAAAACTTTATTTTTCTATAAGTCAAAAGAGTAAACTCTAAAATAATTATAAAAGTATATATATATATATACACACACATATATATGTAGTATAGTAAATACATAAATCAATATCAGTTAATATCATGATCATATATTATGCACTGTACATATTTGTATGTGTTATATTTTTATATAACTGGCAGTGCAGTAGTTTTATTTACACTAACATCAACACAAACACATGAGTAATGAATTGTGCTGTGTTACAATGGCTACAATTTTACTAGATGATAGGAACTTTTCAGCTCCATTATAATCTTGTGGGAGCACTGTCATATATGTGGTCCATTGTTGATCAAAAAGTTGTTATGTAATGCATGACTGTATTCATTTGCTTCATTGCTTATTACATTAAGATCATATTCTTTATTGTCTGGCATTCAAAGCCCTTGGTATACTAACCGAGTCATCTTATCTCTCACTAAGGCCTGTGAAAACCTTTTGCTCTACTTAGACAAAATATAATTTTTATTAACCCCAAATCTTATTTTTTTCAGAAGACATTTTCCCTTCTTTGCTCAGTAAAACATAAGTCCCAGCTTTTCTGTAATGTATTTGTAGCTTTGCATGTTTTCTAATTTACTAGTACTTGCATTATGCACCTCATAGTCTAATAATGAATGAAATACTGCCTTCTAGGACACATTATTTTACACATTTTTGTCTATTTTTCACCTATATTTTATAGCTTTGAGACACATGTCCTTATATTATATACTTTGGGGTTTTTTCTCCTGGAATCTATCATAGTGATCATTTTATAAATCTTTAAGATCCTTAAATTGAATCTAAAATCAACAGTTGCCTTATCAAATGTAATTGATGGAAATACATTTTCTCAGGTCTAAGTTTATATAATTAAGATGATTGACTATAAGCATATTTGTTTATTTATGTCACAATGACCTTTCTTAAGCCAAGAAAATATAGATTAAAAGTATTAACTTTATACACATTGTTAGGATTCTTGTAAAAGTATAATTATTTTAAATGTATGAGGCATTTGTTCAATAATGCTTTACATTATTGATGTGGTAGTTTTCAATAACTAAACGATGAGAATTTTGAGCTTTTTAATAAAAATTGCATAACTTTTATTGTAGTAGTTTAATGGTAATGCTATTTGTTTCCATTAAATTAGATCTCTGCTACAGAGATGGAAGAATGCTGCTTGCCAATAAAATATGTATATAATTTTTAGATGAAATTTCATACCACTTCTCCTGAAGTAAGTGAATATATTGTATAAGTAAGTCACAATTTATATATTCATTAAGAAAAATGTCAGAATGTTCCATCTCAGACTAGGTATTTTATTTTTAATATATTTTAGTTATATTAGAGAGAGAGGAAAAGGAAAGGAGAGAGAGAGAGAAACATCAATGTAAGAGAGAAACATTGATCATCTCAAGCATGAAACCTGGGCATGTGCCCTGAATGGGAATAGAACCTGCAACTGTGCAGTGCATGGGATGACACTGAATCAACTGAGCCACACTGGCCAGTGCACTACTAGGAATTTTTAAGAGCAAGTTACAATAATGGTAATAGTTCAAGTACCAAATAGCTAGAATTCTAACGTTACTTTGTGATTAAAGTAGATGTATTCACCTGAGACATAGCCCTCACTCTCCAAATATTTGCAGAGGAAAACAAGTCTATATAGGCCAAAAATTAAAGAAGCCTATCCTTTGAACCAGTGTAATTCAGAGGGGGAAAAAAAAGCAAAGCTGGGAATCACAGTAAGCCATAATTATTCTGGAAAGAATTGCCTGTGGTGAGCATGTTTCAATCCTTCCTATGGCATTTAGACAGGAACCACTCAGTAACATGTGGAATGGTTTGAATATCAGAATAACACATTGGAAAAGACTGATCTTATTACTTTTGCTTTAATCAATAGAGCTCCGCATAGTTCAACTTCACTGAAAAACCCCCCACAAAACAGTATTCAGTGATCTGCTTTCCTCTCAATGTGAACAAAGTGTTTTTTCATCTGTGTCAAGAAAATGGACTCAGGTTTATGTTAGCCTGGAAAGGAAATGTCTTTAAGGAATTTCACAAGCTCATAAATCTGGAAGTGACCTTGAGAGGACAACTGAAGTGCTCATTTAGACCACATCTAACCTGATCCTAGAGAGATGAGACTCAGACAAGACAAATGATTCTTGAAATCTTTGGCTATAGTGGTTTCATTTGGTTTAATGAATTCTGAGATCTTTCTTTCCAAGAATAATCTCTCTGTTTTGTTTTTGCTTCCCTATTACTTCATAGGAAATCAATGAAAATTCCACATGTGGTAAGATTTTATCAAACGCAAAGTGGGTAAAATGTTAACTTTTCCTAAAGAAGCATATGTTCTGAGCGATTCATTAACTATTAAGGGTTTTTATATGTATACAATATTTGGGGAAATAAACAAGGAATGTTGTAGAGCTTTATCTTCTCTTCTCAGTTTTGTTTTTCATTACTTGACAGTGAATTTTGTTGTATTTTTCTCTACTCACTATTAAAGTGATTCCTAGTAATATTACTACCATTATAACATCCATGGGTGGATTTTAAGTCGAATATATTTTTTTTAAAAAATATGATGTCATTGTTTTCTTTTAAAAATACAAATCAGCCCTAACTGGTTTGGCTATACATAGGAATGCAGTGAATTTTTGTACATTAAGTTTGTATCCTGATAGTTTACTTTATTTGTTTATTGTTCTAATAGATTTCTGGTGTCATCATTAGGGTTTCCTATATAAAGCATTGTGTCATCTGCAAACAGTGACAACTTTATTTCTTAATTCTCAATTTTGATGCCTTCATTTCTTTTCTTGCATGCTGGCTTGAATATCTAATCTATATCTATATCTATATCTCTATCTATCTATATATATAGATCTCTCTCTCTCCATATATATATATATATATATATATGCCTAAGTGACCACTCGACTGTTCTACAGGTGGGGTCCTTCCGCCTGGCCTGCAGGGATCGGGCCAACACTGGCTCTCTGACATCCCCTGAGGGGTCCTAGATTGCGAGAGGGCGCAGGACATGCTGAGGGACCCCACTGGTGCACAGGGGCCTCTAGTATTGAATAAGAGTGGTGAAAGTATGCAATTTTATCTTGTTTCTGATCTTAGAAAAAAACCTTTCCATTTTTCACCATCGAGTAGAATATTAACTGAGGGCTTGTCATATATGTCCTTTACTAAGTTGCGGTACTTTCCTACTATATCCATTTTATTGAGTGTTTTAATCATGAATGAATGGTTATTTTAAATGCTTTTCTGCATCTATTGATATGAGCTTATGATTTTTATCCTTCATTTTGTTAATGTGATGTATTACATTGAGTGATTTGCATATGTTGAACCATGCTTGTGTCCCTGCAATGAATGCCACTCAGTTGTGATGTATTATATTTTTAATGTATAGTTGTATTCAATTTGCTAGTATTTTTTAAGGATTTCTGCATGTGTAGTTATCAGAAATATTGGTCTCTAGGTTTCTTTTCTTGTTTCTTCTTTAACCCAAGGATATTTTTCCATTGATTTTTAAGTGCCTCACCAGAGGATATTTTTCTATTGATTTGTTTTTAGAGAGAGTGGAAGAGAGAGAAAAAGACAGAGAGAAATATCAATGTGAGAGAAAGACATTGATTGGTTGCCTCCTACATGCACCCTAACAAGGGTCCGTTCTGGGAAGGAACCTGCAACCAAGGTATGTACCTTTGACTAGAATTGAACCTGGGACCCTTTGGTCTACAGGCCAACACTCTATCTACTGAGCTAAACTGACTAGGGCTCTGGGTTGAATGGTTATTTTAAATGCTTTTCTGCATCTATTGATATGAGCTTATGATTTTTATCCTTCATTTTGTTAATGTGATGTATTACATTGAGTGATTTGCATATGTTGAACCATGCTTGTGTCCCTGCAATGAATGCCACTCAGTTGTGATGTATTATATTTTTAATGTATAGTTGTATTCAATTTGCTAGTATTTTTTAAGGATTTCTGCATGTGTAGTTATCAGAAATATTGGTCTCTAGGTTTCTTTCTTTCTTGTTTCTTTAACCCAAGGATATTTTTCCATTGATTTTTAAGTAGAGTGGAAGAGAGGGTGTTTGGTAGAATTCACTAGTGAAGTCATCTGGTCCTAGACTTTTACTTTTTAGGAGGTTTTTTAGAATTTTTATAATTTCTTCACTCTTGATTTTTGTATTTAGATTTTCCAGTTCTGTCTGATTCAATATAAGACAATATATTTCTAGAAACTTGCCCATTTCTTCTAGGTTTTTAAATTTGGAGGCATATAATCTTTCATAGTATTCTAGTATAATCCTTCTTATATCTGTGATGACTCTGGTAACTTCTCTCTCATTTCTGATTTTGTTTATTTCATTCCTTTCTCTGTTTTCCTTAGTGAGTTCAACCAGAGATTTATTCACAGTGGCCAAGACATGAGAAAAACTAAAATGTTTTTCAATAAATGATTGGTTAAAGAACATGTGGCAAATAGTATATACAATGGAATGCTACTCAGCCATAAGGATGATGAAATAGTGTCATTTATGACAACATCTATGAATCTTGAAAATGTCAGAAAGAAAAAGTCAAGAACTGCCAGGTTCTTGCCTCAGAATCAATAAGGGTTCAGGAAATCTGGAGAAACCTGTGCGTAGATTAAATAGGAGTTTGGAGAGGAAATATAAATTTGAAAGGCATTTGGGGGTGAAAGGAGCCTAGTTTAAAGAAAACTAATATCTACGTTCTAAGTTCTCCTCTTCTCAGAACCCCATGCTTTTTATTAACACAATTTGTCCTGAAGCCAAGCAGAGATATACACTTTAAAGGGTATACACAAGCATTGTCAGAATGGAAGAATTAGCCTACAGATGTTCAAGTATTTGGCCAGTAGGAGGCAATAACATGTAGATTAAGATGCCTTGAGGTGTCTGGAAGCCAACAATCAATTAAATGTATCCTATTCAGGTTTAGGGAAATTCCATCGCCACTCCAGATGATTCAGCCCTGCTGAGCATGCTGGAATTGGTTTCCAGCAAAGAACCATATTATTTCACTCATATGCGGGATATAAAACTGAAAACAGCAAATGAGCAAATAAGACAAACAAAAAAAAACCCCTATAGACCAGATAACAGTATGGTAGTTACCAGAGGGTGGCTAGGGTTAGGGTTAGGTTTATCAGCTAATGTTTCTAATTCCCCATAACAAGCTTGCCATAATGCTTTTGTTGATTTGTTATTTGTTTTATATCTTCTGAAGTGAGACTTTTTGGGTATATTTCTTTTAAATGACAAATACAATATTAACATATTTATTTCATATTCCTTAAAAATAATATCCATCTTTCATGCATTTTTTTCCTTTTATTAAAAAACATTAAGAGGAAATTTGTTGCCCTACTTGAAAGTTACTTGAAAAACTTTTGTTTAGTGTAATGTAACATTCTCATATGTTAGGACAAGTTTGGAAGACACTAATATATGCATTTCCTATGAAATTGCTAAACATTCCTTGCCATAGTAATACTACATTTGTACCTTAACTCTTATTTACATTCAATTAGTTGTAATACTTTCTGAGTTTATTGATATATCAATTCAAAATAAATGGATACTTCCCTGGCCAGTGTGGCTCAGTTTGTTGGAGCATGGTCTGTACACCAGAAGGTTGTGGGTTCTATTCTCAGTCAGGGCACATACCTAGGTTTCAGGTTCTGTTCCAGCTGGGGTGCATATGGGAGGCAACTGATGGAAGTTTCTCTCTTATATTGATGTTCCTGATGTTTCTCTCTCTCTCCCTCTCCTTTTTCCTCTCTCTAAAACTCAATGAATCTTCAGGTGAGGATAAAAAAAAAAGATGCAAAAAAAAAAAAAAACCCACACATACATGTTATAGAGTTGTATTTTTTTTACAAAGGAAAAAACTTCAAAACAGATATTAATTGAATATATATTTGTATTTTACATCCTATATCATAAAGAGATAATATGCAGATTGACCCTCATGCCCTCGTATCATGTATCATCAAAAGATGGCCGCTCCTTATCTTCACAAGATGGTTGCCCCCCACATCGTCACAAGATGGCCACTCCCATGTTGTCAGAAGATGGCTGAAAGGAGAGGGCAGTTGGTGGGGACAAGGCCTGCAGGGTAGGGAGTTTCGGGTGATCAGGCTGGCAGGAGAGGGAAGTTGGGGGTGATTGAGCCAGCAAGGGAGCAGTTAGAGGGTTATCAGGCTGGCAGGCAGAAGTGGTTAGGGGAAATCAGGCAGGCAGGCAGGCAAGTGGTTAGGAGCCACCAGTCCCGGATTGTGAGAGGGATCCCAGATTGGAAAGGGTGCAGGATGGGCTGAGGGAAAACCTCCCCCGGTGCACGAATTTTGTACACCGGGCCTCTAGTCATTTACATAATAGAATTTGCTCATTATTAAAATAAGGTTACAGCCCTAACCAGTTTGGCTCAGTGCATAGAGCATCAGCCTGCGGACTGAAAGGTCCCAGGTTAGATTCCGGTCAAGGGCATTTACCTTGGTTGCAGGCACATCCCCAGTAGGAGGTGTGCAGGAGGCGGCTGATCGATGTTTCTCTCTTTTTAATGTTTCTAACTCTCTATCGCTCTCTCTTCCTCTCTGTAAAAAATCAATAAAATATATTAAAAAAATAAAAATAAATAAAATTAAGGTTACAGTTGTATCTGTATAAATATTTTACTACTGAAAATAAATTTCTATTTTACCAGGCAGAAGAAGAAAATAGTCATATGACAGTGTAGGTTCTATGTTCATGGAGCACCATTTACTAAAATAAATAAAATAATATTAAAATTTAACTCTATATCAATAATCTTATATCCATACCTAATTATTGATGCAGATATTATCTGTATCTAACTATAATACTTGCAATTTCATTCATCATTTTATTTGGTAAATAGGATTTTTTTTTTAACTGAAGGTATTTTTTTAGGTCCTGATAGGGGAGCAAACACACAAAAATTCACATCCTTGTAGAGTTACCATTGTAATTGTTGATTGCAGACAATATACAAATTAGTGAGTAAAACATGAGGTATGCCTGATGGGCATAAATTCAGTTTTAAATAGGAAGCTCCATGAACACCCAGGAAGTATCATTGGTACATAAATTTGAATGAGGTAAGAAAGTGAGTAATATGGCTATCTGGAGGATGAAAGATTTAGAGAGTGGAAATAGTCAGTGCAGGGAACTTGATAGGAATTTGCCTGGGATGTTCAAAAAACATTAGGGAAGCAGTATTACTAAGGAGGCATGACCAATTAAAAGAGTAGCAACAATTTAAATTAAAAGATAATGGGCTGAGAATAGAATAAGTAATGTAGGATTTTGTTCATTTTATGAAACCTGCTGAGATTCTGGATATTATGCTATCAAAGTATTTTGAGTGACATGGTATAGTTTATGTTTTAAAATGTTTATGTCAGATGCAGTGTTAATAAATTTTAGAAGGTCAAGAGTGAAAGCAAAAAGATCATTTAGAAGGCTGATGCCATAATCTGAATAAGAAATCATGGAACGGCCGAAACCGGTTTGGCTCAGTGGATAGAGCGTCGGCCTGCAGACTGAAAGGTCCCAGGTTCGATTCCGGTCAAGGGCATGTACCTGGGTTGCAGGTACATCCCCAGTGGGAGATGTGCAGGAGGCAGCTGATCGGTGTTTCTCTCTCATCGATGTTTCTAACTCTCTGTCTCTCTCCCTTCCTCTCTGTAAAAAACCAATAAAATATATTTAAAAAAAAAAGAAATCATGGAACAGCATGAGTAGTTCTGGAGGTAGTGACAAGTATTCTGATTCTGAAATAAAACTGACAGTATTTTCAGAAAAACTGAATATGGGATGTGAGAGTAAAAGCTCACAAAATAATTCTAATGTTTTAGGCTTTGAAAATTAATGGAAGTAGCTACCATTTATTGATATAAATTGTCAAGGATAGTCCTGGTTTACACATACTGATCTCAGAGATGTTGTTAACCTTCCCTCTTTTATTCTCAAAAGTACCCAAGTTTGATTGATGAGCTGTATTTTTACCCTTGATATAAGGGGAGAAAAGCAGGAGAAGCAGGTATTTCAGTTTAGAGGAGGGAGTTAGTTGATTGTTTTGAACATTAAGTTTGAGAGAACTCTTGGGTGTTTAAGAGGAGATGTGCAGGTGATTTGGACATTAGTACTGATCTCATGAATGAGCCCAGGCAGGACACACAAATTTGTGAGAGGTCAGCATATCGATGGTCTTTCAAGGCATGAGACTCAAAGAGATCACCAGACAATTTGAAATCCAAATTTAAATATTAATTAAGCAGACTTACTTTCCTGCTATTGTAGATTTCAACAGAAATTACTGCTCTACATACTGATATTTTTATCACTTTAATTTCTAGAACAAACTTATCAAACATTCCTAATATAAAATAGCAATTATCCATTTATGTTAAAAGGAGTATTACATTGTGAATTGCCAATTTCAGCTTCCCCCTCAGTAAATTTAGAATAATAATATATAATAACATGGCACACCAATATGCAATAATAACAACTGATACAAAAATACAAAATTATTCCAGTATAGCATTATTTGCCTCAAAGGAATGTTGGTAGGATAAGAGGGGATAATTTGTATATATAAAAGTACTTTATAAACCATGCAAAAGCTATAGTCCGGGCAGAATAGCATCCCTATCCCATGATTCACTTAGATTCCAATTAACATTCACAATTTAGGAGTATAGTTTAGGGCAAAAATGTAGTGACAGAGGAAGAATATATTAGAGAGTCAAGTGACATTTTAATTTGTTGTTTTTAAGACTCTCATATCAATATCTTTTTTCTCATATTGTTACCTCACATTTCCTGTTCATTGACTGTTCATTGTTTTAAGGTTATCATATTTTAAAGCAATATTATTTTTCTACAGGATCATTTGAAAGTTATTTTCTGCTTAGATAAGATAAAAGTTGGCAGCAGAATGCAAAATGAAATTGTTGTGGCGAATGACCAAAGAGAACGACAGCCAACATCCAGAGGAATCAAGAAAGTAAAACCTTTATTACCCAGTGCTTCTAGTCCAGGGGACTTTCATCCAAAGCCTGAACTTTCAATGTGGGGAGGTTTTGATATATATATATATATTCTTGTGGCTGGCCCCTCAGGGTGGGCTTTGTAGCTCTGCCCAAGTCAGTTAGAATGGGGAAGTAAGATTACTGTTTAACTAGATACTGAACTAGGCTATAAGCCCCCAAAGTTGCCCCCTATTTTCCTTCTCATCCTCCCCTCTTCTTCCA
>NW_006287464.1:28131-32233 GCF_000327345.1 Myotis davidii | reverse complement strand
ACAAAAAGGCGGTAATGAAAAGGTGGGTGTAGCATGCAGAGTCTTCATTATCTTCCCCAAGGAGGTCGAAATAGTAGTTCAGAGTAACAAGGGCAGAGAAGTTGTCCTCCCGGTGCCAGTCTGGGGATCCCGCATCTC
Source organism: Myotis davidii (assembly GCF_000327345.1). Classification (NCBI taxonomy): domain Eukaryota; kingdom Metazoa; phylum Chordata; class Mammalia; order Chiroptera; family Vespertilionidae; genus Myotis; species Myotis davidii. The sequence goes on along the minus strand of NW_006287464.1, from coordinate 32,095 downwards.
TGGTATCCAGAAATACCAAAGTCAGATCAGCGAGCCGGATCCTCCATCTTCTTGAAGATGATCTCCAGGGGGTGGTTCAAGTCAGAGGTCACCTTACACTCCAGATGCTGATTGTCCATTCAATGTGGGGAGGTTTTGATATATATATATATATTCTTGTGGCTGGCCCCTCAGGGTGGGCTTTGTAGCTCTGCTGCTTTCACCCAGGAGTGATGGATCCAGGTGTTCAGTCCTGCAACTTTGAAAGCTGAGGGAGTGGTTAGTACGACTGCATAAGGTCCCTTCCAGGTTGGCTTACCTGAACTAGGCTATAAGCCCCCAAAGTTGCCCCCTATTTTCCTTCTCATCCTCCCCTCTTCTTCCACAAGCTAGCCTTAGCCTTGAGGATTACAGAATACCAATCTTTCACCCAAACCTGGTCCCCAGGCTTGTGAGGGTGCACAGCTGTTCCTAGAGAGATGGGCAATTGATCAGTAACCCATATGTGGACTTCAAGGACAGTTTTCCCAAGTCCTTGTAGCTGTTTCTGAATTTCTAAGTTCCCTACTTCCCCCAAATCTCCCTTTGGCTGAATTAAGGGAAGAAGTCTGCCATATAGAATTTCAAATGGAGAGAACCCCACCCTGGCCCTCAGGGCACAGCATACCCGCAGGAGCACAAGTGGGAACAGATCTGTCCAGGGTAAGTTCATCTCCAGGCATACCTTAGCCATAGGGTGCTTGAGAATCCAGTTCGTGCGTTCTACTTTTCCTGAACTCTGTGGCCTGTAGGCTGCATGTAAGTTCCACTTAATTCCTGAGGCCTTAGATACCTGCTGTACTACTTCAGCTACAAAGGCTGGGCCATTATCTAACCCTATGGTTAATGGCATTCCATACCATAGAATTATGTCCCTCCGTAACCTTTTCCTCCGGCTGTCAGGAGCCCCTTTCCTTTTATATGGCCCCATGGATATGCAGGGTAGTGAAGGCATAGCATGAGTCAGTGTAGATGTAGGACCCAAAGTTCTGCCCTCTGTGCTGACCATTCTTCAGGCAGGGTCTGTGCCTTTATTATCTTAAAGTTTGATACCCACTGTATACCCAGTTCGTCTTTTTCTTCATCTAAGAAGCTACTGCCATCTGTGAACAATACTAAGTCCAAATTATGTAGAGACCTGTCTGTTAGATCTGCTGGCTGGAGTAAACCTCCTCTAAGACTTATAGACAATCATGCCCAGGGGTTCCCTCTGATTGAGTCATCTGAGCATGAGTCAGCCAATGTTGCCCCTTAGCTTTCATTAGTGTGACAACAGCATGAGGCACTTTAACATTTTTAAGTTTTATCCTAGAGTGAGCTTGTCTGCCTCTTTAACTAATAAGGCTGTGGCTGAAAGGGCCCTGAGACACAGGGGCCACCTGGAGTCAATCTGTTTGGAGAGACAGGCTACTGGTCTCTGGCAGGGTCCCAATTCCTGAGTCAGAACTCCTAGGGCTACCCCATGTTCTCATGAACGAAAAGGTTAAAGTCCTGTGTCACATCTGGGAGCCCTGGGATCGGTGCCTCAGTGAGCTTTGCCTTTATGGTCGTGAAGGCTTTTTCCTGCTCAGGACCCTAGTTAATGGGTGCCTTTTCCTCTCCTTTTAAGGCTTCATAGAGGGGGTTAGCTAGATCTGAAAATCCTGGGATCCAATTTCAACAGAACTCTGCTGCCTCTAAGAATTCCTGAATCTGTCACTGGATGCTGGGGAGTGGTATGGCACATACTGCTTGCTTCCTTTCAGTCCCTGGTCTTTATTTTCATCGGGTGACTTGGAAACCTAGGTATTTGACTTCCCTCTGACAGATTTGAGCCTTTATTTTGGACACCCAGTAACCTGTTTCAGTTAAGAGTCTTAGAAGGACTTGTGTTCCTTCCCAACACTGAGCTTGTGTGGAGCTAGCCAGTAGGAGATCGTTTACATATTGGGGTAGAAGACAACCCAAGTCCTGTCCTGGAAATTCAGACAAATCTGATGCTAGCGCTCCACTAAAAAGAGTCAGAGCATTCCTGAACCCTGTGGCAGTCTGGTCCAGGTGAACTGTTCCTTAGCCCCTGCGGTTGGGTTTTCCCACTCAAAGGCAAACAGGGGCTGACTGGAGAGTGTCAGCTGAAGACAGAAAAAGGCCTTCTGCCAAGACCAGTGGAAATTCCTTATGTAGTTCAGGGTCTAATGGTGAGTCCTTTGACTAGAAGGTATAAAGTCTCCATTCTTCCTCCCTAGGTACTGCTAAAGACAGGATTATTGGAGAGGTCTCCTCACCTAAATGCAGTTGTGCTGAGCCATCTGGAGCTAAGGTGATTTCTGCTCCAATTTTGGCCAAAAGGTCTCTGCCCATTAGAGGGATCAGGAAGTCTGGCAAATACAGGAATTCATGAACCATCTGGTAGCCACCTGCTGACCTAGGTGGGGGTAGCTTCGATAATGGTGACCTCCCATCGTGAGAGGGGAGCTACTTTCTGAGTAACTACCGAGTGTTCTGCCCCTGTATCAACCATAAAGTTCACAGTCTGGCCCCAAATTTTCATTTTGACCATGGGTTAATGGGGGCCCAGTTGGAAAGAGCTAGTCTGTCCTACTCAGAGTTGGCTGCCACTAATCTGATGAGGTCTGCCTCAGGCAGCTCTGGTCCATAGTGGCTGGGTGGTTCGGACAGCCTTGCCTGCTTTTTCTGGCAGCTTAGACATTCATTCTTCCAGTGTCCTAATCCTTTACAATAGACACACTGGTCCCTTTCTTTTCCTGACTTGGCTTCTTGCTGTCTCCCTTTCTTTCCTTCCTGAGGGTTCTGAGAGACAGCTGCTATTACAGCCACAGCCACAGCTTCTATGACAGCCACAGCAATCAAGGTTGCTTACAATTGACCCAGGTGGGCATATGGGTCTGAAAATTTGACTCCAGGAGGTCAACCATGGCCTGAGATTTTTCAGAATAATTGGGATTATGATGCTTCTAATTTAAGAGATCAGTCGTAGTGAAAGGCTGGTAGTAAAAGACCCATTCCCCCCTCTTGTAGGGTCCCATCCTCTCCCAATACTTGGGAACCCTGAGTTTCTTGGCGAGGCATCTGGAAAGCCAGGGATGGCCTGGATCCCTCATCAGCTGAGCACAAACATTGTCCAACTGGCTCTGGAGAGTCCAGTTGTGGGGAGACAGAAGGAGATGGTGTATCTAAACCTCCCTGACCAAGAAAAGGAGCACTGGGTGCAACTTGAAGCACATATGGAGGTGGTAAAACTGGTGGCACTTCCTCAGGGGGTTCCTGTAGAACAGGGGTCTGAACTTCCTTCTGAGAGACCTGCTTCTTTTCTCCTGACTGCTTCTGTTCTCCTGCCACTAAAACCTTACTCTGTCCCTTCTTACACACACAGAGCCAGATCCAAGGAGGCCTGTGCCAGGCTATTTCCAGCCATTGATCTATGTAAGAAAACTGATCAGGATGACCAGGGTTACCTGTGATGACTTCAAACAGGGCCCTGATAGTTGGGACATCTAGGGTTCCCTCTGAGGGACAACGCACACCATAGGCTGGCCATTTTTATTCACAGGATTTTCTTAACTTTCAGGGAACTCATTTCACACTATAATCCCTGGCAAATTAATTTCCAGCCATTGATCTATGTAAGAAAACTGATCAGGATGACCAGGGTTACCTGTGATGACTTCAAACAGGGCCCTGATAGTTGGGACATCTAGGGTTCCCTCTGAGGGACAACGCACACCATAGGCTGGCCATTTTTATTCACAGGATTTTCTTAACTTTCAGGGAACTCATTTCACACTATAATCCCTGGCAAATTATTTCTGTAAAACCCAATATTCTATAATATTATAACTAATAATTATAATATTATATAACTAAAAACTGCATTTGACAAAGGTTTCTATGTACCATCAGTATAAAATTTTACTTCATGTGAGAGAAAACAAACATTTGAGGTATT
>NW_006287464.1:25850-27602 GCF_000327345.1 Myotis davidii | reverse complement strand
TCTTCTATCATTGACAGTCCCTCTAGGTTGTGGGCTGCTTGCCTGTGTTCCTGAGAAGCATCTACGGTACCAGTCTATAGAGTGTGTTTTCTTTAGTGAATTACCGGTATGTTTACCGGTAATAAACTTGCACTGTTTTATGTATATGTTTGATTACATACAGCCTTGTGACAGTTTTCCTGCATGTCATAAGCATTTGAATATAAATTAAAATGTTAAAATCAAATCTGATATTGTTTTACCTTTTATTTGGTGTGTGGAAGGTGTGCGGAAGAGGGGGTAGTCTTATACGGCGAGTATATAACAAACTCTGTATTTTGAGTGGAAATGTTAGGGGGTCGTCTTATACGCCCAGTCGTCTTATACGCCGGCAAATATGGTATATATCAAAATGTATTAGACACAAACATTCTTATAACTTTCAGAAATAACCAGCTTTAGAAACTACCTTCTTTCTCCTTCAAAATATATTTCTATGCCTATGCTATTTCTATTGCACCAAAGCCATACTGTCCTTCTAATTAGAATTCTTAACCTCAATTTTTAGGTGACATATAAGTAATTAACATTCCTTAGATTAACAATACATTTATATTTTAAGAGAGATTTCAAATAAAATACAAGACTTATTTATTAACAGAGTCAACTCAATTCTCTAGATTCTCCATAGAAGGCAATCTCAGATTAATTACTGTTTCAGTATCATCTAACCTAGCAATGCTCCAAAGCCTTTAAGTTATCAAAGACTTTGGAAAATTATATATAGGCATATATTTATAAACCAGGGAGGAGTAAACTAAAGTCCCTAAAAGATTATTACAGATATACAGACAGAAATCTCACTAGCTTACTAGAAAACTAGACTTTCTCATGGCTGAAATGCTGACAGTGAGAGCAGCGAGAGTCCACAAGGGCAAGCATTCTTGGCAGCTGCTGGGACTTTCCTTTAGTCCCTGTCATGTGTTCAGCCTTCCTACACATAATTGGGTTTTTCAAAGTGGAACTTGCCCCAACTTAAAACAAATTAAACAAACAACAAGACATATAATTTCAACAGAAACACTCTGTCTAGCCACTCTCCCAAAGGAGATGAAGGTGTCTCTTGGCATTAATCGCCTTGGAACACAGACTTTTACCTTCATATTCACACACCAGTCAGTCTGAATTTTACTTCCTTCCCAGGAAGGCCTAAAACAGAGGCAGAAAAACTGCCTAGGAGCTCCACAGTTGACTTCCTGCCCGGGAAGTCCCAAAACAGAGGCAGATAAACTACTTAGGAGCTCCACTGTCAGTCAGTCTGAGCAAACTGAGGCAGATAAACTGCCTAGGGGGTGATCAGCCAACCTCTTCTGTCCAAAAAGAGAGGCCTGAACTCAGAGTATTCCCCAGGAAAAACTTACCAGTCAGATGTAACCGCTGGTCTGGAAAGGTGTTTCCTGCCTCAGTGAGTCCACCGGAGCGCAGAGTTGCAGCAGTCTCTCTGGGCCCCTCGAGTCCAGGAACTGGCAAATGTGCCGGTGGCACCCTTCCAGGGTCTCAGAGCCCAGAATGAGTGACCCAGAGTCTGCTCTCGTCAGCAGTGGCCCCAAAAGCCAGTGCAGGTGATGCTTCCCAGTCAGGGAACCAAAATGTTGTGGCAAATGACCAAGGAGAATGACAGCCAGCACCCAGAGGAATCAGGAAAGTAAAATCTTTATTATGCAGAGCTGCTAGTTTAGGGGACTTTGGTCCAAAGCCTGAACTGCCAATGTG
>NW_006287464.1:21729-25826 GCF_000327345.1 Myotis davidii | reverse complement strand
GCTTTGCCACTCCACCCAAGTCAGTTAGAACGGGGAAGTAAGATTACTGATTAACTAGATACTGAACTAGGTTATAAGTCCCCAAAGTTGTCCTCATATTTTCCTTCTCAAAATGAGGCCTCTGAAACAGTTCTCTGAGTTTTGAAAAAGAATGGAAACAATGGTGATATTGACAACCACTGAGATTCATTATTGTTGTATGTTAATAGCTGGAAACAAAGTTTCATTATCCTCTTTATAGATTTAACTCTCTAAAATAACTCTTGGTAGTTATTTGTTGTCTGATAAGATGGGAAATTTATGGACCTTTCCACTCCCTTATATGTTATGTAGAACTATGTACATGATGCTAACATAAAGGAAGAACATGGTACTTACTAAAACATATAATATACATTAAAAAAATGCAATCTTTTTAAAATTCCCAATATTTTATGAAGTTAAAATAAAGCAAATTATTACTCAAGAAAAATAATGGAATAGATTAAATGATCCATATTTTAAATATGCAATTTTAAACTTATAACTATAATTACACATCAGAGTAAAATATTAAGATGATATGTACGTGTTAATAACAATAAAATTCACTCTTATTTATGGGTAAATAATAACATGAGTTTAGAAAATATTGTACCAGTCCTATATCTTATCATTTTTCAGCAATTTATGATTTAGTATGTTGTAAATGTTACTTTTAACAATTTGTGATCAAGAATCAAACCTGTAAAGATCCCAACATGGCGGCCAACAGGGTGGCAGCGAGGAAGAGAGTGTGAGTGAATAAAGCAGTGAGAGGGAAGTGTGTGGACATTTGTGGTGTATGTGTGGGTGAGTGAGGGACAATTATATATCACAGGAGTCTCATGGACTGGTGGATAAGGCTCATCTGGATGCGAAGCACCTGCTACCACCACAGACACTCCAAGATCTGGCATAGGTTGGGCATGATCCCATGCTATCTTGAAGGGAGAAGTAGCATAGGCCAGGAACACAGCTAAACCAACACCCAGACTGGCCGTGGACACCACGCTAACCCGAACATTGAGCCGCTGGCCAGCCATAACTCACAAGAGACCACCGCCACAACCCTGCAGTTGCCACAGTTCCCAGATGTCTGCAGTGAGCTCAGGCCAGAGAGACCTCCAGTGCTCCACCTCCCTGCCCAGGCTCCCAGACCACCACACTCCCAGACCTCATGCTGTGAGTTCAAGTCAGAGACACTATGCCCTTCTTCACCCATGATTGAGTGCCTGAATGGATAAGAAAACATGAGCTGTCTACAAGAGACTCACCTCAGAACAAAGGATTCATACAGACTGAAAGTGAAGGATGGAAAAAAAAATTTCAGGCAAATGGAAATGGAAACAAAGAACACTGGGGTAGCAATACTTATATATGACAAAATAGACCTCAAAGTGAAGACTATAACCAGAGATAAGGAATGCCACTTCATAATACTAAAGGGGCTGATTCAACAAGAGGATATAACTCTGGTAAACATATATGCAAATAGTGTAGGAGCATCCAAGTACATTAAAAAATAGATGAAAAAAATACTTCTGGAAGATATCAAGGGAGAGATCGACAGCAATACAATCATAGTAGGGGATTTTAATACCCCACTGATATCACTGTATAAATCATCTAGATGAAAAATCAACAAAGAAACAGCAATCCTAAATGACTCATTAGATCAGATGAACTAATTAACATCATAACATTTCACCCCAAAGCTACCAAATATACATTATTCTCAAGTGCACATGGGACATTTTCAAAGATAGAACACATATTAGGACAAAGGCTAAGTCTCTACAAATTCAAAAAGATTGAAATCACACCAAGCATCTTCTCAAATCACACTGGCATAATATTAGAAATCAACAACAATAAAAAATAATCAAACACATGGAAGCTAAATAGTATGTTATTAAACAATGAATGGGTTAACCAAGAGATCAAAGGAGAAAAAAAACCACAACCTGAAAACAAATGAATATGAAAACACAGTTCAAAATCTACGGGACACAGTGAAAGCAGTCCTGAGAGGGAAGTTCATAGCACTGCAGTCCTACTTCAAAAAAACCCCCAAAAAACACACACAAAAAATTGGTAATGTTATCTATCCCTACATATTAAAGAACTACAAAGAGAGAAATAAGAAAAGCCCAGAGTACATACAAGAAAAGAAATAATAAATGTCAGAGCAGAAATAAATGACAGAGACCATAAAAACAATACAAAAGTACACTAGAACCAAGGTCTGTTTTTTTTTTTTCAAAGGATAAACAAGATTGATGAACCTCTAGCCAGGCTCACCACAAGCCAAAGAGAGATGACCCAAATAAACAAAATCATAAATGAAAAAGATGAAGTAACAACCAACCCACTGAAATACAAAGGAATGTAAAAATGTACTATGAACAACTCTATTCCAACAAACTGGACAACCTAGATGAAATGGAGATATTCCTAGAAAAATACAATCTTCCAAAACTCAGTCAGGAAACATCAGAAAACCTGAATATGATGATAACCACTGATAAAATTGAAGCAATAATAAAAAATAAATAAATAAATAAATAAATAAAAAACGTCCAGCAAACAATAGCCCTGTTCTGGATGGCTTCACAGGGGAGTTTTATCAAACATTCCAAGAAGACCTACACCAGCCTATTCCAAAAAATTCAAAGGGAAGGAACACTTCCAAGCCCTCAATTGATGCAGAAAAAAACATCTGACAAAATCTAATACTCTTTCTAGATAAAAACTCTCAAAAAACTGGGAATAGAGGGATCATACCTCAACAAAATAAAAGCCTTAATGACAAAACTACAGCTAACATCATACTCAATGGGCAAAACCTAAAACCATTTCCCCTAGGAACAGGAACAAGACAGGGATACCCAGTTTCATCACTCCTCTTAAACATAGTATGGGAAGTGCTAGCCGTAGGTATCAGACAAGAAAATAAATACAAGGAATCCAAATTAGAAAAGAGGAAGTAAAATTGTCATTATTTTCAGATGACAAGATATGGTACATAGAAAACCCAAAAGACTCTGCCAAAAACTACTATATTTAATAAATGAATTTGGAAATGTAAAAGGATACAAAATTAACACCCAGAAATCTATGGCATTTTTATACACCAATAATGAACTAACAGAAAGAGAAACTTAAAAAAATTCCATTTACCATTGCAACAATAAGTTAAGATACCTAGGAATGAACTTAACTAAGAAGGTAAAAAATATGTACTCAGAAATCTACAGGACTTTTAAAAAAGAGATAGAGGAAGATATAAACAAGTGGAAGAACACATCACGTTCATGGACTGGTGAAATCAGCAGCAGTAAATGTCCATACTTCCCAAACCAATTTATAGATTCAATGCAATACCCATTAAAACACCAATTGCATATTTCTCAGACCTATAAAAAACTCTCCAAAAATTCATCTGGAATAAAAAAAATATCCCAAATAGCCACGGCAATCCTGAGAAAGAAGAACAAAGTTGGAGGGATCACAATACCAGATATCAAGCTATATTACATAGAAATTGTTGTCGAAACTGCCTGGTATTGGCACAAGAACAGACATATAGACAAATGGAACAGAACAGAGAACCCAGATATCAACCCAAGCCATATGCTCAATTAATATTTGGCAAAAGAGGCAAGAGCATACAATGGAGTCAAGACAGTCTCTTCAATAAATGGTGTTGGGAAAATTGGACAGATATATGCAAAAAAACCCCCCAAAATATGAAAGTAGACCATCAACTTACACCATACACAAAAATAAAGTCAAAATGGATAAAAGACTTAAACATAAGACAGGAAACCATACAAATCTTAGAAAAATCCATAGGCAGCAAAATATGAGACATATCTCATAGTAATATGTTTACTGCTACATCTTCTAGGACAATGGAAACTAAAGAAAAAATAAAAATGGAACTACATTAAAATAAAAATCTTCTGCACAGCGAAAGGAACCATCTACTAAACAACAAAAGAGCCCACTGCATTGGAAAACATATTTGTCAATCTTACACCTGATAAGGATGTAATCTACAAAATTTATAGGGA
>NW_006287464.1:20115-21586 GCF_000327345.1 Myotis davidii | reverse complement strand
TGCAGAAAGGACATATGCACCACTAGGTTCATAGCAGCATAATTTACCATAGCTAAGATTTGGAAACAGTCTGAGTGCCCATCAGCCGATGAGTCGATTAAAAACTGTGGTACATCTATACAATGGAATATTATGCTGCAGTAAAAAAGAAGGAACTCTTACCATTTGCAACAGCATGGATGGACAGGAAGAGCATTATACTAAGCAAAATAAGCCAGTTGGAGAAAGGTAAGTATCTCATGATCTTACTCATTTATGGAAAATATTGAAGAACATAAGCTGATAAACAAAAATAGATCCAGTGACATAGAAGCACCGAACTGACCATCCAACTACAGAGGGAAGGCAAGGGAGGGTGCAGGGGGGTGGGTGAGGGGGTAAGAGATCAACAAAGACCAAAGTATTTGTATGCATGCATATAAGAACAACCAATGGACACAGACAATATGGGGGTGAAGGTGTATGCTGTGGAGTGTGTATGAGTTGGGAGAGGTCAATGAGGGGAAAGGGGACATATGTAATTCTTTCAACAATAAACAAACAAAAAAACAATTTGGCATATGTTGAATATAAAATTTTTTCAGTAAATATTGCTAAATTTCTTTTATTAATTTGTTATAGCTCAGCATTTTTTTAGTTTTCAGAATTAATGGCCTTAATTTTAAACTTTTTATCAGAAAATGTAAATAATCAGTTTCCATAATTACCACCAATATTGATTTTCCAATATAGGTAAAATGTTAAATGAAATAAATTGTTTTTAATATTAGACAGTTTAATTGAAGGTATTTTTGAAGAGTAGCCTAATTCCCATAATTAGAATGCCAAATTATAGGCTGACCTTGAGAGACAGTTGTTACAGAGCACACTGTTAAGGAAGGGAAGATATGATCAAACTAGAAGTGTGCAAGAGTCTGTACATATGGAGATAGAGAAGAAAAGAATCCAAGTTTCCCAGATTGTGTGTGATACTTGCCAAAATTTCCAAGAACATGCATTGGAAAAGAAACGCTCTAGCGTGCTATAGAAAGACAGAATATGAGATAAAGTGCATTTTTACATTATTTTTAATTCAACATATTTTGCCTTTTTTTTAAGATGAAGTAGTATATTAGGAAAACTTGTTTTTCCCCTCAACTAATGATGTTTTAAAGGCATAGAATAATAAACCCTTGCAAGTTGAATGTGTCCACTCCTTATTTTTCACACTGGTTTTGTTTTATTGCTTATAAGTTTTTACTTTTGCAGAACATTATATGTAATTGAATTTTGTTGTCAATAAAAGAGTAGATGGTTAATTGAATGAGCAATAATGATAGTCACTCTCATATGTGTAGCAAAATAGATCAAATTATTATAAAGCATACAAGGATTGATTCATTAATAAACAACATAGCTATAAGCCATTTTCCTATATTTCTATTTTGTTTTCATTACCTAACCTGTAAACACTTTTTTATTTATTTATTTA
>NW_006287464.1:19563-19955 GCF_000327345.1 Myotis davidii | reverse complement strand
TCGCCCCTTGACCCTCCCCTAGCCTCCTATGCCCCCCAGTGTCTTGTGTCCATTGGTTATGCTCGTATGCATGCATATAAGTCCTTCAGTTGATCTCTTACTCCCCCTTTTGCCCCCCTATGCTCCTCGGCCTTTCCGCTGCACTTTGAGAGTCTGTTTGAGGCTGCTCTGCCTCTGTATCTATTTTTGTTCATAAGGTTGTAATGGTCTTTATTATCAATGAATGAGTGAGATCATGTGGTATTTTTCCTTCATTGACTGGCTTATTTCACTTACCTTAATGCTCTCCAGTTCCATCCATGCCGTTGCAAATGGTAAGAGTTCTATAGCAGCGTCAAATGTGTATTTTTTTAAAAAAAATATTTTTTTTTAGAGAGGAAGGGAAAGAAAGG
>NW_006287464.1:9847-15055 GCF_000327345.1 Myotis davidii | reverse complement strand
TGTACAGCTTGTACAGCTGCTGTTCCTAAGACAGAGGGTGTGATGATCAGGAGGCTGCTGTTGCTTGGATCTTCTGCATTTATTTAAAGGCACAAAATACAACACAACAAGGCACAAAGTACCAGGCACTGAAGACAAATGTATTCATGATATTAATAACCCCAAATAAAGGTGACCACCCGAACTAAGAGAATTAGCGGGTAAGGAAGAAAGTAGAGAAAAAGTTAAAAGAGAAAAAAGAGAAGAAAGAAAATAAGAAAAAAAAGGAGTGCAAAAATGAAATTGGTAAAAGGAGGGGGGAAGAAAGAAAAAAAAAAAGAGTGAAAGGAGAGAGTGAAGGAGAAGAGAGGAAGAGACTATTTACATGAGGAGAAAACTCCAATAGAACTGCCACTAATCCCAACAAATTCTAGAAACAGATCCCTGGAGATGAATGTAAACTACAAACAACCAATAATATCAAGTGAGTCAAGGGAAAACAGAAGCACAAAAATAACCGCAGGGAGTGGGTGAGGGGGAAAACCAGCAGAAAAAAATAACAAGAAAAAGCAAAACAACCTCACAACCAATCCTAAAAACAAAACAAAGCAATATACTCAACAATCAAGCAAACAGCAACAAAACAATAGAAAGATAAAAGAAGAAGAAAAAATTGGATAGTGATGAAAGATAAGGGAGAGGTATATAAGGATTTAGAGCAGTGGATTGGAAATAGGATATATAAGTAGGGTGAAATTTTGACAGGGTGTAATAAAAAGAAGAATAGGGAAAATCTAAAGCAGGTATAGGGTAAGAGAAACAGGACAACAAAAGGGGAAAAGTGAGGAAGAGGGTTTTACCATAGAGGTGACATTAATACTCCTATAGAACCACCACTAATCTCAGCAAATTCCAGCAACAGCTCCCTGTAGATGGATGCAAACTAGAAACAACCAACAATATAATGATGAAAATAGAATGGAGAACACTAATCCCAAAATAAAATAAAGAGAAAATAAAATGGCACTTTAAAATATGGTAAAATGGTAGCAGTAATAATATGGTTAAAAACAGGAAGGTAGTAATTAAAATGGTAAAATCAGGTGATGGAAAAAGAAAAAAAATTGGTTTCTTAGTTAAAAGGTGAAAAAAGAATAAAAAAAAAATTTGCAGTAGTGAAGGTCCTTCACTTCTTCTACGCTTCAGTCTGGCTCGCTTAGTCCTGCCAGGTATTCAGGAGAGTGTTGAAATTCCCTGCGATACACTGTTCCTCCATGTTGTAAACCACCGTCCTGATTTTAAAGCAGGCCGTATTTGTTTCCCAGACTGCCTTAATTTGTGTTTACATAGAGTTAGTTTGTGGCTCAGCCTCTGGGTGGTAGTGTTTCTGTATTGACCTCTGAAGCTATACAGCCTCTCTATCCAAAAGATGGGGTTTATTTTCTCTATTGCACTTAAAACTGATTTGAGGAAGTCCACTGCCCAGAGCTGGTTCTTTAATTGTCACCCCGCTCTGTTTTCCAGATTCCACAAAGACAACTCTCCCCTGCAGTCTCTGAAGGTGTCCCCAACTTGGAAATCCCATGCACTGGGTTTAATAATCAAACACAAAGATTTAAGGAGAAGGGAAAGAAGAAGAAAAAAAAAGAAAAAAAAACAACCAAAAAAAGCAAGAGCCTGCGGATTTGGCGAATTCGCAACCCTGTGCCTTCCAGCCCACCCAGTCTCTTCTGCAGGCCCTCTCTCTCCTTACATTGAGTAGCCTGCACACTGGCAAAATCTGAGGTTGCCTTTTTGCATCCAGTCCAGCTATGGGCTAATTTTAAGCATTCCCTTCTGCCAGCAGCCCTGTGGGATCTCTTCCACACTCGCGGATCACGTTGGCCCCAAAGGCCGCTGTCTTTGTGGGGCGCAGACCTTCCCGCACACACTCCTCTCCCAAACCTGAATTTCCAACCTCACCTTCAGGTGAGACCTGACCTTTCCGTGAGAAGCAGGACTCCATGTAGTCGCGCAGTCCCAGATCCGGTGTCTCCGGGTTAGCAGCTGATCTCTGGATGCCGGGTCTTTGGGTGTACAGTATACGTTTCCAAAAAGCAGCCACTCAAGAAAGCGCTGTCTCTGCGGCTGAGCTGGTGCTCAGGGAGAGATTTCAGCTGCAGCCTCCAACTTTCAATCCACTTTCTCAAGGATTCCTCTGTGTTTCCCGGCTGCAAACTGTCTCTCAGCTGAATATCCTCTGCTTATTCTGTAAACATTTTTTTAAATGAATACTCTGAATTCTTTTTTTAAAATATATTTTATTGATTTTAGAGAGGAAGGAAGAGGGAGAGAGATATAGAGACATCAATGATGAGAGAAACATCACTGATTGGCTGCCTCCTGCACACCCCCCATTGGGAATCGAGCCCGCAACCCAGGCATGTGCCCTTGGCCGGAATCTAACCCAGGACCCTTCATTCCACAGGCCAACGCTCTATCCACTAAGCCAAACCAGCTAGGGCTAAACATTTTTGACATATGCAATATCAAATTGGCTCTTTGATGATTTCTAATTTTGATCATAACCAAAAATTTAAAAGTATACTTCACAGTAAAGTTTAATCATTTCCTGTAAGTTTTGGAGAAGTGGTACTAGGCTTCTATTTTTTAATTTATTTATGTATGCTCTTTCATCATCCCAAAATATTTTATTGATAAAAAATATGATTACAATTTTATTATATGGATACATATACCTACCTGTGCTAGAAAATGCTTTTAATCTTAAGTGATACAGAGAGAAGGACCAGTTGTCCTCAGAGGGGTTTCCAAGGATGGGGGGCTATAAATGCTAAAACTGGATAAGTGCCTATCATAGCAGATATAATTAATATATTTGAAAATATTTATTATAAAAATTAAATCAGGTGTATGTGTGTCAAAGGTGAAACTACTAAAGCTAAGTAAGATGTGCTGCCAGGCATTCAAGTAAAAGTTGTATATGCATGATCGCAATGGCCCACTGCAGTGCTTGTGATCTTTAGGCCCTGATTAATAAAGATAGTAAGGTTGTATTGTTATATTTTTCTGGTTTGTCTCCCAAAGGGCGTAATTCTTTCTTTACCTTCCTATCAAATTATGTGTTCAATGTTATTTAACTGCTATGTAGTATTGAGTACCTATTTTCTTACAATCATTAAGATGAAAATGGTGGTAAGCAAAACAATTGCTCTCCCAGAGGAGCTTATTACATAATGTGGGAAATAGACATCAGTCATAAAATGCATGCAAAATTGCAATTATGACAAGAATTTCTGAAAAGTACAAGGTGCACAATTAGAGTTATGATTTAACAATATCAGGAAGAAATATCTGAAGAAGTGACACTTAAGCTGAAGCTCAAATCATCACTAGAAGACAGCTAGGAGAATAATATTGGAAAAAAACATTCCATAAAGAGGAATCACAGTGCAATGGCCCCTATGGAGACTGTGAATGAAGGCCAGTGTGATTAAAATGGAAAGAATACAGCTTAACCATTTCTATAGCTTTATATTAAAGAATTTTGAAAGAAGAGAGAGAGAAAAAAGTGGAACGAATAAGGAAATATATGGTTCAAAATAAGGTGAAATAGAAATAAGATCAAGGAAGTTAGTAATTTGGTCATGATCATAAGGGTCAGAGTCTGAATCTTTTGCCTCATACTGTGGCACAAAGTTCCTTTCAGTCTATCTTTCTCTTATCACATTAAATTAAAAATTTATATTTACTTATCTGATTCCATATTAGACTGCTAGCCTGCTGACCATATTTAGCTAATTTATTATATCCTTAACTCTTAACCTATACTGATCGTCTATTTGCTATTCCTTCTTTTTACAGGATGCAGATTGAAGAGCTGAACTGAATTTCAAATAGTTTTTTTGTGTGCATTTTCAACAATGGGCATAGTGTTGAACACATAGACAATAATCAAGACCTGTTACTGAATGAAAGAATATCAGATATAACTCATGTTTTGGGGAGATTTGCTTGTACTCTAACATTAACTTTAAAGATTAATTTACTAAATTTCCCTAAAGCATTTTCAGAAATAAATCATGTTTTTTAACCTATCACAGGACTAGTAAGTATAATAGGAAATGAGTCAGAGCCCTATTCTTAGGGAGTAATCTATTTAAAGAAGGCATGCTATAACTGAAATATCTTGAGCTAAGAGTGAAGCAATACATTAACAAGTGGGAAAGAATGCTGAATTACACAACATAGATGCTAAAGGAACACAAAGGAAACATCAATCAGAAAGGATATATGTACCCCTATGTTCATAGCAGCACAATTTACAATAGCTAAGATCTGAAAACAACGCAAGTGACCATAAGCAGATGAGTGGATTAAAAAAACCTTGTGGTACCTTTATACCATGGAATACTATACAACAGTAAAAAAGAAGAATTTCCTTCCCTTTGAGATAGCATGGAAGGACCTGGAGAGTATTATGCTAAGTGAAATAAGCCAGTAAGAGAAAGCCAAGTATCACATTATCTCACTCATAAGTAGAATCTAATGAACAAAATAAAGTGTTAAACAAAATAGATCCAGAGACATAGAAGCATGTAACAGACTGACAAATCTCAGAAGGAAGGCAGGGGTGGGTTTGGGAGGGGTGGGTATGGGGAGATGGGAGTCAATGGGGGGAGGGGGGGGGGAGGGAAGGGGACATCTGTAATACATTCAACAACAAAGATAATATTTAAAAAAAGAACACAAAGGAACAAGTGGTTACTGTGGAGTGGATGAATCAAGAAAAGCTTTTAAGATGAAATTATTTTTTATTTATTTTAAATGGGAAAGGGACATTGATAAATTGATTTTCAAAAAAGAAGTTAGAATTTGTCTGGGTTTAGTAAAATGTCAAATGTACAAATTTGATAGTTCCACAAATCTTTGCCATCAATTTTCTTTAAAAATGATATTTTAGCTTTGTTTCTTTTTTAAATTTCTTTCTTTTACCAATGTGCCTAATTTACAGACTCTTTGTCATGCTATTTTACAACAGTGAGACTAATATTTTGAAATATTTCCCACACTTAAGATATCAACATATCCATCTACCACATATGTATTCAAAAAATTACCCCAGTCAAATAAGCATAAATTTAAAGAGTCTACAATTCTTATAATTAAAAACAAACAAACACACCACACAGCAGTATCCCACCCCATACTCATTTCCTATTTTTTCAG
>NW_006287464.1:7934-9664 GCF_000327345.1 Myotis davidii | reverse complement strand
GTGGTATTTTTGAAGTGGTTGTTCGAGGCAGCAAACTCCGGTGTTGACCTATGCCGCCATCTTGGTTTCTGGGGATTAGTTATATTCTGAAACCACCTAATTTAAGAGATAGCTTTTAATTTTTTAAAAAATATGTTTTTATTGATTGAGGAAGGGGGAGAGAGGGATATAGAAACATCAGTGATAAGAGAGAATCATTGACCGGCTGCCTCTTGCACATCCCCTACTGGGGATCAAGCTTGCAACCCAGGAATGTGCCCTTGACCAGAATTGAACCCAGAACCCTTCAGTCCACAGGCTGACGCTCTATCCACTGAGCCAAACCAGCTAGGACTCTAAGATATTTTTATTGGTACTTTGTTCTTGTTGATTTACAAATTTTAGAAATTAAATATTGACTTTAAATTCAGTCCCCTTTATACCTTCCCCCACATCATTAAACACACACACACACACACACACACACACACACACACACACACGCACACACACATGCTCCCTCTTTGTCATTTTCACAAGCGTTATATTGTAATTCTAGTTAGAACCATACTCAGTGCTCACATTATTTTAGCAGTGTAAAAACAAATGATTTAACCATTATTATTACTTTTTCTATCTTGTGCAATCTTTGTTTATCCTAGTATTAAGAATAGGCTTTGTTTCATCCCTCATGGTTTATTTTCTATATACTTCCTTAATTCAACTCTAAACTCTCTCCAAGAGTAAACCTCCATTTTAATACATTCAAACACATTATGTATTTTATCAATTTCATCACCTTGCTGAAACTCTTCCTCGAGCCTTATGATACTCTGCAATATTGACTGCTTGCTCTCTAGGCTTCCTGCTTGGCTGTCATCTTAAAATTGTCCTTTACTAATGTCCTGGACAGGGTTTCGCTCTTCTATTTTGTTGGATGCTCTGTTTTGATTTCCATGTGTTCCTCTTCCTAGGTTTGTACTCTTTTGATAGGTGAAACATACTCCAGGAACATTTTTTAGAAAGGTTTTATAAGATGTGCCTTATTTTAAGTTTAAAGGTCTAAAAGTTTCAATTCTCTTTTCATATTTGAGTAATAAGCTATTTGTTTATAGGTCCCTAAGTAGGAAATCATTTTCATTCAAAATAAAAAAATGTTTATTTTACAAAATCCATGTCTCTGTTGAGGAGCCCAAAGCCATTTTTTAAAAATTAAGTATAGTTGGCATACGATATTATTTTAGTTTCAGTTGTACAATATAGTGATCCAACATTTATACACCTTATGATGTGATCACCCACACCAAGTCTGGTAACCGTCTGTCACTGTGCAAAGTTATCACAATATTATCGACTATATTCCGTTTTAGCCATCCGCCACCCCGTCTTTTTGCGACTATCAATTTCATCATTCTAACTTAACTTTGTTTGTAGCCTTTCTTTTTTTTTCTTAAAAAATTATGGGATAATTTATTTTTATCCCTTATTCTGAAGTTTTATGATGACATGCCTTGGTATAGTTTAATTTTATACAAACTTCTGGGAATTTGATGACCTATGTCTTTATTGTTCAGATTATTACATTTGTTCCTCTTTTTTCCCCCCACAAATCCCCTCTAACCAGTTCCCACCCCACCCTCCGCCCTTACTTCCCACCCACTGTCCTCATTCATAGGTGCTCGATTTTTGTCCAGTCTCTTCCCGCATCCCCCTCAACGCTTTCCCCCCCAAAAAATAGTCCATTCCCTTTC
>NW_006287464.1:0-6592 GCF_000327345.1 Myotis davidii | reverse complement strand
TTCTCCTGTATGAGTCTGGGTCCCTAGACACTCACTTTGAACTGGAGCTCAGAGCCTGAGACTCCCTCCTGATTGAAAAAGACAACCGTGCCCTCAGCCTCCAGCCCGCTCCGCATGCACCTCCTCAACTTAGTATTTTACTTCTGCACAGCACCTCCTCTTAGTCTTGGTATGCTTTTCTCTTTCCTTCTGCCGCCAGCCCACTCCGCACGCACCTCCGCACCTTAGTATTTTACTTCCTCACTGCACCTTCTCTGAGTCTCGGTATGCTTTTCTCTTTCCTTATAGTTGTAGAATTTCCACTCAGCCAGCCTTCCTGTGGTTCTGGGTGATGTCCGTTCCATCTTTTAGCTGTATTTTTGAAGTGGTTGTGTGAGGCAGCAATCTCCGGTGTTTACCTATGCCGCCATCTTGGTTTCTCCTGTGACATTTTCTTAATCTTTCTTTTGATTTCCACTCTGACATTTTTCTCTTAACTCTCCATATCTCTTAAATTTTGTAATTTCTGAATCCCCCCCATAATTTTATTATCGTGTGTCTACTATGTATTTTTATTTTACATCATTATTTATCTTCTTGGAAAATATCATTATTGTTATCTTTTAAACCTTCTATTGAATTTCACATTTTGAATTAACAAGAATATTTGGATCTCTGAATATTATTGTTCTGGCATTCTATTTTTGTTTAATGAAAAATATATTCTTAGCCTGACTGGTGCGGTTCAGAGATTGAATATCAACCTATGAACCAGGAAGTCACTATATGATTCCTGGTCAGGGCACATGCCTGGGTTGTGGGCTTGATCCCCAGTAGGGGGCATGCAGGAGGCAGCTGATGGATGATTCTCTCTCATCATTGATGTTTTTATCTCTTTCTCTCCCTCTGCCATCCTCTTTGAAATCAATAAAAATATATTAGGAAAAATATATATTAGTTTCTTAGAGCATATTATTTGTAGTTTTTGAGTTTTTCCTCCTTGCATATTCTTTGTGTCTAAAATAATGTTCCTCTCTGTTTTTTCTTCTTTTATATTAAATAATTTTCCAAATGTCTGGTGATATATAGTTGCCTTATTCAAAGTGAGGCATTAAAATCTGTGTGGGAGCTCAGTGCATACAAATGGTGTTTGTTCTCTTTAGTTTTCACATTATGCTGATCTTCTGAATTATTTCTCTGAGGAACCCACAATATCAATATATTTATACATTTTCTCTTAGGGTAATCATTTTTCCCAGAAAAGACTATCTACAAATTCAACCAGGATCATATATCATTAAATGCCAAGTTTGTAAGCTGAATGAGAGAAGAAAGCTGAAGAACATATCATTTAATATGTGAATTTTCCCTTATGAAAAATTCTGTCTTATTTCTGCTCTATATTAGCCAGATTAGAAATTCTGTTTTACACTTTTCAAAAAATAAATCTGGGTTTTTGGGGATGGAAAGTTGCAAGGCTGATTGAGATTGGGAGACCAAGTGACCTGTTTGTTTTGTTTAATTGATGCTTGTTTGTATATATTCAACTTCTCCCAGTCCTAAAGGAACCAGTGACACCAATTGCTGAGCCTTTTCAGTATTCACCAATAAAAATATGGTTGTTTCTTGGCTTCCCTCTGTATTTAAGATTCAGCTTTCTTGCTATGCTGAAATAATTACTAATTTTGTTTATTGTCCTGAGTTTGTATAAAATATTGCTTCTGCTATTTCTCTTTCCAGCCTTTTTGCTCTTGTTGGATTTATCCCTTAAACAAATCTTCTATATAGAGCAAGAGCAGAGTAGACTTTTTGGATGCCTTTGAAAACCCAATATGGATTCACTATCAGTCATGACAATTATGTCAAGTGTTTTGTCAAGATTGAGGTAATGGGGGTGTAAAAGAAATGCACTGAGGAGGATCCAGGAACAGCCAAAACCCTAAGACTAGACACTTGGATTAAGATTTCATGTGGACACCTATATGAGCA
Organism: Myotis davidii; assembly: GCF_000327345.1. Classification (NCBI taxonomy): domain Eukaryota; kingdom Metazoa; phylum Chordata; class Mammalia; order Chiroptera; family Vespertilionidae; genus Myotis; species Myotis davidii. The sequence goes on along the minus strand of NW_006287464.1, from coordinate 4,624 downwards.
GGACCTCCACCCCTTGTGAGCTAGAACTCAGAGCTCCAATCACCAAACACTGGAGCTTGGTTGTGCCACAGGTCACTCTAGGAGTCCTGCTAGATTTCTAATCCACCCAACTGTAGCTTGAGACCCACACTGCCACTCCATCTATGGATGCTGCCAGTGATCAGACCTTCAAGTCAGATGCTGGCTCTGCTCATTTCTATTGAATAAGCTCCCCATCTTCTCTTTGTGTGACTCTATTGGCTTATTGGGGAGGTCTCCCTAATAAATCTGGCATTGTGGAAAGACACAAACATGTGTGAATGATTCCTTTGGGGGTTGCTCCCTTGCTCATAACACAATCTTTGAGGTTAGTTGTCAGAATTTCTTTAAAATAAATCCTTATTCTAGTTTTAACATTAAATGGAAAAAATGGATTGGGGATTATTTTGAATCAATATGAAAATGATAAAATATGTACTTTTTTAACAAGGAGATTTTACAGTGCGTTTTTGTTCACATATTTTCTATATTTCTAACATTGTTAAGATTTCAACTTTGAAAAATAACCCATTAATAAGTTATTATTTTATTGATATAATACATACAATGTGCTTTATACTGAGTTTAGGAAAAGAAAGCGCCTGAATATGTTTTTCTCTTAATGTTAAGTCAGATGTGTTGTCACATTAATATAGTTAATTTGAAAGCCAAATTACTTCTGTCAATTTTACATTATGAAAGAACTCTGGCTGGCTGCGTGGGCATTGATATTACTGTGTGGGTTTGGATTCATTAACAGTTTTTTACAAAAATACTGCAAAGAACATTTCATGAAGCACTTCAGAAAATGAGAAGAGGCATGGCCTAGTAAGAGAAGCAGAAAAGTAGAAATAAACATCTTGATTTTTGCTGTTTTTTAATCCACGGATTCTTGAATAAATGGTTAATTATTTGACATATTTTTTCTCTATTTTATTTGTTGAGACTTTATTTACATATAAAATTGACCAGTTTTAAGTGAATTATTTGATGAAATTTTGTAATTTTATATAAGGTCTTCCATAATCAAGATGTAGAACTTTTCTCTCACATTATTGAGTTTTTTCTTTTCCCCTGGCACTGTCACCTCACTTTATTTCCGCCCCTAGCAACCAATGTTTTGCTTTCTATTATAATAATTTTCCCTTTCTAAGATTTTGTATTAATGGAATCATGTAGTACATAGTCTTCTGTATTTGGCTTCTTTTACTTAGCATTATTTTTGAGATACATCTATGTTGTTGCATGTTTTTCTGTGCATATTATTTTCTACATAGTATTACATGGTATGGATACCCAACATTTTTTCTTTTGTATTCACTGATTGATATTTGGATTGCTTTTAGTGTTTGTCATTCCAGTAAGTGATTATTAGTATCTTACTGTGGTTTTAATTTCTAATTTTCCAAAGTTATTGACCACCTTTTTGTTTGCTTATTTGGACATTAGTATATCTTATTTTTTAAGAGTCTCTTAAAACATTTTCCTATTTTGTATTGATAATTATTGAGTTGTATGTTTTCTTTATATATTCTGGATATAAACACTTTTACTGACATATATCTCAAAATTTTTCTTTGTCTAAGGCCTTTTTTGTTTACTTGACATTCAAAGAACAAAAGTTTTAATCCGAATGATGTCCATTTTATCAACTTAATTATTTAATAATTTATGCTTATCCCAATGTCACTGCATTCATTTTCTATTGCTACCATACACAATATCATGTACATAGTGGCTTAAAACAACATAAATATATTATCTTACAGATCTATAGTGATACATGTTTCACTAAGTTAAAATCAAGGTGTCAACATGGATGTTTCTTTCTGGAAGCTCAAAGGGAAAATATGTTTCCCTTTTTTTTCCAGTTTCTACAGGCCACTTATATATTCCTTTGCTCTTAGCCTTTTTTCTTCATCTATAAAGATAGTAATATAACATCTCTGTCCAATCTTCCACAATCACATCTCCCTCTGACTTTGACCTGAGCTGGTAAAGTTCTCTGCTTTTAGGTACAGTGTATATTGTATTGTGTTCACCACCCCAAGTCTCCTCCCATAATCATGTATCACCCCATTTACCCTCTTCTACTTCCCCTCTGGTAATCACCATACTCTTCTGTATCTATGAGTTGTTGTTTTTCTTTTCTTAATCCTTTCAGCTTCTGAAGCCAGCACCCGTTATCTTCTTCCCTTCTGACAACTGTTAGATTGTTCTCTATGAGTCTGTTTCTATTTGTTTGCTAGTTTGTTTTGTTAGATTCCACATACAAGTGAAATCATATGATTTGTTTTCAGCTGATTTACATGTGGTATGAAAACATATTTTCCCAATTTTAATATTCTTGAGTTTAGTGAACTTTTTTTATGACCAAGAATGTTATTTATACTGTCAATGCACTTGGAAATATGGTATATTCTGCCATTGTTGAATGTGCTGTTATATAAAGAGAGAGACTGAGAGTAATACAGTCATAGTAGGGGATTTTAACACTTGATTGGCATCAATGAATAGACATTCCAGATAGAAAATAAACAAATAATGGCAGCTTTAATTAACACACTAGATATGGTGGATTTAATTTATATATTGAGAGCATTTCACCCCAAAGCAGCAGAATATACATTTTTTTCAAGTGTACATGGAATATTTTCTAAGATACTACATGTTAGGAAACAAAACAAACCTCAATAAATTCAAGGAGAGGGAAAAATGGTGACCAAATAGGCAGACCTGACCTGTGCCTTGTTCTGGAGCAGATAGGAGCAACTAAATTGAATGACATACACCCAGAATTGGAGAATTAGACACAGCTGGGAGACAAATTTCAGGCGGAAAGGGCAGAGGACTCCTGGATAATGGTAGGATCGGGGATCAGAGAGAGATGTGCAACCACCAGGCCGAGAGGGTATGAAGGAAGTTGCACTGCACCAAGTCCACATCCCTTGGTGTCAGGTGTAACATCTGACTGTGGAAATGAAGTCCACAAGACTACTGCTGGCTAGGGAAATCAGATCTAAGTCCACAGCCATGAGAGGCTATATTCAGAAAGGCAGCCTTAAGAGCTGCCCAAGCTGTGCGGTGCCAGGGGAGAGAGACTTGCAAGTGCACGGTTGTTTTGACTCTGTTTTATCATTGCTTTTACTCACTAAACACAATTCATAATACCTTTCAATTACAAACACTCATCCAAGGCTGCAGTGTAGGTGGAGTTGCAGATTTATGGAGGCTGGGGAAAGGCTGTGGAGAGGAGCAGGAGAGGGAGAAGTGACCAAGAATCTGGCACTGACACATTCCTGACCCTCCAAACCTAAGCAGTTAATTTTCCCCTGAGGACCCAGCCCCTCCCAACAGCCTAAGAGCAGCTAGTGCAGCCACACCAAGCCTACACCTTTGTAGAAGAAACAAAGACTCTGAATAGCCGCACAGAGCACTCAGGGACTAGGTTGAGGAGGGGCCATTCTGTCCCAGAAAGCAATACAGCACCACCCCCACCTAAAGCACTGTCAGAAACAAATGATTGAGAGATTAAAATTGACAGCAAGCAGACAAGCAAAGCAGGCAGATTGATCCCTCCTGCTAGCAGCCAAGGCTGTGGAGTCAGACACAGATACAGACGAATGGAGGATCACTTGGAACTTCAATGGGGTGCTGACTACCTAACAGGAAACTGAGAAGTGGCAGACAGAACAGAACACTGGGGTCTTAAACTAGTCCCCATGGGCCATTAAAATGACACTTCATTTTTTTATTTTTTATCTTTTATTAATATTTTTATTTATTTTTGTTGTTTATATTTTCGTTGTATTAATTTTCTTCATTCTATTTTTATTTTTTATCTTATTTTTTTCTGTTTTTCCACCCTTTTCTTTTTCATTCTCCCTTTTTCATCCTGTTTTCTCTTCTCTTGTTCCCACTTTAGTTATTTTCTTTCCTTTCTTTTTACAACTTATTAAAAATTGATCTTTAACTGCTTTATTGGTGTGTTATTATTATTGTAGTCTGTTGGCTTACTCATATACCTATTTTCCTCTCCCCTGCTCTAAGTCCATACACCCTTCTCTTTTTCCTTTTTTTGGTAGTCAATTTTTTATGCTTTTGTTCTTCCTCTCCTCTCTTGCTCTCTTCTTCTCCTTATTGTGAAGTTTCACTCACTAAACTCAAGTTTATCTGCTCTCATTTCTATAATTTCTATTCTCCTTTTCCAAAAATAGATGAATAAATAGAGAGCTAAATTAAGAAAAATATTTTTGGGAGAAAGAAAATGGCGGCGATATAGGCAGACGTGTCCCAGGTCATGTCCCGGAGCAAATGGAGTGAGCAGCTGAAACTAATAACACCCACCCCGAATTGGCGAAATTGCTCAGCTGGTGAGACGGTTTGCAGCCGGGAAGGGCAGAACTCCCCTGGAAAGGTAAAAAAACAACAACAAAAAAAAACAGGGATCTGGGCAGGAAAGTTTGCCAGACCTCTGAGCCCAGAGGGTCGGAGGGACAGCCGAGTACCTTGGGACAGGCACAGCCCCTGACTGGGGAAAGGAGATCCACTGGAATCCTGGCGCTGCCGAGGGTTTGAGAGCTGGGTTCTGTGATCACGAAGGACT
>NW_006287463.1:0-293 GCF_000327345.1 Myotis davidii | reverse complement strand
ACTGATGGCCTGCTTGCCCCCAACTGGCCTCCTGATGGTCTGCTTACCCTCAACGTCCCCACCCCCCACCAGCCTGATCACCCACAACTGCCCTCACCTCTTGGCCTCTAACCGCCTCTACCTCAGCCCTGCCACCTTGGCTTTGTCCAGAAGAACATCTGGAAGGTTTCCTGGAAGGTCTCCCAATCTAATGAGCATATTACTCTTTTATTACTATAGATATATTTCTCTGTAAATATGGTTATGATTGCAGATATGAATAGGACCAGGTCAAATTTTATAGAATGGGCCTT
>NW_006287462.1:5393614-5399887 GCF_000327345.1 Myotis davidii | reverse complement strand
AGAAACTTAAATGATTTTTAGAGAAAGCCAGCAAGTAGCAGATGGATTAGAATATTCAGGTCTGTTGTCATCAAAGTTCATAATTATTTCACAACACCATCAATATGATGTTCATTTAAGGTTTCTACTCGCAGGAAAATGTTGATGGACTTGGCTATTACCCATGCGAATTGGCTAATTCATCTGTGATTCACTGGGAAATCCCAGAACGCATTTTCCCACTAAAATGACATGAAAGCTAGTCCTAACCAAACCTAGGACAGTCCCATTAGAGAGTTAGTAACTAAGGAGTATCCTATCTCCTACATAGAAACTTAAGAAGAATCCTGGGTTAACGAAAGGACATAATTGTCTTAAGCCCCCTCTCCCCCCAAATCATTCCTCAAAATGCAACTTGCGTCTTCTTACAAAAACTCATATGCCAGCATCATCTCTACTTCTCAAAACACCTCCCAATGAAACATGAAGCAACCTTCCCAAGGACTGGATTAGGGAGATTAGGTGCCCAGTAAATAACCTCCTTGCAACAGGTCTACAAACATACTTTGCCTACATGAAAAAGGAAACCTACTACTAACAGCTAATAATAATAATAATAATAATAATAATAACAATAACAACAATAATAATAAATTTCTGTTCAGGATTTATCATGTGCTAGAAACTGTGTTAAGCATTTTACATGCATTCTCTCATTTTACCTTGGCAATAGCCTTATGAGATGGGTACTATGATTATTTATATTTTAGAGATAAGGAAACCAGGACTTAAAGAGATTATATAGCTTGTTAGAATTCCTACAGCTGGTAAACCATAAGGGTCTTGGTGGTGCACAAGGCAGTATTTGTAGACCATCTAGTGTGTGATTGAATATTCAAGAGCCTTCTGTTGTTGCATGCATAAGTCTATGGATCCTAAATCACATCCTTCCAATAGCTAATCCTAGTGAGTGTTGACCTGTGCCAGGTGCTTTTTGGGCCCAAGCAGATGGAATAGGAAGGATTCCACTGTGCTCTGGGAGAGGGTTCGATCCCTGTGGGGGACACTCCTCTCCCTGCTCATCTCTTTAAGGCACTTCCTCAGAGCCCAATTCACAGTAGGATAGCCAGAAGCAACTATATATATAGGGTTGAGTTTAGGAGGTTGGCCTCAAATGGCAGGTGTTACCGCATTAGGTCCTTCCTCTTTGTGAACTAAGACTTTCTCTGGGGAGCAGAGGGTCTGTACTTCTTCCCAGCTCAGGGCCCAAGTTCCAATCCCCTTTTGGTTAAGTATTGCAGTAGGCTGATCCAGGGAGACCTAGACTCTCCAGTCTGAGCCTGGATTGTACTTAACCAAAGTCCCACCATGTTCCAAGACACTAATGTACAGGTCCAGAACCTGCTGTGCTCCTCAGTGGGTCAGAGTAGGAGTTATTTCATTTAGTCCTCACAGCAACCTTATGGATAAGTGTGATCATTCCCATTTTTCTGGATGTATAAACGCAGGCTTGGATGGGATGAGTAGCTTGAATGAGATTGCTCAGGGAGTAAGTGGTGGAAACTTGGGTTCAAAACCCCATGCACTTTCTTCAGTGGTTCTGCTGTCTCTATTGAACCTGTGTTTGGGATGGAAAAATTATAGAAATGACTTGAGTATCCCAGGAGCATCTGGCATTCTTTGTCCCTCCATGCTTTGGCTAGTTTAAACAAGGAAAATACACATGAAAATATCCATGGCTTCCAGCCTCCACTCCTGCTGGGAGCAGAACCACAGTCTGAGATCACTGGTTGTTATTGAATAAGGAGAACCCTGCTGGAGGAGTTAAGCAGCGGCTGGGCGGCTGTTCAGACCTGGAGGAGCCAGGCCAGGCCCGAGAAGGATCCGGCCTTTTCCCCCCGCAGCGGGATCATTTCCAACCGCAGCCGGGGAGGCAGAGGCATTAGCAAGCCTGCAATAGCAGGCCGGCCAGATCAATTCGCAGAAGCACTTCAAAGGGAAGCAAATCAATACGTCCCTTCCCCTAAAGATTGATAACATCATCAGGAAGCAACAGATGCATTTTAGGGCCCAGTACACCGTGCAGGGAAGATGAGCCCCCTGGGCTACAGCTCTCTCTGGAAAAGCAACTGTAAATTAGCACCTGCACATCCGAGAGGAGCTCCAGCACCTGTCACAATGAAAGCTAACATTCCCGAGGCACTTGGCAGGTTTTAAGGTTCCATCACATATTCTGTCTCTTTTGGTTAAGATCCTACACAGTGGATGTTACTGTCCCCATTAAACTGATGAGTTTCAGCAAAACAAGGCCAAGCTAGGACTTGAATCTTGTGACTTGGGATCCCGTGTTCTCTTTGTCTAGAGTCCAATAGAACTGCATTCATGCTCTTGCCACCTGCACAATTTTTGACACATCAAAAAATTTATTATTTTTTCTTCTCATTAACCTAGTTTTCTTTACCTAAGTTAAAGTTTATATTAAAAGCAAATTCACCACCACTGAACTGTTTTTTTCTTAGTTTAAATAAATTAAATTTTAAAATCCAGTGAACTCCAGAAAGGAAAAGAATGAACACACCTGAGCACAGATTGATTGACCCCAGTGATATTCAAGTTAGGTCTTAAGTCTCAGAATTAATACCCTTGCAAACTTTCAGGTTCTAAAGAAAAAAAATTAAGAACCTGAATTTGGCAACTTGTTAACGCTTGAAATGGAAATTAAAGTTGGTGAAGTTTGATTCCAGGGCTTAAAATTTTTGCTCTACTAGTAAATATATTATGAACAAAATGAGTCCATTGAATAAAATGGTTCCTTTGATTTAAAAGGGCAGTGGTCTATTTAAGAACTGCTTTGTCCTTATAAAGAGTAGACAAACATTGAATGTTGGCTAAAATATACACTTTTCCCAACAACCATGAAAAGGACCAGAATCTAGGCTTCCTTGGTTGTTAGGACACACAGCACATGAAAGAAGCACATACTTCCCCCTGGAGAATCTAGATATTGGCCACCATCTAGTCCCTTGGTTTCCATCGTCTCAAAAAAAGCACAATTCTGTCACCGCCTCTCTGCTGCACCCTGGGCACAAGTCCAGCCCAACCATCTCCTCAAAACAAGCCTCTCTGCCCACACTTCTGAGTCTGGCTTGAAAGAGAAGATGTAGTGAGACTAGGGATTTCAATGAAATGTATAGCTGACTACATTATAGAGATATTAAATTCCAGCGCATTCTTCCTATTGTGTAAGGAAAAGTGAGAATTCCTTTTCTCTTGCCCTTATACTTTTTATCTGAGCCGTTCCATCCTGTGGCTCAGAGGGGAGAAGTAACAGAACTTATTTTTGACAGCCCTGGAAGACGCCCGGGAACAAACCTCTCAGACAGGCAAGAGGAGGCTGATAGGTTGAGAAGGAGTTGGTTTCTAGAGGGGTAAAGGCCCACAGTATCTTGCTGAGTAGAAATGCTGAATTCTAATGGGGCATCAACAAGAAAGTGATGAGGGCTGCACACTAGGCCCCAAGAGGAGCCAGCTCAGAAGGTCTCTTATGTCTCCACTCAGCCTGGAGGGGCCATGGCTGCCCACCTGCAACACTTGGACTGGGTAGATTTTAACTGGGATCAAAAACGCCTGTTCCCTAATGTCCTTACTGTAGAATCACCCTTCTTCCCCCACTTGACTATCAGGAAGGGGAAGGAGTTCCCCCAAATCTGAGATTTGGGAAATAAAGCTCACAACCTGATTTAATTTTATTTAAATAAGGAAATGTGACATTTCTTTGATTCCCCCGCCAAAAACAACAACAAAACAACAAAAAACGCACACCCCATGATGATTCTGTCCTATATCCTTTTGATTACCTCCCAAAATAAATAAAAGAAGTTTCCTATCACTATTATAAATAAACACATTTGGACTTATGATAAATAGAAAAAATCATAAATAATTGTATAATCTTTAAAAAGAAAAAAAACACACACACACACACATCTATTTCTGTATCGCTTTTACCGGTGGTACATAGACCACACCATACGGTGGGCCTTTATGGGGGAATAAGAATGTAGTAATTTTAAGTTTTTTTTAAAATATATTTTATTGATTTTTTACAGAGAGGAAGGGAGAGAGATAGAGAGTTAGAAACATCGATGAGAGAGAGACATTGATCAGCTGCCTCCTGCACATCTCCTACTGGGGATGTGCCCGCAACCCAGATACATGCCCTTGACCGGAATCAACCCTGGGACCTTTCAGTCCACAGGCCGACGCTCTATCCACTGAGCCAAACCGGTTTCGGCATAATTTTAAGTTTTGAGATCCTAAAACATAAACTCTATTTAGGTAACCTGTGTTATTTTTGTCAAAATGGATAAAACAAATTACGTTTTTATCTCTACAATAATAAAGGATTTAAGGTTTTAGGGCAAAAAGAAAAAAAGGAGCTTTTTTCCCTCTCCTCTTGCTTCCAGAAGCCCCACCCCTCACCCCTACCCCATGTGAATGGAGGTATTTTGGAAGGTAAACAAATTTCCTGAAACCTGAAAAATAGAGATAAAAATATTCTAAATAATACTGTTGTTTATTTATTTATTTTTTTGCATTTTATTGAATTTATTAGGGTGACATTGGTTAACAAAATTATACAGGTTTCAGGTGCACAATTCTATAACACATCATCTGTACACTGTATTGTGTGTTCACCACACCAAGTCAAGTCTCCAGCCATCACTATTTATACCCCCTATACCTTCCTGTATCTTCCCCAAACCCCTCCTTAATACTGTCATTTAAACAAATAAAAATCAGACCAGTGTTCCATGGATACAAAACAGAAATTAACTAACCTTTTATTTAAAACTAGAGGCCCAAAGCACAAAATTCGTGCAAGAGTAGGCCTTTGCAGCCCTGGTTGCCTTGGCCCTCATGACCCTGGCTGCCTCGGCCCTCGAGGCCCTGCCTGCTTTGTGGCTCTGGCTGCCTTGTGGCCCCACGGCCCCACCCACTAGTCATTCTGGAAGGTTATTCCACTGTTCAGTCTAATTAGCATATTAGCTCTTTATTATCTAGGACTAGAATCCCATGCATGGATTTGTTCACATGGAAAGGAAATTAATTAGAAGGTGGCCGGCAGGGCACGACTGGGTGAGACAGGCTGGATGCGCCCTAGAGCCAACCTCCTGCAGTCCCTCCTTGGCCGGCTGCACCTGGGGCAGCGCCGGGGCTCGAAGGGCATCTGTGGAGTGAGTGGGGTCCTTCTGGCAGGTGGGGTCCCTCCGCCTGGCCTGCGGGTATCAGGCTAAAACTGGCAGTCCGTCATCCCCTGAGGGTTCCTGGAGTGCAAGAGGGCACTCTGTAAAGTTGCTGTCACTTGGCAGCTCCTGCATTGAGCATCTGCCTCCTGGTGATCAGTGTGCATCATACCTACTGGCTGGTCGGCTGGTTGCTTAGCCTTTTTTATATATACATGTCATGAGAAGCAAGGATTAAACAGAAAGGTGTCTAACTTCACCCTTGAGGCTAACCTACCACTTACATTTAAGTCATATTGTCAGTCCTGACTCCTATGTGCTTTCCCTGCCTGCTGAGATATTTACTGATGCCCTCCACTCGCATATCCTGGGCTTTCTTTAATCAGCATCTTCACTGAAATGGTCTGAGCTCAGTCCCCTGCATTGATTACCTGGCTATCATAATGGCTTCCTCTTCAGCTCCTTCCTTCCAGTCTAATCCTCTCCAGTTCATTCTCCACAAGTTGCCAGTGTCATCTTTCCAAAGCGCGTAAGTCCATCACCCACACATGCTGCTGAACACATTTAATGACTCCTTGTTACTGTAGGAGACAGTCTAAATTCCTTACTGTGGCTCAAAGGCCTTTCATGAGGTAAGAGTCACATGCCATTCTTTTATCCAGCTTTTGAAATTTTACCCCCCAGAAGCATCTAACTGAAAGGAATGTGTGTTATTTATAACACTAGAGTCCCAATGCAGAAAGATTTGTGCAGAATGGGCCTTCTTTCCCCTGGCTGTCGGCCGCCTTCGCTCCAGCCTGGAGCTGCCTTTCTGCCTTTCCACACTGCCCAGAGGCCCGGAGTGGCTGGGGTGGTGCGTCCAGCCTCTCCCCTGGCCACTCGTTGTCTGCATATGCAAATTAGCCTGCCAGCTTTGTTGGGTTAATTTGCATATTCACTCCTGATTGGCTGGTGGGCGGTGAGAAGGTACGGTCAATTCTCATCTTTCTCTTTTATTAGTGTAGATTACAACTTAACTCTTGATAACACCCCTCCCTTTCTCTAATGG
>NW_006287462.1:5386569-5393334 GCF_000327345.1 Myotis davidii | reverse complement strand
CTAACAGTATCTGTTGAGAGAAGACACTTAATACTTGATGGATCTTCAGAGAAGAGGGGAATTTCACACCTCTGGGCCAGGTGTTTTATGTGAGCAATGCTGCAGAAGCAGAAAAATCATTTGCCAACTCATGAATTATGCATAGATTTCTACTTCCCAAAGGTAATTCCTTAAAAACAAAGTTCATTCACTGATTACTTCCTTTTAGTAAGTGGAAATGTTGACTGAAATATGTTTCTTGGTGTGAAACACAAGACTTTAGAGATTCAAATATACCCTTAGAAAAGCATACATTTTCATCTATTAGCTGACAATGACTGAGTCAGAAGGCTCTTCTTAAAGCAATTACCAGTTGGAGGAGAAGTGTAAACTTCAGCATAATCGTGAGCTGGTTCATTTTTCTTTCTTCACATATTAGTCTGGGTTTGGTATGAAGTCAGCCCACACATACCTTAGAACATCCTACTTTATACTGCCTTTGCCTTACAAAGGCAGTAGATTCGTCACAAATGCACTCTTCTACTCAACAAGTACTTATGGAGTATCTACTCTGGGCCAGAAATATTCTGAAAGATGGGATCATTTGATAAAATGATTGGCATGTTCAGTACTATAGAGCTTGGCTTTAATCCTCAGGCAAACTGTGTAGATGGTTTTGTATGTTATGCTATAGAAACTATGGAGATATGCATGGGAAATTATGTAAACCTGTCATCTCCTTTTGCTCCTCTTGACAACTAGCAGTCCTCCACTTCTGTATCCTGATTCACATTAATAATCTCACCATGCGAGACATCCTGCAAGATCCCTGCCTTTCATGTTGCAACACTAAGGCATATACATTAAGTGTCCTGATTGTGGTCCCACTACAAATTCCTGTGCAAGTGTGTGTGTGTGTATGTGTGTTGGATAGGAGTAGGGGGTGGGTAGAGAGAGAACAAGAAAGGAGAGTAAAAGCAAAAAATAAACCACATGCATTTACTTTTATTGAGTGCCTACTGCATGCCAAGCACTCAGCATACCTTAGTTCATTCATGCCTCAGAGCACTTTTAGGTAAATATTATTCCCTATTTTACAGATGCAGTGACTAGTGTATAGATTGTAACTAGGGAACCAGTTAAAACCTGTTCTTTTTACTATTCCCAGGTAGCCCCAAATCCAGTGTCCTTTCTGTTCCACCACACCTCTCGACCCAGCTGAAAAAAGGATGCAGTGATCTGAGGATGTCCTTGGATGGGCTATCAAATTAATTCTGTCTTTCCCACTTTTTTTAATTCTTAAATTCTTGTTTGTATTGTTTTGGATACATAGCCTGAATCTCTTACTCATAGCTGAGGTTTTTTTCTCCTCTAGCAAAATAAACATCACCCACAGGGTCATATTTGCTGGTCATGGGTCATGGAAATCTGATTTAATTTCATGTTTTCGGTATCTAAAGCAAGATTTCAAATGGAACATAAGGATGAGGTCCAGTAACCTCTGTCTATTGTATTTCTGTCTTACATTTGGAGTGGATTCAGGAGCTGAGGAAGGCCACTGGATGTTAGACTTCCAGCCTAGGGTGATATTCAAACTATCACCAATCAGCACTGACCAATCAAATGGAGTACACCCCAGAGGGGTTCTGATCTCTAGGGTCCCTATCTGTGCCAGACAATAATCCTTTAGCTGCTGGATCATGGAAGAATTCTGAGGGTCCCAGGAGAGGATCTGGGATGACCAGGGTCTCAGGCAGGCATTCAGGATAACTTAGAGGAGTGATTCTTTACCACATGGAGCAGCTATATTTTAATATTTAAACAACTATTGCAGCCATATTAGTCGTTACTGATTGATATTATTTAAGAAAAAAGGGGAGGGGAGATGTGACATTTTAGATAGTCTGTGCCACTGGAAGTCAGACGTGTGTAGGATTCTGCTAAGTTGCTTGAAATACTGAGCCCTGTAGAAGGCTTCATTACTAACTTTCTTACTCCTACGGCTACAAGGATGGGCACTAAACCTATCATAGTGCCCCTTCCTCTTGACAACAGTGATTGGCCCAATGAGTAAGTATGTAACCCTTTGGACCACTCATGGCCTCCCCTTGGGTTGATATAGGTGCTGGATGAAAGAAGAAATCTCTTTTTTGTTGGTGTTGCTAAGCTAGGAAGACAAGAACAGATCTGTCTGTATTAATCTTCCTTGGCTGTACGGAGAAAGCTTATCTTCAATAATAGAATATTCTATCAATACCCTGAGAGAAATAGAACTGGGAGATGGGTTAGAGAATTCTGGTGGTGTCTGAGTTGGTTTCAGACCATGTGGCCTTATTCCTGAAGCTTTCCACTTAATCTCATGGATTTATGAACCAACGAGTTCCTTATTTAAGTGTGAATGAACCAGGCTTTTGTCACTTGCAGGGTTCAAACAATACACAGCCAGTTTCCAAAGCTAACCTATAACACAATTACCAATGAATGCCCAAGTGCTCACAGATTCACATGGATTAACCTGTTCCCTCCCTGGTTTAACATTAGCATTTTACCAAGGGCCGTCTAGAACGAATGCTTTGATGCAAAGGAGTCTTCCAGTGGAGGGAGAGATTTTCTGCAGCACCTGGACTTTCTGCAGCCTTTCGAGTCATTTTCGATACCATGAAGCCAAGTCCTTCACTTGCAGCTTTTCCTCCATCTCTAGGTTCCCCTCTGTGGTATCTGGGAAAAGGGGTCAGAGCTAAAGGATGACAGGGATTTATTTTAATGAGCCCTCTTTTGGACCTTGGACCTCCCACACTGTCCTCCCACTCCCGGTCCTCTCTCCACTCCACTGAAGCAAGATGTGGGTAGGTCAGTTAGCAGAGAATTCACCACTAAAGAGCAATTGCCACCAATACTGCCACACTTCAGGGAAGGACAGTTTGCAACTAATTACTTCCCATAAAAATACCCAAACATAATTTTGTTTATTATTAAAAATTTCCAATAATAGATTTATCTTCCCCATTAAGTAATACATTATTCTCTACAAAACACATGGCGAACTAGAATTACTAGGCACTGCTTATATTAAATTGTTGTTTAATAAATTAAAACTCCTATGGTTATGAATAAACTAGGTCATCTGCACATTTTGTAAATTAGTAGTTTCTTGTAGTTATTCTCTCCTGGTCAAAGCCTAAAAGAGAGGGAGAGGAAAAATGATTATCATTATTATTTTATTGTTTTCAAGCAAACTACTGCTCCCTGCACTGTAGTTTAAAATAAACCACTCAGTCTAATACAGTAGAATCAATATTGTTGAATATCAATCAATAAGAATGAATTTTAAAGACTGTGGCTTATAGAAGCTACATCTACTGGATATATAAGACCTGGTAAATAACCAACTTCAGTATTTGAAGATTCTTAATGCAACAAGCATTGGCCAAAGTGACTCTAATTATTGGTCAAAATGTTTTTTCCTCTTACAGCTTTGGGGGGGTTGAGAGTTTTTTCTTTCTGATTTTAGGATGCCAACTTCTCTTTCATCTTTTTAATTTGAGAGGATTAATAGAGATTTTCCACAGTCATATCCAAACTGGTTGACACTATTAAAGAATCAGTTATGCCAAAACCGGTTTGGCTCAGTGGACGGGGGGGAGTGTGCAGGAGGCAGCTGGTCGATGTTTCTCTCTCAGCGATGTTTCCAGCTCTCTATCTCTCTCCCTTCCTCTCTGTAAAAAATCAATAAAATATATTAAAAAAAAAGAATCAGTTACAAGGACTCCTCAAGTAATAAAATTCTTACTTAGAGAATTGTATAATGCAAATAGATTGCCCCTCTCTCTCTCTCTCTTTTTAAATTTCTCTACCCACTCAAAGGTCAGTAGGTTCAAGAGAACACACTGGGTCTACCTTACTCCCTTACCCTTCTTTTTTAACAGCTGTAGCTCAATTATTTTGGGGGGGCTAATTTTCCTCTTCATATCTATACACAGGGATTCTTTAAGCACATTCCACTTTGATGTCTCTCTTTTAAACTATTGTCAATTACCTCAGAAATCTTTTTCTTTCCTGAGCAATGTCCCCCCTCTTCCATAACTGCCTTCACCTTCCCTCTCCTTTCTCACTATGAGGCAAAATAAAAAAACAAAAATTTTTATCCTGTCTAATATATGTACTAATAGTGCTGGTAGTAAAGAGAAAAAAAAAAGTCAAACATTGGAACTGTAGATGACATAACAAGGAGTCAGTGTTGTTAAGCCCTTTGGAGTACTCATACTCAGAATTTTCCTCCAGAATCTCTTCCAAAAAAACCCCTAAGCTTATCTACTTCTGACTAAGCCATGTAAGGTTATATTTATTTTACATTCAATATTTTTTCTGTTGAAATATTAATTTTAAAGTGAATAACTTCTTCCCTATTTAGTCCCACGTATATGGTAGTTGAGCTTCATTAAATAAGTTCACATTATTTCTATGTGTGCTGTAAATGACAAATAATTAACTTTTTCATCACAATATTCTGGAAGTTAAGTATCTTGTATTAAAAATTAGTTTGTCTTATTTATTTATTCATTTACTTATTTAGAGACACAATGGATTTCAACATTGTGTAAGTTCAAGGTGATCATGTTGATTTGATACATTTACTAGTATATATTACTACTAGAGGGCTGGTGCATGAATTTGTGCATGGGTGGGGTCCCTCGGCCAGGCAGGTGTAGGGGGGGGTGGGGAGGTAGGACCATGGGAGGTTGGCTGTGGGAGCACAATCACCACCTGGGAGCAGCTCCTGCCTTGAGCGCCTGCCCCCTGGTTGTCAGTGCACATCATAGCTACAGGCTGGTTGTCTGGTCGTAACAGTCACTTAGGCTTTAATGTATGTAGATATGATTACCAAAGAGCATTAGCTAAAACCTCTATCACATCACATAAATACCATTTCTTTTTTGTGATGGGAACGATGAAGATCTAGTCTCTAAGCAACTTTGAAGTTTATAATACAGTATTGTAGTCTGTAGTCATGATGCTGGGCATTAGATCCCCAAGACTTATTATCTACAGGTAATTTGTAGATCTCTGTTATGCCAACAGTGTCATTCCTTGGATGTTAGTTCATTTCTTACTCAGGAGAAAAACCATTTCCTTTTGGTTGTTTTTTCCACTTCCACCTTTCATTGTCCTGGTAATGACAGATTGCAATATGCCTACAATGATGGTTTATGACCACTACTCGACCACCTGAAAGCGTTTGTAATAGATGCTAACAAACTGTCCACAGGTGTCTGCCTCTTTCTGCTTGCTGCTCCATATATATATATATATATGGCTTTGCAAATGGTCTGCATGGACCATCCGGATGTATTGTCTGTCCTTCTGTGGACCCATGAGACCAATCTCTTTGACTGCAAACTCAGATACCCATGTCAAAGAAATTGCCATGTTTGTGGAGCCACACTGTCTTTTGAAACCTGAATATGTTGGAATTGTAGGCTTTTAACTCAACTTTCTTCCTCTGAGATGTGTAACAAGGAAGCAGAAGGCATTATATTAGTAGTGGCAGTAATTCTTAGTTGCAACTATGAAGAATTTGTCCTGTAAAAAGTTTCTTTGTGTTGTGTGCTCCTATTACTTGGGCATAATTATTTTTCTAATGTAGATTGATTTTTGCCAGAGGGAGAGCAGAACTGTAATTCGCATGCATCTTTTACTCTCCACATTAATGTTTTTAAAATAATTGATTCTTCCCCATCATTAGGGGAAATGGTGCCTATAAGACAACATGATGTTTACCCTCCACCCTAAAATACTTCCTTGAGCTGATTTTCTCCAGGCTTCTTCCCTTTTCATTTACTGAAGATTGAAATTCCTCCTCCCTGGTGAAGGGAGTGGTCTTGGCCTCTAATTGATTCTGATGGACGATTTCTTCTTGTTGGAAGTAGACTATTTTTTCTCGTCAATCACTAGCTCCTCTTTTGTTAGTTTTACATTTTTGTTAATTAAGGCATGAGGAAGATAGCTGGCTTGAAAATGAGCTTTTTATTTATTTTTTGGACAATGACATTCCAAAATTGCCAGGACGACTCATCAAGTCAGGTTTTCATGCAACCTTTAGTCCTTCCCCCTTAGCCTATACTTGTGACTGAGCTGACCCTGAAAGTTAGAAAATTGTTCTTCATTGGCCACTTTTTCCAATCATTAGTATATTTTTAATAATACCACAGTCTTGCAATGCCAAGCAGCCAGTGAATGTTAAAGGGAAATAATCATCTTGTAATTCAGACTGGTAGGAAACAGTCATTTCTAATTACTTGTCATAAGAGAAGACAATACAATTAAAGTTTCTGGCTTAGACTAGGGCCTCCACGCAGCCACTGTCTCCGTTGATTCATATTTTTGACTGTCTGAAAAGGCAAAGTCAGCCAGATTGACCATGCGCTCATCCAAATTGGCTTTTATCATGATGGAAGACACCTGACAGATATTTTATTTTTTATGGGTGTTATTATATAGACTTGGAGAGCTGGTTATTAAAAGCCAAGGCCCTTAGGTATAAAAGAGTTACTAGGGATTATTTCAGAATGAGATTTAGGCATGCTTAAACATGCAGTAGGTGCTTAAGCATCTCAATAAACATCTTTTTTGAGGACCCATAATGGTAAGATGCTTAGGATACAAAGATAATTTTGCTGCTCCATTCAAAAGACAATTTTTCAGCCCTCACCCTACTTATTCTTTGTGGTAAAGACAATATTCTGAATTCACTAAGTTCTATTTTATTTTCCTCTTCTTGGCTGTAGA
>NW_006287462.1:5368359-5386092 GCF_000327345.1 Myotis davidii | reverse complement strand
CCGCAACCCAGGTACATGCCCTTGACTGAAATCGACTCTGGGACCTTTCAGTCCGTAGGCCGACGCTCTATCCACTGAGCCAAACCGGTTTTGGCACCTGCTACTTCTTTAACTTCATCTTCTCAGCCCTTAAAATTCTTTTTCCCAGTCCAAGTCTTAAAATATTGGAGGTTTTTTTTTTTAGTTTTCTAGCCTGGGTTTTCTTCTCCTCATTCTATTCAGTCTTACCATATCAATTGCCATATGACAAGAACTCTCAAATCTGTATCTGTAGCACACTCTTCTTTCCTAAATTATAGCTCCCTATACATATCTGCCTATCTACTGGATGTCTCATATGCATCTCAAGCCCAATCTATTCAAAATTTAACTTAAAAGCTCTCCTTTCCTCAAACCTGTACCTCTTTCAGTTTTTCTGTCTTCAGGGAATGGTATCACCATGTGTTGTAGCTATTCTCCAGAGATGGCCCCAAGGAACCATATGTCCCCATGTTCACTTTCATTGAGACCCTCCCACATGGAATCATCCTGGCACGGTGACCCACTTTAACCAATGGAATGTGGCGGAAGTGAGACGTGGCACTGGCAGCTTCCACCTTTGCACTTCTGGGAGCCTTGGTGCCACCTAAGATGTCCAGCTGCTCTTCTGGGGAATCCCTCTGGAGACAGGGAAGCCCTGAGTTTACATGGAAAGAAGAAAGAAGCCCAACTCTCTGAACATCCCAGCTGAGCCAGTTTCAGACATATGACTTCAGCCATCTTGGATGTTCTATCTGACTGCAAACACATGAGGCAGTCCAAGCAAGACCAACAGAAGAACCATCCAGCTGAGCACCATCAATGAACAGAATCATGAGAAATAATAAAACATTTATCTGTTTAGTCATTAAATATTGAGTGAAATTATTATTTAATAGGTACTCAGTTTGTTATAGAGAAATACAGGTAACTAAACACCATATTCCCAGACACTTGGATATCATCTTTACATTTCCCTTCTTCATTCTTCACATCTAGTTCTGAGCCTCTTTGATTATATCTCCTAAATATTTTTTATATATTACATTTTTTCTATGTCATTGCCTAGTCCAGATTACCGTTATCTCCCTTCTCTAGTATTGAATCCCTCTAGTAGTAAGAGGGATGGTCTAAAATACAAATATAGTTATGGTCTTTGCAGGCCACCTAAAACCCTATTATGAGTTTCTATTGTTCTTAGGATACAATTCAAACTTCTTAACATTGCTTTAAAATCTGAGATGCTCTGGTTCTTGCCTATTTTCCAGCCTTATCTTATGTGACTTTACATGCCAATCATTCCCAATTTGTTTCAATTTTCCCAGGCTGTCATGCTGTCTCTTGACTCCTTGCTCTTTTACTTGTTCTTTCTACTTAAAATACTTTCTCTTCTGGTCATCCCTTCCTTTTCTCTTTTGTCAAATTCCTATTCATCCTTCAGATCTAAGTTTAAATATAATTTCCTCCTGGAAGCCTTCTTGGTTCCTCCAAGCCTGGATTAGTTATCCTTGCCAAATGCTCCCATGTCGTTTATGAGTTCTTTCATTCATCTAATTTATATTGAGCTTATGCTCTGAATCATACACTGTATTCTTCTTCCCCTATAATTACACTCATCACCCTCCCCTGCAATTATTTGTCAGTGGAGCTCTACCACTAGCTTGAAGGCTCTTCAAGGAAAAGGATCATGTTTATCTTATTCCACCTTGTACCCTCAATTTTTAACATGTAATAGATGCTCAATACATAAGTAATAAATACATGAAATTAAACTTAGTCTTGATAGGTAGTATAACTAGTGGAAGGAAATTATTATTCAATAGGTACTCAGTTCTGATAAAGATACCACTTAATATTTTAGTAACTATTTGACAAGTGAAAAAAGTTCATGGTTTATTGGCAACAAAGTACAATGTTCAGTGATAAATTAAGATAAAAACTCAAGTCCAAGTTAGTTTTCTGAAATCATAGTCAACCATGAATTGGAGGGCTATATAGAGACCTTTCAGCCTTCAGCCAGCAGTTTTGATTCAGGACCACTGCAAACATCATTCTAAATAAGAAACTAACCCCCAAAGTCAATACATCACTTATTTCATGGAGAGCCCCAGTAGTGTCCAAGTACTCTGAAACCACCTTGAACATATTTGCTACAAAGAGACATGGCGCTAGGAATACTTTCATCTACTCTGGAAGACCAAATATGCCTCAAATATGAGTTGTTTCCAGGGTGTTCAGAACTGGTAATTGTGGTCATTCCTAGCAATGGCTCTGCCTCTGGTTGCCTGTCATTAGGTAGCCTGGAAAATGCTAGGTAGACCATTTTCCTTACGTATCTTACCATCTTCAAAGATCTTCAGATAACTGCCTCTGGTTGTTGGCCCTATTTCAGGGAAATTTCTGCAAGTCAACCAAAGATTATAGGGCAGACAAACAAGCAAATCCCCTGCCATCATGAAATACATAGTAGTGGTCATCTGCAGCCATGCTTGATGACCATTTCTAGTCGAAGAGGTCCTTGTATTCATCACAAAGCCCTTCTACTTTTAGCCTAATTTCAGTAGTCCTTTTGAATATTAGGAATTCCTGTAAAGCCACCTTAAGTCCTTTTTGAAAATATGGTGGATGCAAATAAACATTTCATGTAACAGTTGTTTATTAAATTAAGATGTAGGCTATATTCCAAGAGTAGTTTTTCTGGGTGCTGGGAATATGTGTGAACTTCATTTTTTTATGGTTTCTGAAAAACACTTTGCATTGAGAATATTATTTTACAACTAGAGGCTCAGTGCATGAAATTTGTGCATGGTGTGCGCGTGTGTGTGTGTTCCTCAGCTTGACCTGCACCCTTTCCAATCTAGGAGCCTTCAGGGGATGTCTTACTGATGGCTTAGGACTGCTCCCCATGGTTCTCTAATCTCTGCAGGGCCTGCCTGCTCCACACCGCAGTGACGACCAAGCAGGCTGTGCTGAGTGCTTGCCTGCTCCCCGGTCCCCAGGATGATGGCCTGCCAGTCTTCTGCAGGGCCTGCCTGCTCCACACCGCAGTGACGACCAAGCAGGCTGTGCTGAGTGCTTGCCTGCTCCCCAGTCCCCAGGAGCTGCCTGCGGGCTTGCCTGCTTCTGGGTTGCCGCGGCGATGGCCAAGCTGCCTCCTCCCTGTTGTCAGTCTCCACAGAGGCGATGAAGTTAATTTGCATACTCACTCCTGATTGGCTGTTGGGCATCGCAAATGCACAATTAATTTGCATCTTTCTCTTTTATTAGTGTAGATAAGAAGTAACAAAATAAAGATCAATAGAATACAGAGGTAGAAGGGATCTGACAGAAATTTTTTGTCTTATTTTGGGGGCTAGAAGTCTGAGATCAAGATGTTGGCAGGATTGGTTATTTCTCTTGACTGTGAGAGAAAATCTGTTTCATGCTTTCCCCTAGTTTCTGGTGGTCTGCTGGCAATCTTTGTTATTTTTGGCTTGTAGAAGCATCAACCAATCTCTGCCTATATCTTCACAAGGTGTTTTACCTATGTGCAGATGTCTGTGTCTGAAGTTTCCCTTTTTATAAGAACACCAGTCATATTGGATTAGGGGTCCAGCCTACTCCAACATGACCCCATCTTAACTAACTACATTTGCAATCATTCTATTTCCAAACAAAGTCACATCTGAGGTACTAGGCTTTAGGAATCCAACATATGAATTTTGGGGGACACTCAGCCCATAAGATATATGGGGTAAATGGATTGCAAAAACTCTTGGTAGCTGGTCTATTTTGAGGGATGCGGTCTGGACCAACATAGATATGAGGAGTTTGCCTGAAATTTGAACCTGTTTCTCAGAATGCCCAGGATTAGTTTCTTCTAGAGCACACCCATGCCCTGGCCCATGTTCATGGCCACCTGGGAAATTTGTGGCTGTCATGCCTCAGGTCGAGACTACACTCTGAGGACGTTTCTAGTGGAAAACTGTGCATCTGACCCCTCCAGCCTGGAGGAGGAGGATGGTTGCCATTAGGTATGCTATTCTTAGGTATCGCAGTGGTGAATGAACTTCAGTTTTTACTAATTGTGCGGGTCTATTGATCTAGAACTTTAAAAAGTAAATTGACCATTATGGCCAAAGGTAAAAAAAACAAAAAGCACACACCACATCCTCAAAACTTTAAATAGCAAAATTCAATCATCTTCCCCCTTCTTAACCCCTCATGTTTCTAGAGAATGGGTCAACCTTCCAGACTGTGGCTTTGAAACTATTCAGAATAAAGAGAAAAATGAGTTACAGAGTTGAACCCCCAAGTTTTCTATAAGCACAAAGCTTGAAAAGCGAATGAATAATTGTGTGCCCTAGAATTTGCTGAAATTACCTCTTTTTCTTGATCGCTCCATTTATCACTCTTATTTTATAGACAAATATGAACTACTTGCACTCAGCATTGGAGACGTGTTCTTCCTGTAAATAGATGCACTACCAAGTCTTTAAAAATATTGTTAGGAAGTTTTAAATGCTTTAGTAGATGCCTTTGGAATATTGAGATACAGACTTCCTGGCTGATTGAACATTATGCAGCTGGGAGTTCTTGCTCTGATCAGAGGGCTTGCGATCCAGCAAAGCACCAGCGTGGAGGAAATGGTGATTCCAGGCACCTAACAAGAGTCTGAGACACCACATCATGCTTTCGGTAAGAGAATTAGCAGAACGCCATCTCAGTGTGCCTTCAAAAGAAGAACCTAAGCAGACGGCCTTGTTAATTTAGCATATAATTTAGAAAACAGAACAACATCTACCAACTCATCAAAAGTCAATGAAAACATGGGTTATTGGCCAAAGAAAAGGAGTCATTCTCTCACTCCGTCTCTCTCTCATGAAGAGTTACTGGAACATCACTAAGCCCTTAATGGTTCTTTAATTATGGGAGCCAATTTGAAAGGGTAGTTTGACTGTTTGAATGACTCTTTTATATTAAAAATTAGAACTTGGGCAGTTATATAATTGTTATGAATTTAAAGCATGCTGGCTCTATCAATGGTGGGCAGATAAGATTATTTTAATATCATCTTCTTTGAAGGACTTTTGATCTTATTCTAAAACTCTTTGAATCCTGCAGAATCTTCTACTGTATGACAGAGATTGTGTAGCAATGATTATCCACTCAGCCCAGATCCATTCCACAATTTGAAAAAAAATGTTATTTGCTAACACATACCAGACTTCACACAGGCAGAAGGTAAGCCCACAGGTTCAGTAACAAGGTTTGCTGTGTTAAGTGCAATTGGGTCTCACATTTTAAGCAGTTAAAGTCTTAATTTGTTCTTTTCTTCCTACCATAATATAATGAGGATAAACTTTGACACGCCGCAGCTCTGCAAAGAGAAAAGTTCTCCTTGTTCATTGTTTCCCAAACCAATCTTTTCTCCTGAAATTTGATTTCCAAAGTGCCTTACAGTCCTTAAGCCAGGTAACTGCAATGAGTCCACATGGAACATTCATAATCATCTGCAATAAAAGCACATTCTAGAAGCCAGACACACTTAAGACAATCAAATGGGGTTAGTCACCAAGTAGCAATAACTCTTTTAAACTCTCACTAACTCTGCCCTTTAGCCTACTGACTCCTGCACAAGTTGCTAAAGGCTTTCACCTTGGCTTTGAAATAAATAGTATGAATATCTCTGGGGTAAGTACACTTGGAGCTTTGCCTGTGGCTTAAAGCAGGAAAACTATAGTGTGCTTTCTAAAGGACCACAAGAAACCTGTCTATAGAGGCCCTTCAACCACAGGTTTCAATATTTGAATATTAAATATTATAATTGTTTTAAATCCTCACCTGAGGATATTTTTTCCATTGATTTCTAGAGAGAGTGGAAAGGAAGGAGGAGGAGAGAGGGAGAGAAAGAGAGAGAAAGAAAGAGAGAGAGAGAGGGAGGATGATGGAGGGAGAAAAGAGAGAGAGAGAGAGAGAGAGAGAGAGAGATATCTATGTGAGACACATTGATTGGTTGCCTCTCACACGTGCCCCTACCAGGGCTGGGGAACCTGCAACTGAGGGTCATGCCCTAGACCAGGAATCAAATCCACGACCCTTTAGTCTGCCAGCTGATGCTCTAACCATTGAGCAACCTGGCCAGGGCCATATTAAATTTTTTTTTACATATCAGTTAGCCTTCCATCTCCAGGAAGGGTCAACTGAGGAAGTGATATAGTTTTTAGAAAATAAAAGAAATACAGTGTTAGATTTGGTGAGGGATGGATGTGGATTTGGATTTGATCACACCTGGCTATCTTTTTTTTTTTTTTTTAAACAAAATTGTGCTGCGACACTTGATTGGCCTGAGGAGTACTGGACTTCATTGGTTTTGCAGGCCCCTTGTAAAGAGGAGAACTGCTGTGCCTGTGAATAAAGCCAACTTTCTATGAAGTAGAAGTGACTGTATTGACTTGAAAAGAGATGGCAATCTTCTTCCTTTTGTTTTTGTTTCCCCGGAGTGGAACAGTCAGGTGAAGGCTGGTATTGAGGAAGAATAAGAAGAAAAGTAGACCAATATTAAAGGCAGAAGAGTATTTTAAAAAAATGATGGCACTTATTAAATTGTGACCTTAAAGTTAAACATAATAATAATATTTTAAAGAATCCCCAGAACTACCAGGGGCGGAATCATAAGTACTTCTGCTCATTCTAATGTGATTTTATGCATGTGCAATAGCCTAATATTTCCACCTCAATTAGAAAACTTTCTATTGCAAGTAACAGAAAAACCAACTCACATCGATTAAATACTAGCTTAATGTACAGGTTTCATAAAACGGAGGTGGTGTGAATTGCAGAATTGGTTAGACTGCAGCTCAATGATGTCATTGTGGACTCGTTTCTTCCATCTTTTCATCTACAAAGCAGGCTTTACCCTAAGGCTGGGCCCTTTGAGGTTATAGGGTGTCCGTCTGTACAATTAGGCCCACATGCTTCTTCTCTCTTATCCAGAGGAAGTGAAGGTGCGTTCCACAATTTGGCTCAAATAAACTCACAATAATTCTTTACAGGTTTGAATGTTTTTATGTTAACAATTCTTTTGAAATCCATCCTAGACCTTGAATGTGGCAACTTCTGGAAGTATATGCAGGAACTGCTGACTGGACCATTCATTAGCTTAAACCTGGGTCACTTGAAACAATATCTATGGCAAGGGAGTGAGACTGTCCTGATGGTTTATAGCAATCAGACCCCAGCTCTGGAGAGGATGGAAGGGTTAATCCCACCGAAACAACAAGACCATTGTAGACTCGATGTTGGGAAGGTAACAGATTTCCTACTATATGTGCTCTGGGAGACAGTGAAGTCCAGATTCCCATCCTAGGGTTGTCTTTTAAAATAGACAGTGAAGGATGCAATAGTAACTTTAAAGGTGCTATAAACCTGTGTTTTTTATTGAAGCTTATTTCTGAGGGATATTAGAGAAAGTGAGATTGTGAGGTTTTTCAACAGATCTTCTCATTTATGGTACTCATATTTTTCTTCTATGAGTCACAGAAAAGTATACTGATCTACATACTGGTTCAATTAAAAGTGTCAAAAATAATTCTTAAATTCTATACCAGAGGATGGAGATCAATGACACTGAAGATGGAAACTACCACAAATGTTTTACCCAAATTACCAAAATGTTGTATTAAGTGACTTACCTAAAAAAGCAAAATATGTTACCTTATCTTACTTTTTTTTGTCTTTTGACAAAGATACACTAAGAAGTTAGACAAAGAAAAGTTATTTCATTCAAAAGATTCCCCAAATAGAAAAAACAATGGCATATATTAAATACTCTTGAAATACCAAACAAGATAATCCTTGGGTCCAGAATAGAATCTGGTTTAGCTGGTCAAATTGACAACCAATATCAGAATTTACAAGGGTCATTTCATCAGCTTTCTGAAAGGCAGGACATTCTTTACTTGGTCTATCAGAATAAATTGTCGTATAATACTTTTTTAGTACTAATTCATGCCAGTTGCCTGTTCTAAATTCAGCTTAAGGTGTATATACACTTTCTAAGATGGGTCAAGGCCGACTGGCCCTTGGTGCAATGCTTGAGATCTTTGGACACTAGTTATAGAGCTTTTCCTCCTGAGTGCTGGGCGAAGGTAGGAGAAAGATACATTAGATATGTAAGTTACTCTTTCCTTTAATATTCAGTTTCTTGACATGCCACATATATTTTTTGGAGGGGTATTATTTCTGCACTGAGAAATGGATACTTCAGCCATATTATTGGGAGGGTGGTGGTGGGGTTTCCTAATGAAAGCACTACTTTGCATTGGTAATTTCTGAGAATCAGGCCCTTGAATAAAGAGTGCTAATGAATTCCAGCCATTCCCACAGCTGTCCTGGCCCTTACCTCACAATGTGCCTCCCTTTTATACATTCACTAGAGGCCTGGTGCACGAATTTGTGCACAGATGGGGTCCAGCCGAGGGGGAGGGGATGTTGGAGGTTGGCTGGTCAGCCCCACCCCCTGGTCAAACTCCTGGTCAAGGGGACAATTTGCATGTTAGCTTTTTATTATATAGGAGAGCTCTAGATGTAAGAATCCTAGCTGGTTTTACTTTCTTGGGGTTTGGCATCAAGAATGAAAAAATGATCTGAGAATTTAAAAAACATGTTTGCATCTTATCAAGGTACTTATGTAATGTCCCAAATGTATTAATTGTTCAATCAATGTTTCTCAGATTGTGTTCTGTGGAACTCAATTGACAGAGGTTATTGAGAAGAGTCTGCAATAGAGTTTCTTGATGAGATATATTTAGGAAAATGTAGGTTTAACAAATTTAAATGGACTACTACAAAATGGCTCAGGCCTTTTTATTTTTAATTTCAGAGAGGAAAGGAGAGGGAGAGAGAGAGATAGTAGAAACATCAATGATGACAAAGAATCATTGATTGGCTGCCTCCTGCATGCCCCCTGCTGGGGATCTAGCCCACAACCAGCTGGGCATAGCTCAGTCCTATAATATGCATTCTGTATCTCCAAGAAAAAAGATATGCAGTGCTTCCCATACATATATGACCATGGAGTCATTTTCTTTTTTTTTAAATATATTTTATTGATTTTTTACAGAGAGGAAGGGAGAGAGATAGATAGTTAGAAACATCGATGGGAGAGAAACATCGATCAGCTGCCTCCTGCACATCTCCCACTGGGGATGTGCCCGCAACCCAGGTACATGCCCTTGACCGGAATCGAACCTGGGACCTTTCAGTCCACAGGCCGACGCTCTATCCACTGAGCCAAACCGGTTTTGGCCATGGAGTCATTTTCTTGATGAGCATATAGCATGTCTGAGGAACACACTTGGGAAATGCTCATCCACGTCATATTACCATGTTTTCAGGTTGCCTTGTGTTGACTTTTGTTATTGGATGCTCCTAGGATTCTAGTCCATGACAAAGACCAGTAAGGAAAGCTTTGTCACTTTTTCCAAGGAGTAATAGGATGGAAAAAGACCCAAAAGCTACTCTCTCAAGGAGAACAGATCTGATTCAAATTCAGAAGCTCTGATTCATCCTAATTGTTGTATTTCTGAGGGCAGACGACATTTGCCATGACCTCTAACCGGATGCCTTTTCCCATCCTAAAGTACATTCTGCTATGTAAAATGAGGTCGT
This sequence comes from Myotis davidii, assembly GCF_000327345.1. Classification (NCBI taxonomy): domain Eukaryota; kingdom Metazoa; phylum Chordata; class Mammalia; order Chiroptera; family Vespertilionidae; genus Myotis; species Myotis davidii. The sequence continues at coordinate 5,376,423 of NW_006287462.1, read as the reverse complement.
AATAAACTTGGAAAGTGGTAACACTGTGGTTTTAGACAACTGACGTAAGTTTTACGGAAGCATTTTTTGCAACCCACTTTGATGGCAAGGGTGAATGCTGCACATGTAAACTGCACATGGAGACGGGGATCTGGTGTCAGCTACAAGTTCATGTTAAGATCTGAGTCTGCCCCATGGGAACAGAACTCTAATTAAGGGGCTAGAGCTGGAAAGCTCACAGCAGCTCTGGAGCAACAGCAGGGCCACAGGGGCATAGCTCCCTGGCCAGGCCCTGCCAGAACTGAATGTCCAGATGAATTCTTTCTTTATTCAAGCCTAGACTACATTTCATTGTGGAGTTTTGGTAATTGAATAAATTCTAATAAACTGTCTTCTCTGGTGTAGATGTAGAAGAAGGCTTTTCATATTTTATAATGTTCTTATGTTTTCATATTCTGAAAGCAATAAATGGTAAGTGTGGGTATAACACACAAAAGCATGCAAATAGAATAAAAGTCATCCCTAATGCCACTAATTAGAAATAATTGCTATTGATATTTTGGTTTACCTATTTAAATATTTTCTTTCTTTTCGAGATGGTACATCCTTATTTGGCAGGATGCTTTGAGAATATTTCTGAACTCTTTATGGCCCTAATGCTGTAGGATAGAATTTATTTTGGGGCCAACTCGCCCTTCCCAGAAGAGCTACAAAGGTGAGCCTGTCTAGCCATAGAAATGCAAGTGCAGCAAGAGTGTTTTCATATCATAGCCCTGAGTATTGGTGAAATAATTCTGCTACTACAACTTGTACTACATTACTACTAACACATGGTGATCCCAATGCTAATAGAACTGCTATTTTCTCTATGCTAGAGTATCTCTATTTTAAATGCATTATCCTAGTTAATCCTTACAATAACATGATGTTATATTCTATTATTATCCTCACGATGCAAAGCGAAGACAAACAACTTGCCCAAGGTCATAAGTACCAGTAGTGGTGAAGCTGAGATTCGAACCTGGACATTCCAACTGCATAGTCTGTGCTCCTAGATTGTTAACCAAGATGTTTCGTAAGGTAAAGGTTGCCTTCATTGTGGGCTGAGTATAGCCCTAAGAAATCATTGGAACGTTAGCTGGCTGGATTCTAATTCCTCTCGCATGTTCTGATACAAGGGCACACTCCAACGGGAAGGGGTGAGAAATGAGGGGAGGGGACGGGAGAGAGAGGATGAAAGAGAAACTCCAGTTGAGAGGAGTGTGTCCCTCAATTTAGCAGCAGCAGGCCAGAGGCTGGAAGCTAAGGAGGAAGGATGGGCATGGCTCTCTGCAAATAGGCCTGGCCTATGGATTTTAAGAGCAACGATGTGTGAATTCCAGTTTGTTTTTCTTTCTTGTCTTGTAATTTGGCTATGCTATCCTCAGCCATATTTATGTTTATTAAACCACAGAGTTATCTATTAGCCGATCTCTGAAGAATAAAGAGTGTAGGGTTACGCTCACGTTTGGGGATTAGAAATAGGAAACTTGACTGAAGAAGTCTGGGTCAGCTGTCAAGCATGGAAGGCGGAAAACAAAAACCAGAATATACTGAAGATCACCAGAAATAACTGCCGAGAGGACTGTTCTGTGGTCCTGAAGGATGGGGTAGAACAATGAAATAGACAATACTGGATATTATGGGAAGCTCAATCCTGTAAGTCTTGAAAACTGGGGACACTGAGTTACACATGTAGTGCAACACACATGAAGTCAGACATCTAGAATGTTTTCCATTTCTTTTTGGCTAAGGAATAACAATGTGAGATAAGGATGCCCGTGATCACCGTTTACTATGCATCTTAACAATAAGACATGAAAATATGAAGACATAACTTGAAAGAGATGAGATTTTTTTTTATTTTTTGTAGACGATGATTGACTACATAGAAAATCCAAAAGAAGCAATAAGCAATGTGTTAGAACTAATAAGACAGTCCAGCAAAGTTTCTGGGTCCAAGACTAACTTAAAAATACTAATGGGCCCTAGACAGTTTGGCTAAGTGGATAGAGTTTCAGCCCAGGAACTGAAGTGTCCCAGATTTGATTCCAGTCAAGGGCACGTACCAGTTGTAGGCTTGATGCCTGGCCCTGGTCAGGGCACATGGGGGAGGCAACCAATCGATGTGTCTTTCTCACATCAATGTTTCTCTCTCTGTCTCTCCCCCTCCTTTCCACTCTCTCTAAAAAGTGAATGGAAAAATATTCTCCAGTGAGGATTAACAAAACAAAAAGTTTTAATGGTATTCTTACTAACAATGCCAATTAGAAAATTATGGTCTATATATTCAATTTTTATCAAAATCCCAAGAGGTATTTTAGATAAACTTTTCAGCTTATCCTAAAAATCATCAGTAAGGTCTAAATATGGCCAAGACAATTTCTGTTCTTTTTGAGTCACTTAGAAGAAAGAAGGAAAAACTATGAAGGGGAAGGGCAAAACACTGAACATGGGTGCTTGTAAACTAAGAATCTTCGAGGACAATATATAAATAATGCTATTAAAAGTGTTAATGAATTGTAGCAATACCTGCTAGTTAATGGCTCTTTTAGCTTCTTTCTCTTAATGACCCAGGACAGTCATAAAGCACATATTTTGTATGCCCATTTCTTAATATTAGAGGCCTGGTGCACGGATTCATGCACGAGTGGGGTCCCTTGGCCTGGCCTGCAGGGATCGAGCCAAAACCTGCTCTCCAACATCCCTTGAGGGGTCCCGGATTGAGAGAGGGCAGTTCTCGGGTGATGCACCCCGGAATCCTGGAATCAGGCTTCCTTTTCTCTGGTTCCACGTGAGTCACCTGCATTGAGCATCTGCCTCCTGGTGGTTAGCGCATGTCATAGCTACCGGTCAAAGCATCTGCCCCCTAGTGATCATTGTGCTTTATAGCTACCCGTCAAATGGTCAGATGGTCTCTTAGGCTTTTATATATATAGATATTTGTCAAATGAAAGGATTCATAGCAGAGCAAGTTAGTAATAGCTGATTGATGAAATGAAGAGAAGACTTAGGTACAGGTTGTAAACTGGTGGCCTAAGAATGAAATTAGGCTTGCAGATGTGTTTGTTAAGTCTCACAATTTTGACTGGCATTGTGTCAGGAAATGTTTGAAATTGTTGTCAACGTTTAAAAAGCTGGAGATTTCATATGAAGACCATTGGTTAAAGCCACATTGCTGTTTCCATTCTTTCTGGAGAACTTGTCTTTGTTTGCTGTAGCTCATACTGCTCTTTATCATCTCCTTTGGCTCTCATTTGCAATGCCTGACTGGTTCTGACAGTCATTTGAGTTTGTAACCCCTGGCTTAATGCCAAAAGATGAGGAGGGATCCTTTTGTGGTCTAGATTAGCACCTTAAGTCTTGAAGAAAGCCAATGAAAAGAGAGCTAGTAAAATGTTTCTTTTGATAAAGAAATTGTTTGTAGATCACGTTAGAATAACATTCTTATACTTTGTTTTGAAATGCATTATAATTAAGTGAACTTTCATTTAAATAACAATAGATATACCAAACTACTCTGGTAGCTACTAAAACTCTTTTATGAAAGACAAAGAATTCACCTTTCTATGGAAATAGTAGCCGCTACTAGCTCCCAAAAGTTGCCAAAAAAAGTGGAATACAACTCATAGTGGCCATTGGCATATTGCATCATAAAGTGACAAAAACTTCCAAGGAACTTGCTTGCTCTTACCACCACCTACAAATTTGGGACAGAGCGCTAGTAAAGATACAAGTGCAATTTGCTTTTCCCTCTTTTAAAAAAATTTTATTGATTTTTTTTAGAGAGAGGGGGATAGAAAGATAAAGAAACATTTATTTGTTGTCGCACTTGGTTATGCATTCATTGGTTGATTCTTGTAACTGCCCTGATTGGGGATTGAACTTGCAACCTTGATGTATTGCTTTAACCAACTGAGCTACCCGGCCAGGTCTACAAGTGTATTTTGGAAAGCAACTGTGTCACAGGATGCCACTGTTTTGCAACATTTATTCCCTGGTTCAACAACGAAGAAAAGGACCCCCGAGAAACAAACAGTACAGTGAGAGGGGAATGTTGGGGGCAGCGCTGGGGAAAGCGGCAGAACACAGCCACGTAAAAGAGCTTGGCTTGGTTTTCTCTAGCCAGTGCTGGAAGGTGACCATCATTTGGTTGTTTCAGATCATTTCCACTGGCATTTGCCTGGTCTCTCCTGGTTATGTGCCTCATCTCAAGGTGTTTGAGTCCTTCAGTGGACGGCAATTCCTTAGTGACTCCTGCAATTAGCCTGTAAATCTGAGTTGACCTCAAAAATGCATAATATGCATATGCAAATATGCATCATTGCCATCATCTGACTATGCAACCTTGGACCAAAAGCTATAGTAGAAAACTTGATTCTCTCTTCCCTAAGTCAGAAAATCAACCTGCCCCCCCCCCCTCCAAAAACACAAACAAAACATCAATGGAATACAAAGCTGATTTGAGTATTTTATTTATAAATGTACATTTACTATAAAAGCTGTTGCATTTTAGACAACTTTTTATTTGTTTTCTACTATTTCTTAGAGGCATTTTAGAATAAATATTTTAAATGAAGGTTAGTGTAACTGATACAGAACATTGGCCCACCCAGAACAGTAACATCTTTTGGACGGACTCACACATGAGGTGGATCATTTCAGTTCGTTAAGTCTTACACTGTGTATAGATAACTAGAATATGTATTGCATTAATACCACTACATAGAAAGAATGAGGAAATGGCATGAAAGTTTGCTAGTGAATGACAGTTACCCATTTTTTCTTAAGAGAAGGGACTGGCTTTTGGAGTATGAGAAAAAAAGTCAGACGTACTTCCTTGGGAACAATAAATCACTCACTTGCATCATCTTTTTATTTTTTTTAAGCAAACACATTTACATAGTAGCTCCACAGAGCAGAGCATTTTTTTTTCCCTGGGATCTCAAAGATTATTTGAAAAGAAATAGATCATACTCATTATGCTGTCTTGGAAAAAACAAGATCTAGTCTGCCCGAGCTGCCATGTAACAGACTCCAAATGAAATATAAATCAAATATAAATAGAAACAGTTGGCAATTAGAATTTAGAAAATGTTGGAGATTATTCTGTGCTGGTGACTATTGTTCATTATGGGAAAGCACATCTCGCAGTCAGAGAATGGGCTTTATTTTTCTTGACTCGATTCTAGCTTCAATACATGTACAATGAGTCTCACTAAGAAATGTGTATAAATGGGTCTGTGAAACCAGAAGAGAATGTGCAATATTCATATAATCCCTACATAACGGATGGAGTTCCACATGTAAAAAGTCTCCTATAAAAATCGTCTGTGAATGATCGTATTGTACATGTTTTTGTGCATTGTTTCTGGTAAAGTACTCTGCTAATATCATGCAAAGTGTAAACATCACATTATCAAAATATTTAATAAAACATGCAGGTGGTTAATCAAAATATTGAACTTAATCTGTACATTTTCAAAACTTTTTTCATGTTAATGTTTTCCATTTTTCTTTTTTTAAATTTTATTTATTTTTTCCCTGTAAAACAGCAAACACCTCCAGGAGAAGTCTTGGGAACTTGGAAGTGACTTCATCTCTCTTCAATGTACTGCATCCATAATTCATACTGTGTGCAACAGCTTTGCATTTTCTAAGGCACAATTTTTAATGAAGTGATGTGTGAGTTTCAATCCAACTGCAGCTCATCCAAATGACAAAATGGTCAAAATACCTCCAGTGGCTGAGGGAATTTCTGCACTTATATGGAACCCACATGCAGAGAACCATCTAGCATGTAAATAAATAATTGCTAGCCATACTCAATAAGACAGAAAAAAATTATTGCTTACGTAACAGAAGAACATCTACTTGGTCTCCTTTAATGACTACATGAATCTATTAGGCAGACACCCACAGTCTACATTCACAAAAGGTCCTCTTCGCTTATTTACCATCGTTTCAAGGCAGAATAAATAGTCCCCCTTTCCCCAGTCTTAAAGAAAACAGCCTGGAGATTTAAAACGTGATGCTTTTTAGTCACTCGATTCCCCTCTTGGCCCGCTGAAACACCACACAGGGCTTAACAAGTAAGCAGCTCTCCACAAGAGTTCCTCTCTGAAGGTCTCCATGAGCAAGGTTCAGAATTCTTGAGAGCAGAGAGAGCCGGTGATGTAGGAGAATGAGGAAGAGCAGATGTCCATTAGGGTGGGCAGCGCACATGGACCCTGCAGGTTCTTGCTGATGACACACCAGTGGCTTATCCCATCACGTGCCATTTGGATTCTATTAGGATGAACTTAATGCTGTTCTTCAGACACCTGTGCCTTCAAGGAGACCTTGCAGGCAAGGGTGAGCAGTGGTTTCACTTAATGAAGGACCGACCTCGATGAGGGTTTCCGGATGCCTTATGCTGAGTCTTTTATTGAATGTAGAGTCTGAAGAGGAGCAAGCAACAAAGCCCTGGTGGCTGGCATGGGCCCACCACTCTTTTGAAGATCAAACTTCCTCACATATTTTGGAAAGGACTTGGGAAATGATGACCAAAATGTTTTCCTCTGGGTTCCCCTACCCTTGGGCAATGTCCGGAGTGTAAGTCTAGCTGATAGTGCAAGGGTTCTCTTTATTTGATGGCCCAGGCTCTATCAATGACATAACCTTCAAAGCACACTAAACCTAATACTAACGGTGCAATAATTTATTGGTATGACTTCTGCCTCAAAAGGTAAGTAACACAAGTGTTTCAGGATTACAGTATATATTATCAGACTAGTGTCATTGCATTAAAAACAAGTTATAGCTCAGAGCTATATGATGTGGTTTTTAGTATCTGAAATGCATTACTTGTAAGCTCCTGTCTTAAAAGACCCCGTGTCTCAAATTGGCATGTCTTGCACTTTCTGCAGCTCAATTTTGTAAACACAAAGTATTTAATTCCTAGAAATACTAAAACAAAACAGGTTTATTGAATCATCTATCTCATCAACTCCCCAAAGAAGAGAATAACACGTTTTAAACCGTAAGCCTGTTCGACCATGCTAAGACCTTCTTTTAACTAGTCAGAATCATTATAGTTCAATATTCTTTTGTATATATTGTGCAAATGCAAAAAAAAAAAAGAGAGAAACAACAAACAGGAAAAACACAAACACTGTGCTATGAAAGAACAGATACCACCTTTTAGAGTAGCCTTTCAGAAATTAGATGAATGCTGAGAATCCCCTGAACATGGGATTCTGTTAAACAATTGCCAGGGGAGACTCTCAAGAGAGAGGTGGTGAGTGATCTGGGGTCTTGAAAGCCATGTCACAATGTTGTGGGTTGGCCAGCACCTGTGATAAAGAAATCAGAGCGACATCTGGTTAATCAATGCTTCTTGCTTCAGATGTTTAAAGGTGTCCCAAATTAGCTATGGCCGCTGCCAAGGCCTCTGCCCTCCAGGGAAGAAAACTAGTCCCACCCTCCCGCTCAGTGTGTTCCCAGGAGGAGCAGTATTGGGATTACCCGGAGCTGGACTTCTGAGCCCCATCCCAGAACTTCAGAAGAGCCCAAGTGCTTCACATGCCCTGCAAAATTTGGTTGAAATCCTCTGGATTTCACCCTACACCATATGATCCCCATCAAGTTTTCTACCTTGCCTTCTTGGCAAATAAGCAAGAAAATGTTCTCCCTTCTCTCAGTTTCTGGAGGTTTTGGTTTCTCTAAGAATAAAGACATTGCAATGGGAGGCATTTGTCATATGATCTAGAAACAGGATTGCTGGAGCCGCAATGAGAAACACAGAACACCCAGGAAAATCTGAAAGTCAGAGAAACAACAAATACAATATTTAGCCTAAGTGTTTATCCGATATGATATTTGGGATATAGTAGTGCTAAATCCTGAACACGCAATATTTGAAACATACGCCTAAAAAAGGAATTCATTATTTATCTGAAATTCAGACTTAACAGGGCAAAAAATATTTAACTGGGCATCTTGTCTTTTTATTTATTTATTTATTTATTTAAATCTGGCAACCCTATCTAGGGAGGATAGTTTGAG
>NW_006287462.1:5366766-5368318 GCF_000327345.1 Myotis davidii | reverse complement strand
AGCTTCACAAACTTTCTCCTTCACTTTAGGCTCGACAGTTGTGACGAGGCAACTGCAACATTGGAAACGACCCTGGGGATTTTGCATTAAACACATTTCGTGCGAGTGAATGACGGAACAGACACAAAGACACAGTCACCCAACACCCGGGCGCAAATGGCACAAGTGAAACATGTGCCGGCTCGGTCCCTGACAGGTAATTTGTTTTGCGCGTCCATTGCCATTTACATACGGACTTAAAAACTGTTTACATTGCTTTTAGGAATTGCATTTTAATATGCCGTTATGCTATTTTTCCTCTCCAAGAGAAAAATTTCATTTCCATGTGACTAGTTACTTGAAAAAAATAGGATTATATATTCAGGTTTTATTATTCCATACAATGAAATTATTTTGTTTCACTTAGCATGCCTATGATGTAAACCACCCCACGTATCTATCCATCTCCCCTCTTCTCAACTCAGATCAAAATCAAATAAAGAAAAAAGAAAAATGATTTTTAGCTATTTCTTTCCATTCCGACTCTTTTATTGCATCTGGGATATAGTCAACCAATTCAAGTGTATTTATATTTCTCTAGCTCATCATTATCCCCTCTACCTATTCACTCCTAACATATATGTTTTTCTTATGACACCAAGAAAAATAAGCAGTATTTTCAGATGTGCTGGTCATTCTCCCTGTGATGTGCAGACTTAAAGCTTAGCCTAAAATGACATTAACATTTATCTGGAAAACTAAACATGAGAGTAGAGTTAGGAAAATTTGGAAAAAATAGAGTTAAGGTGGCCATTATGACTCAGTTTTAAAACATATTATGAAGCTATAATAATTAAAATTGTTTGACATGAGATAATAAATAGATTAATAAAACATAATATCCAGAAATAGACCTAAATATATATGTGAACTTAGGTTATGAGAAAGCTGGCATTTCAAATTAGTGAGGAAAAAAGGGGTTACACATTAAGTTATATTCACACAATTGGCTAATTGGGGGTGGGGGGGAGGGGGACGACGACTGGATATTTATCTCATTTCTAACCCCAAAATACAATCCTGATGTCACAAATCTACATGTGAAAAAGAAAACAAAAACAATCCTAGGAGAAATCTCGGCTAAATTTATGACATTGGAGTAGGGAGAGCTTTTCTAAGTAGGATGCAAAACACAGAATCCAAAAAAAGAAATAAAAAAAGGTATGTTAAGTTACCTAAGTAAAAATCTTTTCTATGAAAAAAATCATAAAGTAGAAAGGTGAATGATAAGTGCAACAAGCAGTCAATATAAAATAAAAGGAAAATGTCTCGAATTTATAAAAGCTCATATAAGTCAAGTGCCAATAGGACAATGGGCAAAGGAAAAGAAGTACTTTTTTTTTTAATAGAAAAAGAAATCTAAATGGTGAATAAACGTATGAAAAGGTGGTCAAACTTACTTATAATTAAAGACATACAGATCAAAGCACCTAGCAGAGTGGAAATTTAAAAGTTTGATGACATCCAGAGCTGACAGACATGGAGAGAAGGGGCTCTTAGGCATCGCAGGGAA
>NW_006287462.1:5365500-5366720 GCF_000327345.1 Myotis davidii | reverse complement strand
CACTGAGTGGCCAGATTATTATGACCGGCCAGTCAGCAGTCCCGCTGCTCACAACCTACCCTGAGGAAATACGTTCAAATGTTCATCAGGACATATGTGCAGGACGTTCATGGGAGCATTTTAAAAATAATATTAGAAAACTGGAAACGACCGAAATGCCCATTCATGGAGATTTAGTTTTAAATGATGATAAATCCATACAATGGGATTGTATGCAGCTATTAAAAACCCATTGAAAAGAATGAGGAGGAAAGACATGTTATATGGGAAAATTATCAAGATATATCATTAAGTTAAAAACAACAGCAAGGAAAACTACATGCAGAACACGGATTATGTAATTACCTTTGTGAAATAGAAACCAGCACATACGCATCTGTGTGTGTCTGTGTGTACACCTACACAAACATATGTTCTGCCCCTTTCCCCAAGCGACTGTTAGAAAGTGATCACAGTGGTTAACTTTGGATTTTTTAAAATTTATTTTTAATTTGGTATCTTTCTGAACATTCAATTTTCTAACCTTATACCACTTCTAACTTTTACTTATTTATTTTTGAATGTCTAGGGAGATAGTAAGACTTTTTATTTCTTCTTAGTATCTTAGCATTCTAAAAAAAAATCATAGTAAAATATTGTATTAAAATAACCAAAGGAAAAAAATCCTATCTTTAGTCTACCTCCAAATCATTTTCTTATTTTTCATCTTCTGAGACTGTTACTGAAACTCCACAGTTCTTGTCTTTAGATTTGGAATTAAAAACAGTTAATGCCCCTTATTGTTGTATACATAGGAAAAAAATTCCTGGCCTAGATCCAAAAAGCTAATTTCCAAAAGAAATGACAATGAATCATCCAACTTCTCAATTAAAATAGAAATCTGGATGAAAACAGGTTACTGTCACCCAGAGGTGGGTTCATGTTTGCTTTCTGCTGGCATCCTTCAAGCACTTTAAATTATGGAAGTTCAGATTTATGGCGCTTTCCAAATCTGGCCCAACAGTCCTGCAACCTAACAGTGCCCTCTTCTGGTTCCATGGTTCACATTCAGCTGGCTGAGAAAAGTATAATTTATAGATGATAGAAAAAATCACCTTGAAAGTGGGAATAAAGGGTTTAGTTTTCATTTCTAATGTATAAAGACAAAAAAATTCAGTTAAAAATATATTATATATTACACATGTATATAGGTATTTGTGTATGCATGGAATATATATATA
>NW_006287462.1:5334626-5365224 GCF_000327345.1 Myotis davidii | reverse complement strand
TTATTTATACCAGATTTTATATGTTTGATACATAGTATCAATATTAATATTATATGTTTATACCATGTGCATATATATTATAATGGTATAAATATATATTTATAGCATATGTTTATATATGCTCTATATACATGGTATAAACATATATAATATATAACATAGATGTTACATGTGTAAATGATATATAATATCTGGTATAAACATATAAGATATAAATGTATATAATATAAAAATATAGTATGTAATATAAATAGTCTAGTTTGATGGTACCAGCTCATCTCTAAGTTGGAACTGTTCTGAAGTCAAATGTTTATGATAGATCAAAATCACCTGATTTGATTAAATTTTTATTTCACATAATTTTATTAAAATGTATAAATTTCTCAGATTATACTAAACCTACAGCTATAAAATAATTTAGTTTCAATTTTTACTCTTAAAGTATTTAGTCTTGTAGATTTAGAGATCCTAAATTAGCTATAAAAAAAAGCTATAAAAATGTCACTTCCTTTACTTGGAGAAATAGCAAAACGTTCTTGTATTTCAAACACCATCTCTTCATTCCCTCACCCTTTTTCTTTTAAAGAAAGAGTTTCTGACCAATGAATTTTCATGGAAGAGTCACTTGTTGTCTAGGCCATGCACCAGAAGGGCTATATTTATGATGGAGAGAGAGGCTGGATTCAGAGGGTTAGCCACTGGCTATTTTCAGATTTTCTAAACAGCAGCTGGGCAACAGCACCCCCTGGTGCCCCACAAACTGACATGAACCTTCTATGGTAGGAAACCCAGATACAAGGTCAGAGGGCAGGCTGCTCAAGGGAGCTTCAAGACAGCACATACTTGTTCAGCTCTGATGATGTGCTCAGGTATCTTGGACGAGGGCCGAGATTCACAAAGAGCAGAACCCATCATTTGGCCTCTTGGGACTTTAAATTTAGTTGGGACCAACAACATATTGTGTCATGAAACTCTTGAATGTAGGACATGAAGCTACTGAGGAGCTGGTGCTTGATTTGATGAACACTGGAGAGCCATTCTTCACACTTCAACCCCTCCCCACAATGGTGCTGGTCTTCTAAAGATAGGCCTCGGCAAGCAAATAGTGCTTTACAGACCTTATATCTGCCTTCTATCTCACCCAAGTCTCTGGGGTGAGCTCAGGCAATGCCTCAAACTTGGCCCACAGTTTTTATCTGCTGGTGTATTAATGCACTTCATGATGAAAAGAATTTGGTCACACCCAAGCAGTAACTTCTAATAGAAAACAAGTGGTAATTAAGGGGTTACTTCATTATTGCTTCCTTTACTTAGATGTTAATAAATCTTTCCCTCAGGGTAGGAGTGTTAACTGATAGGCAGAAATAACTGAATTCCTCAAATGGGCCCGAGAAAGACATACTATTGCACTCACTTATCTCAAGGTATTTCACCCCAGTACTTACTTCTGGATCTCATGTAGCAATCATTACAGTTTAGGAGACCATTTCGAATCCTCACATCCGTCCCACTCATTGCATCTCCAAGTTGTCCTTTGCAAATTCCACACTACCGGGGAGAAAGAACAGAGGTTATAAGATGCATAAGGAATCTCTTTATGATGCTTAGTTATTCTTTACATGAATAGTGCAATAATCACTTCTACAGCCTCCACATTTGTTGAGTATCTGCTATGTGTTAGATGCTGCACTAAGAACTGACTGACAGCAACAATATACTTTTAGCATTTTATGGTAACTCCTTGCATTTTCCAGAGAAGGACGGTGGTGCAGAGAAGTTAGCAGAGAAGTTAGCCAATTTGTCCAAGGTTGTAAACCCGGTAAGTGGCGTTGGGTTAATCCCAAAGCCTATGTTGTTAACCTCTAGCACATGCCTTTTCTCAATCAAGATCGAAGAACCATTTTATTATTTTTTTAAATTAAATTTATTGGGGTCTCATTGGTTAATAAATTTATATAGGTTTCAAGTGTAAAATTCTATAAGACATCCTCTTTATATTGCATTGCATTTGACCCAAAGTCAAATCTTCTGTCACCATATATTTGACCTATGAACCATTTTAAACAGATTGAATTCTAGTGGTTTTAAAGAAACACATGGGCAGCAGGTTATGAATGAAAACTTGTCTGTGAATAATCGCTAAATGCTTCCCAGCAGAGTTGGTAAGTTCTGCCAGATCAGAATTCCTAGGAAATAGCTATTCACCTTATCTTTCCACATTAAAGGCAGTGACACCCAGAGTCACAAATCCACTGAGAATGGCACTCCTTTCAGCTAAGTCAGCTTGAGTGCAGACAAAAACTGTGGGATAGACTGTGCTGGGTGCACCAGAGGAGTGGCAGTAGGGGTTGGTTCTTTTTTAAAAAAATTGTTTTATTGCTTAAAGTATTACAAAGAGTATTACAAATGTCTCCTTTTTTTTCTCCCCTTGACCTTCCCCTAGCCTCCCATACCCCCCAGTGTCTTGTGTCCATTGGTTATGCTTATATGCATGCATGCAAGTCCTTCGGTTGATCTCTTAACCCCCGCCCCGCCCCAACCCTCCCCGGCCTTCCCACTGTAGTTTGACAGTATGTTCGATGTTGCTCTGCCTCTGTATCTATTTTTGTTCATCAGTTTATAATGGTCTTAAAGTTGGGGTTGGTTCTGATGCCAGCCTCTCGCCAGGAGAGCAGGACTGAGCTCAGGAGGAGAGGGCTAGCCTCAGACTCATGTTTTAAGGTCACTGAAGGGAGAGGGAGGCTTCATCCAAATTATGTTACCAGTTGCATCTACATTGCACAGGTATGTATCTTAAAGCATCAGGTCAGACCAGGAAGTGAAAGACAAGAGAGAGAATAATGGCCTAGACAGCTTAGAAAGGGAATCTCCTGCCTCTTGAGAATTTGCAAAGACCTTTTGCCACCGCTATTATTTTGAGTTCTGGTAAAGTTTCAGAGAAAAAACTCTGGTGTTGGAACATATTATCTTGGCATTACCATGAGATTTTAAAATGTAAATGCCTTGAACCTCAAAATACTCTTAGACCATTTAAGACGTGCATTATCTTGGTTAATTTTTCAATGAGAATATTGATAAATTGAGTCTCATTAAGTCTCCATATTGTGTTTTGTCCAAGATAAGCTTTGCTTCCCAGTGAGAACTGGTGCTATTAAATTTTGGGACAACTTCACTTACTTTCCCCTAACTTATCAGTAAAGTGGGAGTTATTTTAACCCAATGCAAGTGTGCTTTATAGCTGAGGAATCTACCAACAAGACATAGATCAAAATTCAAGAAGGACAAAGAAAGCACATCAGGATTATAAAGAGAAAGAAACGACTTTCAGAGGAAGAAGGTTTAGTTTCAAAAATTATATATTAATTTGAAAGATGTCTATGAGCAAAAAAAAAGAAAAAAAAAGATGAGACATACTGACAGAGGCCAACTTATAAATTTTATATTATAATAAATCAGTTATAACTGGTTAAATCACTTACTTAGCAGGAAATTGGAATTAGAATCCAAGCCTCCTCATTTTCAGTATACATATTAATTCATTTATCTAAAAATGTTTACAGACACCATGTCTGCTAGGTGTAGAGGAAATAGTGGTGAGCCAGGCAGACATGGCTCCTGCTTTTATGGAGTTGATCATTTGTTAAAGGACATGATAGTTAAACAATGCAACAGTGAGTGGTACGGACCATGAAAGGTTCTGTAAAGCCCTGTAACAAAGGCGAGAGACTTAGTCTGGGGGAGCAGGGCAGCTTCTCAGAGGAAGTGCTCTTCAGTTTGGGATCACAGACACATTCAACTTTGCCACTAACTCTAAGCACACTGAACTGACAGAAAATCTTCAACATCAAGTCACAGAGTTTGAGAAGCTGCCAAGATATCACCTTCCCAATAAATTCACATGCCCTAAAAGATGCAGAAGTATCACTGGCCTCCCAGGGTAGCATTCTCAGCTTCCTGCCAGAATAGATGCTCTTCAGCAACAAAACCTGTTTCACGAAGACACATTGTACAAACCTGCTTTGCTACTTCTAAGCTGACTCCCCAGAGGAACGCAAGATAGCTGAGAGCTTCCTCCCGAAGGCTGGACTCCACACACACTCCGTACACTCAGAAGGGCGGGCCTCACGAGCAAAGGCAATCAAGGTTCCCAGGAGGTCTGTCTCAGTCCAGAGCGACGCCCAAGGACACCGCGATATTGTACTTAGGAGGAGCGTGATGAATACATACCCGGAAGCACTGGATGTGAAAATAGAGGTTGAGGGTCTCGATGATCATCGCAGCTCCTTTTCCCAAAGGAAGCCCACAGGACGAGCACAGCTTCTTCCCACTTATAGACCTAGGTCAAAACCACGCATAATAATCAAACCTCCCATTTAGAAGAGTTGGTTACATACACAAACATGTAGCCTCATGCAAAAAAAAAAAATGAAAACATGGATTTAAAAAATGTTTATCTCATGAGTGAAATGACAGTTACTGAACTGATAATGAGCAGCAATGAAGCATTAGATGTAATTGGCAAACAAGTGCTAGACTAAATACAATGGGCCTCCATTGTGGTAGAGAACCTGGCGTGCATGTATATATGCATGTGTAAGTGTGTTTTAGTTAATTTGTACAAGAAGTAGGTGTTGTTTATTCAATCGCAATGATCAGATGCCTTGAAATGATTCCATGTATTCATCATGTTTATATAAGCTCTAAAAGATGATCAAATTTAGCTTTAGTAAGATTTCAATTTTCTTACTAAAGTTTACTTTAAAATTTTCTATAATTGATTTGTTGGCCCACGAGGGCATTTCTTTTACCTATTAAGAAAAGAAATCTTTTTTTGTATAAAAATAGAGAGGCAATTGTGATGCAGCCCCACAGGCCACAGGTCAATATGGGATCAGATCCCTGCTTTGTCCCGAGGTTCTGGGATCTGGTGCAAAGGACTCCCTTTGGGTTTCTCTTTCAACTTCAACATGAGAGGGTTGGACTAGATTATCTCTACTGCTCCTTCCAGTGTAAGCTCTGCGACTATAACTTGGGCACTCGGGAGTTGTAAGCCCCTCGAGGGCATGGGCTGCCTGGACTCACCTCTGTACCCCCTAACCCCCAGCACAGTGCCCGCCAGTGGACAAGAATCAAACCCAGCAGACCAACACCAGGCGAGGGGTAAGCTGGCTGTCTCCTGGGGCGGCTTGCCCACAGCTAAGATCAGATGGCACCGGTGCCTATTGTCTGGAAAGCGCTTGGAATTACACAAGCAGTTTGAAAATGTGCAATACCATTCAGAAGCCAACAGGGTACATACAGAGGGACAGCAGAAACAGAAAGGAAGGAAACAGGGAAGAGAAAGAGTTGCCCTGAGCAAACCCTATTTATTAGGATTTTCCCCTACCCAGTAGTTAAATGAAATGTCTAAATCAAAAAACCTTGGAGTAGACCTCAGTAATTGGTCTCTCCAGTGAATGGGAACTCGGCAGCTTTTAAGAACATCATGGGGCCCAATTAATATCTGGCAGCCATCCTTTGAGAGCCTGAGTAGGGGAAGGAAGGATGCAGTTTCGCTGCTCGGCCCCGCCTGGTTCTCTGTAAGAGCCATCAGCCTAGAAGGACCGAGCCATCTTGGAGGGGAAGGCGCCGACTGAGGAGCCCAGCAACTGTCTGGTGGATTTTATTATTAGATTGCAATTTCCACAGAATATAATTAAAGGCCTGTGGCCACAGCCGCGCCAACGTCATGCACTTGGCTTTCTCTCTCCTCCTGCCTGTGTGTGTGTGTTGAAAGCGATTTGATGGGCAAACTTCTCGAAATCATTTGGCAAGCATTAATTCGGTTCGAATTATGCTTGGCAGGCTCCAGTCAAAACAAAGCCACCTCCGAAAGGCTTGCTGACCTCTTGTACCGGTTTGGTGACTGGCCAGGAGGGGTGGGAGGACAGGGGGACAAGTGTCCCGCCTGGAAGTGCTCTCGAGGGCTCTTCCTGTAACATGGTAAAGGATCCAACAATTATGACAAGGAAAGAGAAGCCCAACCCTACAAGAGAAGACATTTTAGGTATGGAAATAAAATACTTCCCTGATTACCAAAGAAAAGACCACAGAGTGTCCTAGAGGTAATTATTTCTAAAGAGCAAAAATAGTAAATCCGTCTGGCAAAGATTATACATGCAATGGCTGCACGATATCAGACCAGGCTGGCGCTGTGGAACGGAAAAGCCAGAATAATTTTTCAATAGTTAAAATTGCATGCTGAGTTAGATATAAAAATCAAAGATGCTGGGGAGAGAGGGGCAAGGTGAGTAGGGATTTAGGAAAGGGCGTGTGCAGAGAGCCCAGAGAGAAAGGGCAGAACTTCAAGGAGGTATTTTCCAGTGGGGCAGCTTCCACCCCCATCAATACATTCATTCTGAGGACATGTGATGAGGGGTGGAGTTGACAACATTTAATAACGGCTATGGCATTGGCATCTACAGAGCACAATGGTCCCCAGCCAGACGCTACCAGAACGGTTTCCCAGGTGTGGCTGGTTGCACACCCTGCCTGTTATTAGCTGTCAGTTCTGGGCTCTTGCTTATAAAGGTTCATTTCATTTGTACAGAAAGGGGCGGAACACAGAGGAAAAATGAGGCTAAGAGAAATGCCAACACAGGAGTGAACAGAGCACGACTCCACCTGTCTTCTAACTGGTTTTGGAATAACTCCACCAGCCCCCTGCCCACCCACACCTCCTCCTCCAAAATATCATGTTTGCCCTGGTTGGTGTGGCTCAGTGGCTAGAGCGGCGACTTGTGGACTGAAGGGTCCTGGGTTCAATTCCTGGTTAGGGCACATGTCTGGCTTGTGGGCTCAATCCCCAGTGCAGGGTGTGCAAGAGGCAGCCGATCCATGATTCTCTCTCATCATGGATGTTTTTCTCTCTGTCTCCCTCTCCCTTCCTCTCTGAAATCAATAAAAATATATTAAAAAAAACAAAAACAAAAAACCAAGAAAACAAAATGTCATGTTTTCAGGTAATACCCTAGAGCAGTGGTTCTCAACCTTCTGGCCCTTTAAATACAGTTCCTCATGTTATGACCCAACCATAAAATTATTTTCATTGCTACTGCATAACTATAATGCTGCTACTGTTATGAATCGTAATGTAAATCGTAATGTGAAAGGGTCATTCGACCGCCAAAGGGGTCACAACCCACAGGTTGAGAACCGCTGCCCTAGATGATAAGTACCAGTGCCTAAAAAATGGTTGGAAATCACTGCAATAATCAATAACAATCATGATTACTTCTGTGTGATTTCAGTTTCTATTTATTCCGAGTGTCATCTAGGCACATAGGAACAAAATTGGGTAGATATAAGAGAAAAGGGGGAAATGGTTCAAATACCATTTTTAAAATGTAACAGAAAAATAAGGTAACAAGTTGAACTTATAAAACAAGTCATCCTCATCCTCATCACCATCCTCATTGTCTATCACCAGCTGTACCACATAGTACTTATTATTCGTCAGGTACAAAACTTCACACGTAGGTAGTATTATTATTGCCATTTTATACATGAAGAAACTGAAGCAGGGAAAGATTAATCAACTTGCTCAAAGCCCTACACAGGCAAGTGGCAGAGTCAAAATCTGAATCCAGGTGGTCTAGCTCCAGGTAGAGGACTTGCTAAAGTATAATGAATGTTGTATTTTAAAAGCTGATTACAAAGAACCTCTGGTTTACATATGATCTTACCATTGAACTGTGGTATAATTTTGAATTCTTCTACCACTTAACCATCAAGTCCTTTGAATAAGTTATTTAATTTCCTTGAGCCTCTATTTCCTCCTCTGAAAAATGGAATAATAACTCAGTTGAAGTTATTGGGAGAGCTCAGTGAGTTAATTGATGAAAAGATGCGAAAAGCTATGTAAGCCCTTCAACACAGTGCCTGTTATATTGAAATGTATAAAAAATATCAGAAACTATTGTAAAAAAGTAGAAATCTTACAAAATTAAAATATAGCCTAAGGTAGCTACCTAAAACGGAGAGAATGATAATGAATATTTGTCAATAGATTTTGAGACATTTTAACTCACTTAAAGAAATTGTTTATACAACATGCCTGCAAATTCTTTTCAATGTTTAGATTTGTGGGTTAAAAGCATTACTTTGCCTCTTTCAAATTGATAAGCTCAGAGTGTATTACTTGTCTGGGAGACTGTCCTAAATTTCCATAAACGTTTGTTAACGTGAATCAATGAGATTCAAGAGCGAGAAGGCACGAAAATGCTGCGAACACCTTGCTATCACACACCTTTTCATTTTCCCTTTCTTAGTCAATACATTAAAAAAAAAAGGAATTCCACATCTGTCTTTGGTTACTCACTTCCGCCTTTCACTCGGTGACTCAATCTGATGGTTAATGCTGTTATCCAATGGGAGGGTTTTTGGCTTCACATCTTCTAAAGTGTTCACTGGCGGGTTTGATACCTGCTGATTCTGGGATGGACCTGAGGCCAATCAAGAACATAAGCTTAGTGCTCAGTAACATCACCTTTGCTTAGCAAGTCACCTTTCTTTAAAGTGCTAACGCCTGCTGAGGGCTCAAGGTGAGTCCGCGGAGAGGCTGGCACTTGGCGGTGGGAGTTTATTCACGGTGCTGTAGAGCAAAAGCTAGAAGAGAAGCCTGTAGCCAATAGAAATCATTTCTGTCTGGATGACAGGCGGGGCTGTCATACAATAATTTAAGCATCGGTTGGTCTTCTCCTTCCTTACCCTGAGCTAGCTGCGGGTTCACCCCACAGTGTGGGGCCCCAGCTTCTGTATCCAGCTGATCATTCTGATGGGTTCCTTTTGATACAGGGTTCTCAGAATCAGTCAAGGCCCCTTGAATAAGTCTGTTAAAATAAATCAGTATGTTTCAGAGCAGAGATAAAAGCAACTGAACTAAAATTATTGATCTTATCCTTTAGGGCAGTGGTTGGCAAACTGCGGCTCGTGAGCCACATGCGGCTCTTTGGCTCCTTGAGTGTGACTCTTCCACAAAATACCACGTGCGGGCGTGCACGTACAGTGCGATTGAAACTTCGTGGCCCATGCGCAGAAGTCAGTATTTTGTGGGAGAGCCACACTCAAGGGGCCAAAGAGCCGCATGTGGCTCGTGAGCCGCAGTTTGCCGACCACTGCTTTAGGGTATGGAAGTACCAATTTCAATATGAAAAAAACAAACAAATGAGGGCTAACTAATGCTTATTTGTTTTTTTATTTTAAACTAGGTTTAAATGCTCTGAACTGCTACTCGTTTTTATTATCCATCAATTTAACAAGCTTGAGAAACCATCATTTCTGATGTCTTTCCCACCTCCCTGCCCACAAAGCAATTTATTCTAATAATTTCAAGAGAAGCCTGAGCTAACTCCTGGACTCCCCCAGATTTTTATGAGAGGGCTTATTGGAGAAATCATTTGGACCACGTGGGACTCTGGCAGCCCATGGTTATCTACAAAGCCTTTTTATAGCGTCTGTGTATAAAGAAAGGAGAGGTTGAAGAGATTTTAAAGGGTCTGGCAACAATAGAGGCTGTTTGGAGAACTATAAAAAACTCACAAAAAATGCTTATCAGTGGTGCTCAAAAATTCCTGATGGGTGGCTTTCATTTCATAAAACTGGAAAGTCCCTTTAAACAGTGTTAACTGGAAGCAGATGTGCTATTCCAAGGGCTCTGCAGACTCTGGACGTGGGCCCCGAGCCCCTGTACCTGTGATGGCGAACCTTTTGAGCTCGGCGTGTCAGCATTTTGAAAAACCCTAACTTAACTCTGGTGCCGTGTCACATATAGAAATTTTTTTGATATTTGCAACCATAGTAAAACAAAGACTTATATTTTTGATATTTATTTTATATATTTAAATGCCATTTAACAAAGAAAAAATCAACCAAAAAAATGACTTCGCGTGTCACCTCTGACACGCGTGCCCTAGATTCGCCATCACTGCCCTATACCCTACATCTCACCCAGTCTTCTAGCTGACGGGCACAGGAGGATTCTCAGAGCAAATTCCACCAGAAGAGCTCAGCTATCAGCCAACCCCAAATTCACCAGTCTTTGAAAAGAACCCTAAGATAGCCATTCCTGTCTTCAGGCCCCTCTGAAGATGGTGTGTATATGTGTACATACAACCTGGTCCGGCATGCACACTTATCAATATCTGTCTAGTATCTCAGAGCTGCAGAGGCAAACATCTGTCTCATAAAGAACGTGCTCATGGCAGAGCCTCCTGGGTTTCTGTGGGTCTCTTCTAGGTTAGCTGTGGGGTGGAAGCAACAAACTTACCATTGCCCAAAGCTACAATCCGATTCTGCTCCCATGGAATAGACTAGAACCCATGAGTGTGTGTGGGGAGACGGGTTTACCCACACCCAATCAATTTGTTGGTTGTTCTTTATATTATCACACAGAGTAAATGTGGCTTCTCACAGCTCAGAGGATACTAACAGCAGGGTTCAAGTCCACAGTGAAACCACAGTTGGGGGAACCCCAGCACATGTCTTCAACCTCTGTCTCTCCAGACACATTAATCATTTCAGGTGAGCAATGTTTAGGTTTAGGGCTTTGAATGGGCCACATGCCCCTTCTCTGATCTACACTGTTGCCTCTCATTTGAAAAAGGCTTCGCCTATTTAAAAATCAGGCTATTTATATTCAATTGCATAAGGACACTGACTTCAGAGTCATTAGAATGTGTTCAAGCAATATGTAATGTATTACTGGAATGATCATTTCAAAGGCGAATATATTTGCATCAGCAATGAGCACTTCCTGGGAGAGAACAGGCAGAGCCCGGTTTTGCGCATTTAGGCCAAAAGCCTGAACCGTGGGGCATACCTGCCCTTCTCCTCCAGGGGACCACTTTCTCTAGTCTCAGGCAACAAGCCATTGTTGCCCCCCTGGAATGGTTTCTTCTGTCTTGTCTCTTGTTCTTCTTCATGACAGTTTTCCAGATCCATCTTATTCTAATAGGGAAAACAAGGATAATCTCAAATATAAATTAAACGCACTGGACAACACTCATCTCTGGCTATGAAATAGCTGAAGCTTTCCCCCCACCCCCCAATCACATTGCCTGCAAGTTAAGGAACAGTTGTTCAAATTATTGAACAGTAACTGAGCTATAACGATTTAAAATAAACGTGCAATCTGGATCTTTTTCAGAAGTTAATATAGAGGGGAGTAGTTTAGAACTGCTAATTTCAGGACAAATGGCTTTTCTAGTGCCCACCATTATTTTCTTTAATGCAGATTATGGACTATCCAGGGTTTGGTATGACTTCTGTCCACGACCTCCATGACCTTGTTTGGGGGATGTGGAGGTAGACCAGCTGTTCAGGGCTCTCTCCAGCCCTTGAAGACACATGTAAATTTCATGTGGAATTTTAAGAGTGGGTTAGAGGCAACTTTGATGGAGGCAGGTGGAGAGCCTGCTGTTGCCATCCTGTTGCTGCCACCGGTGCAAAGGGACATGTGCTATGGCAGAGAGGAATGCATGTCTACTGAATGAACGAATGATGGGCAGAAAGAAGTTTTCCCAGCACATGGCCCATGAATTAGGACCTAACCAGCCAGTGCAGAGAGACCTTGGTAGCCAGCCTGTGGGGCAGATTTGGCCTCATCAATGACTATACTGCCCCCTGGGCAATGGCTCTAGGATTTGGCCATGGAATGACAACACCATGGTGTATGATGGCATTGTAGTAGCTGACACGAACCTAGGGAAATAGCCAGTCCTGGATTTAATCTCATGGAAAACTTGGCTGTTTGATTTTGTACTTCTTTTAGGTTTATTTCACAAACTGCTTTTAATTTATAGTCTCACCACTGTTCCACTGCCTTCAGTTACAGAGGAGGATGTCGACAGCTGGTCTGCGGAACTTGAAGAAATAGTAAATGGAACCACAGTGTCTTCAATTATTTTGCGCTCCTAAGAGGAAGAACGGGAAGTAATGAAAGGGGGGGAAAATCAAGTATCATATTTGTCAAGAGAAAAATTTCATTAAGGAACTTTAGAAAAAAGACATCAGAATTATATGCAAACAAGCAGGGCATTAAAAAAAAGGTCTTATTTTTTAAAAGCACATAAATCAGATAATACTCTCTACGGGCAATGACTTAGAAATTAGCATTTGATTTAATAGAAAAACAGTCTTCACAAATTAATTAGTTAGTGAGATGCAAGAAGCCTTATTAGAAATGCTGTAGGGATTGGATTATGTACAAAAATTATTATTGAAGATAAAATTCACAATGATATTAATCATAAGCAAATTTTAGATAATATAGATAAAATGTAACTCCCTTTAAATTATCTAACGTGGTCTGGTTTGTTCATCTAAAAAATATGAAGCCTACAAAACCAAATATCCCTCCCCACCCTTCCTTAGCACTGCACTCAGCCTACTGTACCAAATCTCTTTACTAAATCTCTTCAGTACCATAGAGTGAGTGCAGTGGTAAGACTCATTTGGCCTTGATGATCAAAATTATCCTCATAAAATTAATTCACCACCAAACATGCTTGCTCAAACAAACACACTAACAAAGACATTGGTATTCTAACGTCCTCTCTCGCAGATCAATCAAGAGCCTGACTCTCTGACTGGAGATCAGATATAATTATATCGTCACCCTTGATCATGACTCAGCACACCGGATCACAAACTGAATTTGGGGGAATTGTGGTCTTTTAGTGCCACCGGGATACGACTCTTTTAAAGAGGTTGATGGGCTCTGCTAAGGGTGAAGATCATCAGCCACAGCCACACGTACACACAGACCACAGACACAAAAAGCTTTGATAGCCTCCGAGGAACTAGGACCAAAGGTCCAATTCCTTCTTGGGAAGTTCCTACCTCCTCATAGTATCTGCGTTCTTCCTCTTCCACCTCCTTTTGGGCCTTTTCCCACTCTTCTTTCAGCTTGTCCTGCTCTTTCTGGTATCTCTCCTGTTACAGAATTTCCAGAGACTGTTCTGAACCGACCATTGCACGCATCATTGGGACATTCCCCACTCAGAGCCACCATGTTGAGAGACCATCTTCTTGTAACATTCTGACTCTAACCGAATCACGTAACACAAGGGGAAGAGCATTGTGTGGTACGCAAACTGGTTAGGAACCTAAAAATCCCAGGGAGAACAGCACAGGGTGGGGGCCTAAGTAGGCTTACAGTTGTCTATAGGGAAAATTACAGTAATTAATAAATAATAATGCAAGTTTAAAACTGTTTTGTGTTATCACAACTGTAAATCTACTTTTCCCCCATTGTGTATTTTTAAAAAATATATATTTTATTGATCTTTTTACAGAGAGGAAGGGAGAGGGATAGAGAGTTAGAAACATCGATCATCTGCCTCCTACACACTCCCTACTGGGTACGTACCCACAACTAAGGTACATGCCCTTGACCAGAATCGAACCTGGGACCCTTGAGTCCGCAGGCCTATGCTCTATCTACTGAGCCAAACTGGTTAGGGCCCCTTTGTGTATTGTCTGCTGTTGTTTTGTAGAACTGTTTTTCAGATATGAGTAGGCATTTCCTTACAAAAAGAGAAAAGATGAAAAGATTGAAAGATTCTAAACTCTTCCTTCACTTGAGTTTTGTCCTAGGAGGTAAGCTAAACCACTAGTTTTGCCATTCTGCTAAGAGAAATATGTTTGCTGTTGGGAGAGTTTAATAAAGGGTAAAAAAACGAATCCTGCAGAAAGGTCCAAAGTGGACAAGATGGTAATTAGTTGAGTAGTCAAATTACTCTTTGCTTGAAGCCATTGTACCCAAATGCAATGTCCCTAGCTTTAAGTAGCTTCTGAATTAAGAGTAGCTTTTAAACAGCCCACTAGAAGGCTTCAGTATCAGAACTGCCATTTTTTGTTTCCAGAAAGAATACAACACTAGTCACCACTTCTGGGGAAAAAAAAAATTACTGTGAATAAGAACAGCTTTGAAAATGTGACCAGAGTTCCTGACCGCTGACTGGAAGAAATAAATAAATGGCGATGAAAATTGATGCCTAAACTGAGAACTGATACCCCTGGGTGCTTGGGGATGGCATCCCTGACTTGACGGAGACAAAGGAATCAGTATGACATAATAGTCAAATACTTTAGGCTAATTATTGCCAAACCTCTCTCTGAGGCTCAAACAAATCTGGGCTCCTATTCTCCTGGGGAGGCGCTGGGATTTCCTCCAGATCTTACCTGTTGTGCCGTTATCTTAGGAGCGGAAGGGTTGTATTGGGATTGCAAGAGCCTGGTGTTCATGTGAATGCTCTGGCAAAGCCATGGTTGGCCAACCCCTGGTGGGCTTTTCTTTCCAGATAAAGGTTTTGTTACAAACACCTACCACTGTAAACCTAACATTGTAAAGTGTTAGAGAGGAACTTCAGGGGCTTTTCACATAGAGAAAACAGACCTCAAAACTCCACAAAAGCTGAAAAACAAGTGAAGCATTTTAGGTTCATTGGTTCTAGAAGCTCACATCACGTGCTCCCCTCCCCAAGAGGATGCACTGATACCTGTAATTCGGGGCGTGAAAGAAGTACGTCTGTCCCCTCCCCCGCCCCCCATTTCCCCACGAACACCTTTCCCCAAAGCCCACAGCCCACCATGCCACCACACTGGGTAACAATTCGGTGGGGCAGGAAGGAGACATATGCCTGCATCTGTAACCGTGGTCCTCCCCTTCCAGAGGGTAACGGACAGGGTGCGCGTGGCCTGTGCACTTGCCTGCCTTCTGTGCTCTGTGGATTCCCTGACTCTGGGCTGTGCATCTCTCAGCTGGAAAATGGGCTCCTGATTTCTGAGAGAACAGCAGATGGCTGGGGTTGGTCCGGCCTCTCTCTCCCAAAGGCCCCAGAAGTCCCAGTGTGACTTTGCTGAATCCGGTTCTTATTAACATTTTGATAGTGAAGATTCACCTCCATGCAGTTTTGAAAAGTGTAAGATTTAACTGGCAGACCTAACGCCACACTACAAATAGCTGGCTATCTAAACGGATCCTGCTCCTGCCCCTCGGGAAGTAAGCCAAAGGGATTAGAACAAAAGTATTTTTTAAAAAAGTAAAATAAACTTGCATGGAGCATTGCTTTCTACACAGCAGCAGAAAGCCATGAAAATGAATGAGATTTAAAATTCTTTTTATTTATGATTTTTTGGGGGGTAAAATCAGTGCTACTAGGGGTATCATGGAAAGAACATGAGTTTTAAAGTCATCAAAGTTGGATTTGAAACCAAGTACAGCCCTTGTTAGTTGGGTGACCTTGTGCTATTAATTTAACTTCTTTGAGTCTTAGTTTCTTCAATTGCAAATGGGGGCTAATGAGATATACTCTGAAGACTTTTATGAAAATTAAATTAGATAAAAGGCGTCAAACACCAACCACAGTTCCTGGCACATCTCAAGGACTCAGCAGAGGCTACTTCCTAAGGTTACTCGGTTCCTTTTTGAAGCCCTGTTACCTAACAAGCATGGCATAAAACAAGTAGGCACATGAGCCATTTACTCCCAGAATTTTTCTAGAAATGAAAGTTTTTACTCAAAGAGGGAGCAAATATTTCTACTTAAGAAACAAGAGCCAGGCTAAATTTGATTTCACATGGATGCTTTCGAAGTGCTTTTAATAGCCCTAGCAGGTTTGGCTCAGTGGATAGAGCATCGGCCTGTGGACTGAAGGGCCCCG
Source organism: Myotis davidii (assembly GCF_000327345.1). Lineage (NCBI taxonomy): Eukaryota > Metazoa > Chordata > Mammalia > Chiroptera > Vespertilionidae > Myotis > Myotis davidii. The sequence continues at coordinate 5,349,520 of NW_006287462.1, read as the reverse complement.
GCTCCATTCTGATCAAGGCATGCACCTCGACTGCAGGCCCTGGTTGGGGCACATGCGGGAGTCAATCAATCCGTGTGTCTCTCTCACATGGGTGTTTCTCCCTCTCTGTCTCTCCCCTCCCTTCCACTCTCTCTAAAAATCAACAGAAAAATATCCTTGGGTGAGGATTAACAACAACAAAAAAGCTTTTGACAATTCATTTTCACTGCTGCTGGAACTGGAATTTTATTGACAACAAAGGAGGTGAGGACTGCCTGAGTTGACCGTTAATCAATACTTGGAAGTTAAACAATTTTTTTTAAAGTGAAATGCTTTTTCCTTGTGTTCATCCATATAACCTCAGTTTGAGGAATTAGACACAGGGCATTATATCTGCAAAATGAACTAACAGACTCACTGATTTCTGAGAAGAATTCAATTCCATGTTTTTCCTGTGCTAAAAGTCAATTTAATACGACAGAAATTAAGAGAGCATCAAAAAAAAAAAAGAAAAAAAAAAAGAAAAGAAAAGAAATGAAAAGAAAAAAAAAGGCAGCGAACGCAGTTGTCTTACCTGGAGCAGCCGTTCCTGCTCCTGCTGCCATTTCTCTTGTCGCCTGCGCTCCTCTTCCGGGTCCCATGCCCAGAACTTGAACTGCTTAGGAAATAAAAACATGATCAGAATTGAGCCACGTCCTCAAGGCCTGGCCAGGGCGAGGGACACAAGTGGCCTATGGGCGGCACCCGATGGACACACACAAGCACAGCCTTCGTCTATCTAAAGGTCCTCTTTGCTGGCAGCACCGCTATTTAATCTTCGTCCCTCTTTGGTTCCCTTCCAAGAGGCTGATAGGATTCTGCGAACCTTCTGGGAGCTAATGAAAACACGAAGTAATTAGCCCCTGGCACGGGCAGGCTTTTGCTTCATTTCTTTTAGAAGCGATTTCTTAAATGTATTCACGCTCGGGAGCGTAAGATACTCATTCTGCATATTGATCCCGGGTCCGGGCAAATGGGACCGCTGATCTCAGCAGAGCTGTGTCTTGTGAGAAGTGACGCTTGCCGCGCTGTGGAACTGCATCATTTCTTATGCTGCTGCCCACTCTGGCCTTCTCTAACCACTCACCACTGCCCACCAGTGTCCCCTGAGATCAGGCAATGGGGAGCCCCTGCTGTGGAACCCACACAGCAAACAGTCAGACTCTTTTTTTTTTGTCTTTTAAGAAAGTTTTTTGTGAGTTTGGGAACCAAGTCAGTGAACAGAAATAATGGGAGAAAAATGCATGAGTCAAAGCAGACACCCAGGCCACAGGGTATAAGACTGAGAGGGTCCAGGAGGGCGGGGTGTGGGGGAGAAATCCTAGCTGGTCCCTGGGGAATCAGCAAAAGGGGGGCTGCAGTGTTGAAAGTTGGCTCCCCCATCACCCAGAGCAGGTGCTGAGGCAAACCAAGTTCCCCAATAACTGTACTTCCTCCCTTCTCCCTGGCAGGGTAATTTGGGGAGACACTTAAAACGGCTTGAGAATCTTGAAAGAAAAAGTGAGCTGAGGGTGGGAGAGTTAGGGAGAAAGGGAAGAGCCTGGGGTACAGTCAAGGAAGATAACGTTCAGAGAAGATTCAAAGGCACAACGGTGATTCTGCGGCTGCACCCAAGGGCTCTGTGCTGGCTGACTGAGCCACAGAGGAACTGAATTCTACAAATCGGGCGGGAATTTCAAGGGTGAGCAAGGGTGACAGGCTCAGCCCTGGAAACACCCAGTCTAGAGAAGAGCCAGGTCCGCAGAAAGTGTCCAGATAAAATCGAGCAGCATGGCCTTTGACAGTGGCACATGTCTGGACACTTTAACTAGCAAATGCTTATTTTATGTCACTGAAATAAAAAATTGAAAACTGAACGTGTGGTTACTATTACTCAAGGTACTGACTGCGACAAGGGGCGCAGCAAAGACAGCTTGGGTCTTGCAGAAAGAGTCCAGGTTGGGTCCTACCTACTGCCAACTTAACTATGTTGAATGATTGTTCTCATAAAAAAAAAGATTTTGGATGCTTCCAGAAAGTGCATATTTTAATACTAATTCCTACTGTCACATGCATTTTAATTGCTTCTTTTAGATTTTACTTCCCTGACTCACTTACCCTTTTGCTTCCAGATCACAGCTCTGCATAATGATAACTCACATCTTCCTAATTCACCTGGCAGCATATGCATGGCTTTCACCTATTCTTTTACAATCATTTGAAGCCCATTTTTTTTATGGGATCTTCTGTAAGCGAATCAAATACTCTGTAATTAAAATCACACTAAATGCATGAGTTCATTCTTTAACATGAGGTACTTACAGGTGTAGTTGCAGGTGACTTTTCACTGCTGGGAGGATCCCCTGGACAGAAAGAAAGAAAAAGAAGAACCCAGCGTGAGTAGCTTTGTACTGTATTTCTCATTGATCCTCTCAGTGGAGTGTGGCTCCTATGTCAGCTTCAAACCAATTTTTTTTGGAAGCCAAAAGGATGAGAAGATCAGAATAAAGCAGACCCCTGAAGCAGCTGGTACCCATCACCAAAAGTAGTCAGGACCAGTGTAAGAAGACTGACGATATCAATTAGCACCCAGTACTAAGCACTAGGAAGCAAAATCTATTCCTACGAGTGCTGGTTTTCAATACACCTTGCATTCTGGCTTGATTGACAGTTCCCTCCTTGTCTGACAGGGAGAAGCTTCATACAGAGAGAGGCCAAATGTCACCAGGAAATAAAGAGAGGGACACAGTTAACAAGAGAACCATGCTCCTGGTAAACGCTTCTAATCTTTGTTGTTGTTTTTTTAAAGAAAAAGATAATAAAGAGGTAAATATTATTATTTCTTTAGATTTTCAAAATCAAAGTAAAATTCTGTGAATTTCCCCTCCAACTTTAGTATAATTGGAACTGACATCAAAGAACTAGCTCTTTGCTAACTGTGTGCCAGAAAGAAGCATTTTTCCCCCCCTGAGGTCAGAAATGAAGAAAAATACCAGACATTATTGGTTGCCCGCAACATGGATTTTTTTGCACAAAAGAAATACAGCTAGCCAGTATGCATTTTACCTGACTGGGAGAAAAACTGGGAACGTCGCCAAGAGTTCTGAACTCTAAGCGGAAGGCTGGCAGTGCCAGGCGACTCTAGATCAGATGGTAGAACGGAACAAACAGAAAATCATGAGAACAGGGGTGAGAGTTGTGTAGAACCTTCTCCCAAATCCCAGGCCCAGGGGTGGCTATCCAAGAACGGAGAGGGAAAGCATCTGAAGTATAAAATATCTCAGTAAAACTCACACGCACCCTTAAGACATGGACAAAAGTCAACGGAAATGAGACAGTTCATGCTATTGCCTATCTTCTTTGATGTCAGGTGACATTTAATAGGTTCATACTTAAAGGTGATATTGTTAAAATGTTGAATCTCAAGATAATAAGATGATATGCTATGAAAGAGCAAAATGCACAGTGTGCATTGCTTTTGGAAAACACTAGAAAAATATAAAAGACAGCAGAGATGAGCTGTTATTATTGTATACACTTCATAAAAGTTATGCATGGAAATCTGTGGCAGAAATTATATATCTTATCTAATAAAAGCCTAATATGCAAATTGACCAAATGGTGGAATGAGCAGTGGAACGACCGGTCACTATGATGTGTACTGACCACCAGGGGGCAGACGCTCAATGCAGGAGCTGCCCCCAGCCCACAGGCCCCAGGCCAGCCAAGGCGGGGGGGGGGAGGGGCCCTGATCGCCCTGCCAGTTGCCCCGTAGATCGGCCCTGATCACTGGCCAGGCCTAGGGACCCTACCCGTGCATGAATTTTGTGCACCGGGCCTCTAGTGTGTGTAATAAGAGCATGTAAATGTCTACGTGTCATGTGACAGCCTCACGCAGACACAAGCTCATTTGCATCCTGAAGCTAGCACTGTGCCCATCTGTCATCATTCTCAATGCAAATAATGGATTTTTTTGCACAAAAGAAATACAGCTAGCCAGTATGCATTTTAACGTGCACATATTTTCCTGAAACACCAGTTTGAGGTATCTTGCTACTGTTGGGAGAGTTGAGAAAAGGAAATTTGTCCTCTTTAAATGTATTTTATGAAGGTTTTCAGAATAATTAAAGACTATTTGTGCATGTGTGTATATTTAAGGGAAGTCTATGGAACAACGTTAGGACCCAGTGGCCTTTAAAATCAGCCTATGAATAGACGGCTTTATGGAAATGAGGGAGATAGACCGTCTGGGGGAGCAAGTACTAGGTATGACTCCAGGATTCCCCCTCTTAGACCTATAGCTCTTTTGGACTTGAGGTGTGACCTCAGACTAGTCAGTTACAGGTGCACTGCCTTTTTATATCTGGGCAACGACCTATACTTTCCCTGTCCCTCCACATAAAGACAAATCATAGCGTTTAAGATTACATTTATTAGAGGCCTTTTGCTTCATGAAAGATATGAATTTGTACATTCTAAACAAATATTACTGTTATTTCTGTATCTATCAGCGATGTCTTTGGAGCACAATTTAAACACATATTTCAAGTCTGTGGTCTTTCTTCGGAGTGTGGTCCCTGGATCTGCAGCATCATATCCCTCTGGGAACTCTGCAAATATTGTGGCCTCAGTCCTTGCGGGACTGGGACTGGGGGTCAGCTATCTGTGCTTTAACCCATCCTGCCCAGGTCCCTGGCATATAATCATGTTTGAAAATTACTACTCAAATCCCTATCTCCCCAACAAAAACAACTTTATTTTAAGGGAAGCATTTATAATATTTTACTGCCTGATTCTATTATGGCCGTAATTACCAGAATCTATTATGAGTGCTTGTGTTGAGCTAAACACTTTTTTTGGTTTATCTCAATTAATCCTTCCAATACCCCTATGAGGTTGGTACTGTTATTATTTCCAGTGTACAAGTTCCGGAGAACTTGGTGGGGAAGAGCTCACAGGTAAGATCTGAATGAGTAAGGATTGGAACCCGCATGTTCTGTCTCCAGAGCCTGCAGCTGTTATTACAGCTTCCATGAACCAGACAATAAAACTAACTACTATGACTTAAAAATAACAATTTCCTCTCTGCATTCCTTATTGGCACAATGACAAAGAGTTAGGAATAGGGTAGAATTTAAATTTGTCTAAATATGGCCAATTGCTGGCCTAGTTATAAGACTATTTTTGTCAATTCCCTTCAGTAGGACCAAAAAAATTAAAATACATGTTTTGAAGACAGTATTGAACTTGTTTCCACATTAAGAAACTAGTGCTCATCAGTGCATGTTCTGATAAATTCCTTCCCAAGTACTTCCCTGTTATGTAGAGAGAGCCCAACTTATCTCTCAGCCCTCAACAAAGGTTAATGGAAGCCAACTCAGATTCTACCCCAAACAGCTGACCACCCTTGTAAAAAAAAAAGTAAAAATAAATCCCCAGCCATGTTATGCTTATATTATCCTCTCTTCGCCAGGACTGCTCGACCTATAAAATAAATTGGGGAAAGTACAGTAAAGAAGAAAAGCAAGATACCTTACAATTCTTGCTTCCAAAGCTTAGCTGTTTTCATATCTAGAGAGAACTCACACCAGTAAAGCCCAGTGGTCTGTTCTGAAGAATAGTCCCTATGGGTCATGGACTTCTTAGGACATCCCCCTACTGCTCTCATCACTAAGGCTCCTTTTGGGGTGACTGTGGGCATCTAGATGTCTCACCTGGATAAAGGGTTCAAGTTGGGCTCTTAAATAGTACAGGATAAACTCACAACCTACACATGGCCTAAAAGGTACAAATGACATAGTACCTAAAAGGTACTATGTGTCACATGACACATAGACATTTGCAGTCGTCAGTGCCTTTTACAACTCCCATAGGCCCTAAACTCCTATCTTTTTAGAGGCCACCCCTCCACACATTATATCAAACATATGAAACATAGTAAAATATACCCTCAGCATATACATGTATTTAATATATATACAGGTAGTCTGCAGGTTACATCAGACTCGAAGTATGTCATTTAGTGGTTACGTCGTCATCTCCCATTTATGTATTAAAAAAAAAGTTCCGTCATTTCGACATATGTACAAATATGCTTTATGTTTTTAATTATTTATTACACACAAGTAAAGGTCAGGAATTGTTATCTTTCTTTTAAATTTTTTTTACTGTTTCACTTCATTACTTCTGTGTCTGTGCTCCATGTGAGTGACAGAGGTGCTTATGTAGGTGGGTCCGACTTACGGCGAAAATCGCATTACATTGGCTCTCCGACATAACCCGAGGACCTATTGTATATACAGATCTATTCTTGCTATAACAATTTTGGGAAAGATTAAAGTTCTCGCTTATGAGTAATACATTTAACCTACAATGTGGAATAATTTCTCGGTGCATACCCAGCAATTATTATGAAGTAAGAAAGTCTGACTTTCTTCAAAAATTATTGTCAAGTGGATATTTTATAAAGACTACAAAATTAACAATTAATGGAGTTGATATAATATTAAGATTATGAACTTTTCGTTAACGTTATTTATTTTTTTCCCATTTTAGAGACAATAAAATTATTTTAAGGAATCAAACACTTGTGTAGGCCTTATCATGCCTATGGTGCCCGGCTGGCAAAATGGTCTTGGCAGCTGGGGTTCTTGGCTGGGCCACAGAGAATGCAGCCCCAGAATTCTATTCTGAAATCAGTAATCTAGCCACCGGGCTCTGCAAACACTATGGCCAAAGGGACATCAACATAAAGGAAGTAATCCTCATTCACATGAAGTATTTTTTCACTGCAGATGGGCCCAGGAGAACATGTAGGACTGAAATAAAGCATTTCCTTCTCTTTACCTTGAGAATTGAGATTTGGCAAATGTAACTGGTTGGTTTCAGGCATTTTGTCCAGAAATGGAAACGTCAGGGTTGCTTCTGGTTCTGGAGACTTTGGCTTTACCACCTGGTTCAGGAGCAATGGACACAAACATGTCTATTAGCAAAGACACAGGCAAAATAAAATGAAAGAATCCACGGCAATCACATAAGTCAGTAAGCCCAAACATCTAACTTTTAAATGGAAAATTGGCCCCATTTTTCTATCCCCATTCATGCTTTTCTACTTTAATGTAGAGGTCAATTTTCCAGAGGTATCAAATGAGAGCATATAAAAATTTTATGATCACTTTTTTCCCAAACCCAGAAGACAGTATTTCGTCTTTGGGATTATACATCATCCTGTCTCATTTTCTTATTGATAAATCACACAGTCTCTCCCTGTTGCTACATAATGTCAGGATGTGAGATGTTCCATATAAGACTAAAAAATACCCCCTTACTACATAAGTGCTAAATACTAAGGTAATATTACCTTCTAATGGACATTATTCTCAGACACTACACAACCCCCCATCCAATTCATGCAAAACACATTAAAGATAATATACTTTGCCTGGTGACACAGAAACATTATTATAAACAGCCATCATCAGAGAGCTCCATAGCAATGATGCCCTTAGGGGGTTTTGAGGCATGTTAGATTACTTGTCCTATGGTAAATAGTCCCCAATTTATAAATTCTTACATTTGTTTTATAAAAGTAGAATTTTCTTGTTATTACTATTTAATTTTATCTTGTTTCTCCCAATCTGAATGGCTTTTGGTAGAAGGCCTTTCTTTCTGATTTGTTGTTTCTTACCAACTGAGAGACCAGATTACCAAACTAATGTCTAAAATAATAATCAGTAGACTCTGAGCAAAGATCTGAATGAGGAGCAGGGCTGGATCAGTTCGTGTCCTTCCAGCTGCGTACAGGATTTCCTCTGATTCACTCTGGCTGGAGGCTGGGTTCCCAACAGATTCATGTGATGGCCAATAAGGCAAGCAAGGTTATAGAGAGACCAGTGTTTCATCATAAGCTGATCTATGATTTGGTCCTCACGACGATTTAATGTCTACAATTTCTTCTTGATAGGATTCTATTTTTTCTTTTTAAATATATTTTTATTGATTTCATAGAGAGATAGAAATATCAATGACGAGAGAGAATCATTTGAATGGCTGCTTCCTGCCCGCCCCCTACTGGGGATCAAGCCTGCAACCTGGGCATGATCCCTGACAGGGAATTGAACCTGGATCTCCTGATTCATAGGTTGATGCTCAACCACTGAGCCACGTTGGCTGGGCACCTATTTTTTTCTTATAAATAATATATCCAACTCTAATGGAATCCTGAAGAAAATACGTTTAATCACTTCATTCTACATTAGATAAGTCAACCAGATAGCTAAATGAACTTCAGTATTAACTAAACATGCAATAAGTTGACAACGCTCACATCCATCACCTCTCTCCCTTTTTCTAAGCGCTAACTGTACAGGAGGGAAAGGAGAAAGGAAAGAAATTCACATGGTGGAAGAAAAGCAATGTGTTCAAAGACCATTACACCATTTGTTAATCAACTAGCATAAATTCTTAAGCTGGAGTCCATAGAACAGAATTCAGGGGCTGTATGTACTTGGTACCAATTGGTAAAAAAACAACACCCAAACAACAACAACCACCACCACCAATCACAACAAACTGCGTGCGCGCGCGCACACACACACACACACACACACACACACACACACACACAGAGTTAAGACCCTGAAAACAATTTTTCCACAGGGTAGATGTGACACTTGTGGTCCAAAGATGGCTCACAAGTGAGGTTCACAGACAAGGTACGCAGAAGAACACTCTTTAGTTATGACATTCATTCTGTTTGATTAAAAGAATTCTAGCTATGAAGTAGAGTTCTCCTTTCAGTTTAGATTTAAATGGAACAAAAAGTCAACTTGGAAGAATACTAAATAATGAAGTGTAACATAGATCAGGCAAAACCTGCAAAGACAGGAAATCCTGCCTGCCCCCAATGTTTTCCCACAGTTTAGTTCCTCTTTCAAGACCTCCAGACCATTCTTTAATTCTCTCTGTATAAAAAGGGGGGAGCTAGAGCCAGAAATTTCCAAAAGGCATCAAGGCCATGGGCATTTCGGAGACTCTACCAAGGACACGGCACTCTCAGCTCCCTAATGCCAGGGGCCCTGTCTTGGTCACCATTGAATAGCCACTGTCTAATACATAGTAGATAGTGCCTGGCACATAGTAGGTACACAGTCAATATTGGTTGACTAAATGATGGAAGAACCAGATGTATAAGTGGTAAAGTCAAATCAAAATTTAGGGTTAAGTTTTAAAGTTGAAATATCACCACAGGCAGTATGCCCATAGGCATCAGTGGTTCCCTACCTTGGTGGCCCATCTGAATCATGGGGAGCTTTTAAAAATACAGGTGCCTGGGCCCTACCCCCAGAAATTCTGATTTATCTGAGCTGGAGATGCTTGGTGTATTTTTAAGTTCTAAAAGGTAGCCAAGGTTGAGAACAATTGGTATAAAAGATGAAAACTTTTAGACTCTGCCTGAAAACAAAACAAATTACTCTGAAGAGAATGAGACTTCAAACAAGGAAGAAAGTTAATAAAAAATAGATGTTAAAACCCATTATATCAGAATAATAAGTTTCCAGTTTCCTTGTTCAAATCCGGAGGCATCAGAAGTATGCTGCTATAAAATAGCTAAATATGGGAAGGAGAATCTTTACTGAGCCGAGAATAACCAAGCTCATACACAACAAACCAAAACCTGACTTCAAAGCTTTATAATTTATGTGAATATCACATTAAAATACACATCTAATTATTCATAATTAGAATTGATTGTTTAAATACAATTTAATAGATGTAGAAAGAATATATATATATATATATATCAATTATTACTAGTAGAGAGGTAGGTTTCTGTGACTTTTTCTCACTCTTACTCTATGTCTATGTTTATTTATATTTAGTTTAAAATAAATGTACATATATTACTTGATAGACTTATTACATATTTATGTGTACATCACTATAAATACAAATTTAAAAAATATATACTATAGACTGACTGTCTGTGCCCCCCAAACTTCATATGTTGAAATCCTAACCCCCAAGGTAACAGTATAAAAGGTCTTTGGTAGGTGTTTAGGGCATGAGGGCAGAACTCTCATGAGTGGGATTGTGCCCTTACAAATGAGACCCTAGGGAGCTCCCTCGCTCCCTTCTGTCAAGTGAGGACACATGAGAAGTCCATCTGTGAACTAGGAAGTGTGTTCTCACCGGACACCAAATCTGCCTTGATCTTGGACATCCCAGTCGCCAGAACTGTAAGAAATAAATGTCTGTCGTTTCTAAGCCATCCCTTCTGTGGTACTCCCTCACAGCAACCCAAGTGGGCTAATGCACCCATCTTCCTGCATGTACTTAAATTATTTACAATGAACATCTAGTATATTTGCATTTAGAAAAATACAGATTAAGGACAGAAAAAAGATGAGAAGAGAAACTAAGTCCTCATGATGAACAAGTGTCCCAGTGGCAGCCCACGGCCCTGTGAAGCCATGCTCATGTAAATGTGACTGCTTTAATCCACGGCGCAATTCACCTTTTGTGACAGCACCAACTCCACCTTCCCACTCATTTCATTTTCCGGTTTCTTCTGGTCTCTCTCTTCTGGCACATCGCTCCTCAGCTTGGGGCTGGAGGAAAATTCCACCGAGGCCGCGGTCGGGCTGCAGCGAGTCACAGTAGTTGTAAAATGCTGTGGCTCTGAAATGGAGTTACAGTCAGAAACTTAACAAGTTGAATTATCATGTGACAAGGTGTCTAAAGGAGCCAAAGATGCCAGTGTTCTCTAGGCTCTTCCATGCTATTATAAAAAAACACACCAAGCAACATAAAAACATTGAAGAATCCCACTGTGAAAAACGTGAGTTCTTGATAAGAGCCAGAGTTTACATAGGAATAACACTGCACGAGACAAAATGCTCTGATAGGCGGGCTGGGTGGGCGGACATCTCCAGAGAGTTTCCATCCAAAGGACTGTGTGGCAGCCTGACTCTTCCTTCTGTATCCCAGTGTTCCTTCTTATCACCACAGGTTCATAACTGGGATGTGTTGAGGACTTCATAGTATACACAATGCAATGAAAACAAAGTGCTCTTTGATATACAGAGAAGAAGTAGGCACACTCTAGAGTGGGTGGAAAAGCCACCCACTGAGGGGCCTATCAGAATGAGGGGGTATAATCTAGTTTGCAATTTTTAGTAATGACAGTTCATTTATTCTAACATCATTTAAAACTAATTTGGAATTGGAAGAGGGTGAAAGGCCTTTATGTTTATCAAAATAAGAAATGTGTTGAAAATATTGAAAAGGATTCATTCAAGAAATATTCCTATCTGTGGCATTACTTTATTCTAACTATTATTTTAAACTATTCACCAGCTTTATTATTTCAGTGTCTATTTTTATGATATATATTTTTAACCTGTCTTATCTATTGCTTGCTACTGTGTGTTAAAATAGGATCCTCAGTTTTTACCATTATTTATTTGGGGCAATATAATCTTATTTATGAGGATGGAGATACACTTTGAAGAAAACAAAGCAAAGCAAGGTTTTTAGCGCCAGATAAATCATAGTCAGAATTTCCCCAGGAAGCCTCTAGGTGGCAGCACAACCCCACGCCAGTTTTAGAGTCTACCTTTCTGTGGCTCATTTAGGAGGAATTCTTGACTCTATTTCTTGACTGTTATATCTTAGGAGTTATCATGATTTACCTTAAAACTAGTCTGTTAGGGAACAAACCTGATGAGGCAAGTTCTGTATTCCCTTCTTTTAGGTTTTCACCATCTTTCTCATCTTCTTGGCTGTTGGGTTCCATTTCCTCAGTGGTTGCCTGAAAAAAAGATTTTTACCCCCCCTTGAATAAATGATTCCTTTGAAGGTTGTAAAAAAGGTAGAGGATTTCTTTCTTTTCTTCAAATAATACTATTCAGGCAAACAAGGAGAGTTGTCTATATGCATGCATTTTTGTTCTATTTCGTAGGCAGCTTTCTGGTGGAGGGCTGGCTTTGTGAAAGCAGACAAGCTGGGAAGGAGAAGGGAGGTACTGAAGCAGCAGCACAGTACGAGGGCACACCCACACCCACACCCACTGCCCACCTGCCCACCTCCTCAGATGCACATTTTCTTTTTCTTCTTTTCACCACAAAATTTTCAAAATCATAGTTACCACCCACTTGCCCCCAGATGTCTCAAATGTTGGCTTAGGGTCCTATCACCAGTGGGGAAAAACTATTTTTGTTAAGATTACAGTTAACCTCTCCATAGCTTGTCTTCAGCATAGATGCCTGTGGTTCTTAGCATTGTGGAATTTATTCTTAATGCTCTCTTCCTCTGGGCTCTCAACAACCCAATTACCTGAGTTCTCATTCTCTCTCTCTCTCTCTCTCTCTCTCTCTCTCTCTCTCTCTCAACTTTACTCTTACTGATTCTTGGTCCTTTTCATAAAAACGTGGGTCTCTCCTGAAAACATCAATGCTTTTCCTCCACCTGTGTGGAGTCACCTCAAGTGTATCAATTATTGCCATGGGTTCACCGTTATATTCTTTATTCATTTATGACTTGTACTTAAATCTTTAACCCTTAGAGCCTATCAAAGCTTCAGTTCAGCTGACCTACCATCACGGTCATGGTAAATGTCATGCTAAATGTTACCCTCCAACAAGCCTCTCTCCCAAATCGATGATTTCTGTCTGTGGCATTAATTTTCCCCATCACACAAATTAAACTTTGAGGTGTTTCTTGACTCAGGCCTCATGAGTGTCCATCATTTACCAAGTCCTACCAAGGCTTTAACACCATAGTTTTCATACCCACCATTCCTTTATGTTTTTTCACCTAGGGCTCTCTCTGGTTTGGATATTGCTGTCTAATTCACTTGGCACGTCACCATGATGCTCATCTTTCTCAGTAGTACCTCAAGTGTATCAGTGTTACGCTTGATATTCCATAACATTAAAAGAATTTGGAACAACCTAAATGCCCAACAATTAAGGAATAGTTGTTCAAAAAAGAAAATATCATCCTATATAATAAAAGGGTAATATGCAAATTGTCCCCTCAACCAGGAGTTCCACCAAAGTTCCACCAGAGGGTAGGACCGACCCACAGCCTGGGGCCCCTCCCCCAAGCCTGCCCAGCCAGATCGGCCCCATCATGGTGGGCTGGCCAGACCCCACCTGTGCACAAATTTGTGCACCAGGCCTCTAGTGCAATCATAAAAGGATATTGAACAATAGTTAATGATATGTGAAAATATTTGTTACATAATGTTAAGTTTAAAAATGTATACTGTATAGACATATGATGCCTACATAGTACTACTGAATGTACACTTAAAATGGTGAAGATAGTAAATTTTGTTTTTTGTATTTTACCACAATAAAAAATTAGAAAATAAACTGTTAAAAAATAAAAATTATTTGCAAATTTTTAAGTGTAAAAATTACACAACTTTAAGTAATATGCTTTTCAAGCTTCTAAAAGATTTTACAACAGCATCTAGTGGCAAAAGGTGCCTTTTCTTTCGAGGATGAGGTAGCTTTAAAATCTTCATAATTAGATGGGCATTTTCTAATGATGGATAGCCATGTATCAATTTTAGAAGAACATAATATTAAATTAAAATGCACCTTTAAAACCATAGGCAGGAAATTGCATTGAATTTATATTCATTAATGAACTTTGTAACTTTTTAATATACCAACAAGCCTGAATTGAATCTTTTTAAGAGATTTGATGAGTGAAAATAGTTAAATAAATGGAACACTCTCTTATTATAGTTGTTACATGTATATATAAATGTGTGTTTACATTGTTACATTAATTACTGATATGATAGTAGTATTTGATGATCAATTAGTCGAGCATTACAAAAGAATAAGTTGGATTTATAAGTAAACTGCTCGCCCATACACACATAGAGATTTTAATATATGATAGTGGTTTTTTGTTTTATGACATTAATATATAAAACACTGACAGAAATACTGATTTTTCGGTTTCCCCCCACAAATGGCTTAGATTATAGAAAACTATCCGAGGTTGGGAAACAAATTTGTAGTTAAACATTGATGAATGATGCTCTTGAGAATACTGGTGTTTCCAATTACTAGAAATAAAATAACTACAAAAAAAAAAACACAAACCAACCCACAGGCCAAAGCCTCCCCAGCCCCAAAATGAACAACAAAAAAATGGACGTATTTTATTGAATATCAGATGTCACCAATTATTTTGTATTATTTTAGGTACTACTAAGAAAAAAACAACAGTCTGTTAGATATGACACACTATTGCTTATAAGGCATCTTGATTCAGAGATGCTCAAATGTGGACAGCGTGCTGCTTGGAATCAATGCCATAAGACTACTCAAGTCCTTTAGACATCATTTATAAAGGAGACACAATTCTCAAGCATGACTTCACTTAGCATTCCAGCACATTCCAGCAACAATTTACTTATGCGAGACTAATGGAGAACTCCCACTTTCAAGAATTCTCACATTTCTGAATGCATTTCTATGTGGCTTAACTCTCACATACTGAGCTCCAAGACGACCCAATTTGTCTCCCCTGATGATTTCAAGGTTACTCACTGTGGATACTGTAGCCACGATCGATATTTCCTGCATTTACCGTATGTCAGCATCGTTAGAGGTTCCTTGACATGGATTATCTCACTCACTTGTCAGAACAGGCTTTATAAGGTATGGGCCAAAATGATTCCCTTTACACAGGGGAGGAAAGTGAGGCCCAAGAGGCCGACTTGCCCGGATCCCCCTGCTAGTAGGTAGGGGATGTGGGAACCCTGCCCTGTGCCTGTACCGCAGTGTCCCATCGTCTGGGCTGGGAGTCACACCCACTTTCACGCTGTCCCCAGGGACGTCAAAGTTTTGATCAGGAAGAAAATCTAGAAC
>NW_006287462.1:5325455-5334590 GCF_000327345.1 Myotis davidii | reverse complement strand
ATTCAAATTGCCTTTTCCGTCCCCTTTCCTTGTCATCCATTCTACCTCATTCTTCCCATTCTACGTCTCATCCATTTATTCTGCAAAACCCCTGGAGTCTTTGAGGAGGCCATTTGGCTAAGTCTCTGCTTCCTAGGGCAGCCCGAGACCAGACTGCTCCAGGCATCACTCCCTCTTAGGGCTTTCCAGTCAGTGCAGGTTCTGGGGGCGGGGGAAGCACTGGCCCAGCACAGTATCTGACAGAGAGCAGATCCATCATCTGTGTGAGGTAAGCACATGTTATATGCATTATTTATGGAATGTGTACCCTCAAGCTTAATTTAAATACATACTAGTCATCAAAATCAGGCTATTACTAGCAAAATATTCAAGATAAATGAAGAGAAAAAGCAAACCACAATACAATTTGAATAACATGAGCCCATTTAAAAATATTTTATAGCACAGCCAGCATGGCTCAGTGGTTGAGCATCAACCTATGAACCAGGAGGTCATGATTCAATTCCTGGTCAGCACAGTGGGCTCAATCCCCAGTGTGGGGAGGGCAGGAGGCAGCCAATCAGTGATTCTCATTATTGATGTTTCTATCTTTCTCTCCCTCTCCCTTTCTCTCTGAAATCAACAAAAATATATTTAAAATATTTCATCTGCACTGATAAAAGAGGATACACATTTTAAAAAATCTTAGTACCAATTTTTGAGTGGCTGGAGTAATAGGTACTTTATATTTTCTTTATAATTCTCTGTATTCTGTAATATCTATCGACTATACGTAATCAAGGGAAATCCCCAAAGCCAGTTCAATGAACTTGTGTCTGGATACTCTATCTTGAAGGCTTGTTACTTTTGTGCTCATATCATTACAGACTTCATGAGTTCAAAGTTGGCAGTTTTCACCAAGCCCACTGTGCTGGAAAATTCGCTTTCTGACCCATACTTTCCTTTGGTTCCTCCTAAAGAGAGGAGGGGCCTTTCCTTCTCGAGAACGAAAACAAGTAAATAACACAGATCCCTGGACACCAATGAATGAGAGCACAGAGGAGTTACAGGGGCCTAAGCCAGGAGCTGGCTTCCCCTTGACTGAGAACATGATCCAAACTGGCACGGATGCCAGACTTAGCCCCGAGGCCACGGGTGGGAGGTGGCAGTTTCCTGGCTTGAGAGGGACAAGGTCTAGCCACAAAATCTAGCAGGCATCTCACTGCTTATTTTAACAAGACTCTTACCGGTGGACTGGCCCAGAGACCGACATTGAAGAACACATTGGAAATAAGAAGCCCGAGACCAAGAACCGTCCTGAGACCTAGGGCGTGGGTGGTCCCGTTTCTAGGACGGAGGGACTATGAGAACTTGGACTGATCATTTAACCTCTACATGGAAAGATGTGAAGTCCAAGGTCGTCTGCTGGACTACCATCCTGTGACTCTGAGAGGTTCCCTGGCTCCAGTCTTGAATAACTTATCTGGACCCGAGCCTGGAAAATCAGCCTACTTAGGTCTTGGCACCGTGACCCAGGTGCCATATATGCCATGCCCGTGTTTCCCCTCTCACTTTTACACCTCCAAATATACGTCTACTTTCACGGACGAAAGAGGATCTACATGAACAGTCAGCCTCTCTATTCCCTAAGCCTTTTCCTTTTGCCTTAAACATTTCAAAACAACGTGAGGCTCTGATCCAGGTAAGATGGGCTGGGTTTGATTTTTTGAAGTCTGTAAATGCCCCTGGACCTAAAGTTCTTTAAGGACTCATAAAAGAGCCTTAAATCTAACACTCTGACGACTACTTCTAGAGGGAGAAAAACAGCGTCTAAAGAAATGCCTGTTGACATTTGACATCTCGAAGGAATGTGCAGTTGGTCTCAGTTGGAAGGAAAACAGCACCTACTCAAATGCCTTCCTGCTGTTCTCACTGCAACACGAAAGGTTTCATAAAAGATTTGCTTGTCTGTTTTTCTGGACCAGAAGATGTTAGGAAAGCACTGAATTTTCACGAGGAAGGCCTGGGTCTTTATCAAGGTGGAGAAAACATACCTAGTAACTTAGTTCGAGAAAAGCAGATGAAGTAGGCTGTGCATCTAATCGCTGAGTTTGGCCCTTGGTCCATGAGGGAGAATTGCTGAAAACCTGGTGGGAGGGAAGGCCTGGCCAGCAGGGGGCGCGAGGCAACATGTGAGATGAGTTGGATCAAAGGCCATGAGATGGAGTGACAAAGAGATCAACCGGTGGGCGTCCTGGGGGTGGAAATGGTAGAGGGAAGCCAGAATTGGGAAAAAGTGAGGACGAGAAGCAAAAGGAGCTGCAGGAAGAATCATGGGAGCAAGTGCAAGGGCGATCGTCTTCTGGGAAAAGATGTTCACGTCCGCATGTGTGTCAGAATTACAACTGGAATGACTGACAAGTGGAGTTGGAAGACGGCAGGGAGTTCATTGCGCCTGTATGAAATTCACACCTGCTCAAGATGCTAATTTTGATGATCTAATTTAACGTAAAAAAACTTCATACCTTTCAGGCTTTTGAAAAATGTAATGTAACTTTCTCTCCTTTGTTGTATGACAGTATTAAATTAAGAGCACTTCTGTCTATGAGTTGCTTTAACATCATGCTACGTGCTCCATATACATGAACTCTCCCAATATTATTATTATCTTTATTTTACATATAGACAGAGTTTAACTTGCTCAGGTGGGGTATGATCTTTGACCTAGTGCATGGAGTATTTTAGGCATCTTAGGAAAGGGCCATTTTTTTGTACCATTAAGGAAAGAAGAGATCCAAGCACAAATACAATGTACAGGGGATCAAGAACACACTGGGATAGCTTTGAAGGAGATATAAAACATCTTCTGTAGGTCACTGAACAAGATAAATTTATTCTCAGATTGGAAGACCTACCAAATTCTCTTCCAATCCAGGATTCTAAGAGTCTATTTGTGCGATGGCATGATTTCCTTACAGAAGCCAATATTTTAAAATGAGAAAAAAAGTGTTAGGTTTCCACTGGGAGCTATCTCAGAGATGAGCAGGAGGAGACAGGAAACCTGTCCCTCTACTTGGAGTTCTCCTCATGACCTCTCAGCCCCGTGATCTCTTCCTGTGGGCTCCTCACCACTGTCTGTGCCTTTGTTTCTGCTATGCCAACATGTGAAATGCGGGAATCGCGGGATATTCCCAGCATATGGGATGGCCTGCTGCCCTCCTCCATTTCAATGCAAATCCTACACTAACCGTTAAGAAATCCACATCTCACATAAGACCTTCCCAACAAACCCCAACCCGTAATGATCTTACCTGTTCTTTGCAATCTTACATCCCTTCTACTCTTTGACCCTATTACCTAGCACTTAGATGTAGTTTTATATACTTTCCTAGTTGCTTTATGAAAAGTGCTTTCCCAGAAAGTTTATGAGTTTCTTTTTCTACTTCAAAAATGTGGCACAGAGTAGGTCCTTGTCGTGAACAGGCAACCACTGGCGAGGTCATTGCCATCACAACCTCATTACCTAGAGATGACTCAATGGAGGATGATCTGGAGTTGCTGGTATCAGTAGACATAGAGAGTAACAATGATAACAATGATAGCAAGCCTAACTTAATTTATGATCTATTTCTAAAGTAAGAGAGCCATGGTCCCAAGAGTTTCCAATGAGAAAGAGGGGGTAGAAGGAAACTGAAGTGATGACACAATGTCGCACCATGTGGTCCTGTTGGCACAAGAGGTTGACACTCCTGTGTTCCTGGAGTCCAGGGCCACCCTTCTCTGCTGCTCTGGTCTGAATGAATGCCCCTGCCTGCTGTGGCTGTGCCCTTTGACTAGTTCCAGCTCGCCCTGAAGGAACTGTGACATTTTAGTGGTGGGTGAGGCTACTCCTCTGTAAAAAGTGTATCTGTTGGGAATGCAGTTTTTGGAAGAAAGACACTATTTAAAAAGAAGAACACTATTCCTTTGACAGAATAGGGCAAATGAGTTAGAAACAGCAAACCAGGTCCAAGCTGGTATCAAGCCCAAGCAGCCCCACATTTCAAGCTGGTCTCCGTATTTTGCCATCACCAATCAATCCTACCGTTTTGATAAGAATACCAACTGGCTGTAACACAGTCAAGAAACGCTTTCTTTGGAATATGGAAAAGGAAGTATGATAAGCAGCAGGTTGATTGGAGAAGAGATTCTTTTAAAATGTCTTCTGGAACAACACATTCTAGATGGAAAACTTTCGGTGTCAAATTGTAGGTAAGCATGAAGAGTGTTTTAGTAATGAGCCAACATTTAATGCAGTACAGCTAACAACTTGGCTTCGAGTCTAATAGATACACTCCAGTAGTTATCTACCCAGAACATAAAGAGAGAGGCCCTGCCATAGTGAATTCAGGGGCCTAAAATATACTAGAGACAGGGAAAATAAATGACCATTGGAACCATTAGGGTTTATTAAACTAGAAATTACTCCAAACTGGGCAGTTTTCCAAGGAAGAGACACAGAGGAGAGACTTGCAGGCGTTTCCAGTAGTTTGCACTTGCCCCCGAGGCTGCCAGCATCAGGCCGGTTTCCAGGGGAAAGTTCACACGGCCACCGTTTTGTTTGGGTTTGCCTTGCTATAAACTGCATAAACTTCTGAAATAACCTGATTTCTTTCAGATCACCTCATTTTGCTTCTCTTAAAATAAGATGTTTTGGGTGGCTACGCAGTCAAGGTGAAATCTTTCAATCCATCCTCTCTTTGCCCTTATAGAGTTTAGCTGCATAACCACGTTAACGTGGAAAATGCATTGCATTGAAAGAGAACAGGCAGTTTTCTTTTTATTTTGACCATTGAAAATAAGAAACTTAATAATTATTGAGAATGAGCATAGTCTTTTTAAGGGAGCTTTTACTGCTCTGAAAACAAACACACAAAACCCCCCTTTCTTCTGCTTTAGGAGCCATGTACTTAAGGCCATAGTCTCTGTGCAGGATAGCTAACGTCCCCCCATCCTGCCCCCTGCCCCAAGAGTTAAAAGCTTAGAACAAGAGAGATTAAATAGTTGCTTTAGGAAGTTTAGGCCTTATGCCATCTGCTCTCTTCACCTATTCCTTTAATTTCTGTCAGGAATGAAACCCGTTCAGCCAGGGGGCGGGTTTCCAAACTCAAACAACAACATGGTCAGAGGGCAGAGCTGGTGAGGGGGAGAGAGGCCTGTCGGCCAGCAGAGCCCCCAGGACTTGCTCTCGTAGGTCATCTGCTGGGCCTGAGTAAACCCCGTGTATTTCTGTGATGTGGCAAGTGTCGGGGGACACGTGTGGCACCTAAACGATTGCTTTTCCAAGGCACAGTGAGAAAGAGCTGTGCTCGACAGTGCGTGTAAAGGGCCAGCGACCTGAGGAATGGAATGGAAAAGGTTTCTGAAGGGGACTTAGAAAACGCTCATCAGGAAGTGTGGTAAAAGAGAAATAAAGACAGAATGACTGTCCCAGAAAAGCAATTCCAACACTGTAATGTCTAATTAATTTTGGGAACTTCTCATTTAAACGTAAGAGCATAAGTCACCCGGGCTGCTGTGGCTTGGTTGGGCATGGTTCTGGGCACCAGAAAGGTCGCTGGCTCGATTCCAAGTCAGGGCACCTCCCTGGGTTGTGGGTTTGATCCCCAGTAGAGGTTGTGCAGGAGGCAGCCAATCCATGTTCCTCTCTCTCTCCCTCCCCCTATCTCTAAAATCAATGAAAACATATTTAAAGAAATTTCAAGAGCATAAGCTAATGTTGACTCTTACTAGGAGAACTCAATGTTTCACCTCATGGTGATTTGTAAGAACTCTGCAGAGAGGGTAACATGCACAGGAAAAGTCAAGTGAAATTACAGGTCGAGAGATTCAGCATTTGCCTGGATCATAAAACCCTGCTCCTAGAGACCAGCGAACCTGTTGCCATGGTGAGGAAATTATTCTGGCCTATTCCAATCGGGATCTCACAGGGCTTGAGCTCTGTGGGGAAGAATTACATCCTCCCAGCTCTCTAAGAAAACATATTTTATTTTTCAAAAGACAAATGCCAGAGATAAGAAAAAGAATACCCGTGAGGGGAGAGGGGGAAGGCTTAGCTAGCTGGGTCATCTCATCTACTCAGTCCTGGAGCTGGGAGACAAGTTTTCCTCATGACCAAACCTTTCTAGGCGCTGGGGAAAAATTATGACAGTTTTCCCCATCCTTTGGAATTCCAACCCAAAGGCTATAAATTAAAACTGCAGACATCAGCCTCTGGTGAGAACAAATGGGGTTGAGCAGCGTCCAGCTTGCACCCCGAAAGCTGGCCTGCGTCTGAGCTGGTGGAAGTTTGGGTTTGATCAGCAGGAGCCTTTCTGGTGTGGAATCTAAGGAGGCGGAATCTTCCTGATAGTATTTTATACGCCAAAGGGGAAAAATACAATATTCTTTTGAGTTTTCTTTTCTGCTGTTCTTGAGTTAGCCTACATTTATCAGCTTGGCCATTCAATGGTGCTTCTAAATACTCTGAATTTAATTTGATTATGAATGAATTTTTGTTTGTTTACTTACTTTTAAAATATATTTTTATTGATTTAAGAGAGGAAGGGAGAGGGAGAGAAAGACAGAGACATCAATGATAAGAGAGAATCATCGATTGGCTTCCTTCCGCATGCCGCCCCACTGGGGATCAAGCCCACAGCCCGGGCATGTACCCTTGATCGAATTGAACCTTGGACCTTTCAGTCCACAGGCTGATGCTCTATCCACTAAGCAAAACCAGCCAGGGCAAGTTTTTTTTTTTTTTTAATTAATAAGAAAGCTGCCCTTTTATACATATTATCAAGGATGGAAAGCCAGGTTCTGAGGGCAGTGGTTATTTTCAAATTGTATTAACAAGTCTGATGGGGTCCTGAACAAACAGAAAGGAAAAAAAAGGTTTGTGAGAGATTGATTTATTTTTCTACAACAACTGGCCCCCAAAATGTGACAAGTTTTTCTATTCATATTTTATATTACACCATCTACTATACCCACTGGTTAGATTTGAACTGTGCTTTCCCCTCCCCCCGCCTCCCCAACTCCAAATTCATATGTTGAAATCATGACCCTTACCTAGTCCCTCAGAATGTGATATTATTTGAAAATAGGGTTGTTGCAGGTGTAAGTAGTTACAAAGAGGTCCATAGAGGGCCCCTAATCCAGTATGATGGGTGTCCTTATAAAAAAGGGAAGATTTGGACACAGTCACGTTCACAGGGAGAGGGCTCTGGGAAAATTATCCCAAAGAGGTTCTTACCGTCAGATCTTGGGGAACAGAATTTGGCTTCTGTATGTTGATCTCAATGCTATTGCTGCCTTGTTTCAGCTCCACTGGGCACCCGTGCACTCTGGCCACACCTTCGAACATCTGGGATTTGGTTAATGAGGGGACGAGTGTGTCCGTGGGACACTCGTTTTCCTTCTCCATCTCATCACGGTGAACTGTTTCTCCATTCATGCTGACTTTCCCATCTACCTATAAAAACCAGAATGAACAAAAACATGCTATTCCCCCAAAGAAAGAGTAACAAAATAACACATTCAGAATCACCTGACAACATTACCATTGTTAATCATAGTCCACCAAAGAATAACATCTCTTATATGCTTTGATTGGCTCTGGCAATCAGGGCTTTTATAAATGTTATCTTAGAGGGGTTCTTTAAAAGGTAATTCACCTTCTCAGGCCACTTCACATTAAATTATATTTCAGATTCACCTAACTTAGGGTGTGCTTTTATTTTGAAGTAAAGAAAATCACAGAAACTTTTGTGTAAACTAGAGGCCTGATGCACGAAATTCATGCTAGGGGCTCGGCCCTCACAACCCTGGCTGCCTCCTGGTCCAGAGGTCCTGAGGCCCTGCCTACTGGTCATTTGGGAAGGTCGTTCCACTATCTGGTCTAATTAGCATATTAGCTTTTTATTATATGGATAAATACATGCCACATATTTGGGTTCCAGTAATTTGTCATTTAAGTTCTGTTATTCCACAATTTTGAGGGTTTTCTTTACTGGTTAGCATATAAATTAGGTAGAACCCACCACAGATCAGGACTATTTTACAGGTTATCCCGGGGAGTAGGGGGAAACGGGCACTTTTTTTGACACAATCACGGGTGGCAGGGAACCTAATGCTTGCTATAGTACCGTAAATCTCTTCTTCCAGTTAATTTTATAATCCCATTTCTTTTTTCAAGAAAAACAGCCATGCACATTAAAATATTTTTGTTTTGCACCTGGGTGTAGGGCAGGCAGTGAGAGCAGGAAAGGAGGGGCAGAGAGGTGGTTAGTTGGGCTTGTTGAGAGGCATCTGGAAGTCTCCGACTTGAGGTTTGAGCCCGTATGTAAAATAACTGTTAGCGGACGCTCTGTAGTTCAAAGGCCTCAGATTACGTTCTGGTTTGATAACCTACCAGCCATGTAACCCTCAACCTCAACTCCTCAGCTGCAAAATTTGCAATAATAGTATCTCCTTGATGGTGCTATTATGGTGATTTTATGGATTAATCTATGTCCAGAGTTTAGAACCATACCTGCCCATTTTAAGTATGGAAATCTTAGTCATTATTATTAGTAGGCCTTCTAAAATCTTTCAGAAGGAACAATGAAAGGCCAGATGATAATTATACTTTATTTACCTAGGCCAATGGCTTGCATACTCTCTTGTCTATACTCCATAAGGACGAACTTTAAATCACAACTAAGCACACACAAATACAACTGAAACCAGAGTTCTGCAAAAACAATGTTTAGCTTTATTGTGTGTGATATACTAGGCAGTTTTTTAATTGTATTCTATTATACTTCATTTATTTTCAATGTTGATTCCAAACCAATAAAACAGAAATAGGTGGCAACTTTCAGGCTAAAAAACACTGCCCAGCCGACGTGGCTCAGTGGTTGAGCATTGACCTATGAACAGGTCATCGGTTTGATTCCCGGTGAGGGCACATGCCCAGGTTGCTGAATCGATCACCAGTGGGAGGTGTGCAGGAGGCAGCTGATTGATGTTTCTCCCTCTCTCCCTCTCTCTCTCTAAAATCAATTTTAAAAAAGAAAAGAAAAACACTGCCTTAAACTATTTCACTTAATCTTCTTTTACTCTTCATTCTGTTGTACTGGGAAACTGAGCCTG
>NW_006287462.1:5323760-5325318 GCF_000327345.1 Myotis davidii | reverse complement strand
CCAGCACACACACACAAACACTCACTCACACACATGCTCCGCTTAGCTTCTGTTCTGGCATTATCTGGTAACAGCTATTTATTTACATATTACCCTTGACCACAAGTGGGCCCACCCACTCAGTGGTGGGGCTGTGAATACGGCTGAGAGCTGCTGAGGCCTGACAAGCATGTCAAACTCGCATGCAGCCCGCCGGCCGCCAGTTTGACACGCTTGGGATGAGTCACGGGCTCACTGGTGGTGAAGACTGGGCCCAGCTTTAAGAGGACTTCTACTCAAGTTGCTCCATCCCCCTCTCCATCAGGGCTCTTCCTGAGGCCTCTACCCAGTCTTGCCACAAAGGGAAGGGCGTGGGTTTTCAGGGCCTAATTCTTCTGTTTAAATGATTATATTCTCATCAGTGAAGAGAAGTGGACATCTACATGACCTGATCATATGCCTTGGAAGTTCAATACGGCTCACCCTGCTCTTGTTCTGAATCACCGCAACATCAAACCTTTCTTCATGAAATATTGAGACAGTACATCATTGGGGATCCTCGGTGAAGGGGAGCTGGGCGAGAGCTTGGGTGAGCTGCCGAGCATATAGGGGTAAGTGCCTATCTGTGCGTGCATGAGTCTGCACGATGAATAACTCATCTTCTCAGGAAAAAGTTCATGTATTTATTCAATAAACACCTGCTGAGTGCCTACTGTGTCCTCCTGGGCACCTATGCCAGGCTCTCAGGACGAAGCTGTGAACAACAAAGACACAGCCCCAGCCCTTCAAGGGGCAAACATCTCAATTCAACCCAGATGAAACAGACTCGACATTTTCCTCTGTGTCATCAAAGCCGAAGGCACAGGTTTTAAAGAGACATTCTTTAAAGAGTGAGTTAAGCAAAACTCAGGAAGTGTGGTTTGGTCCCCTCTGAAATTCAATAGGAAGATAGCAGGCAGCACTTTGCTCAATTAGTTTGGTTAAGCAAACTTTCTCCACAATCACATGCCCATGTCTGGTAGTGATGAATTCCACCGCTGTCTTCTATTACCAACCCATGTGGCGTGCAGGGACAGTGAGAACTGACTTTCCTTTGTAGTCAACAGAGCTTAAGACAAAGGGTGAGTGCCTCCTCATGATGTGAGGGAAAACATTGGAATTTGAGAAAGTGAAAAGATGTTTGCTTGTCATGCGTTCTTTGGTTCTGGAACATTATTTTACATATTTGTTGGTAAAAAAACAAACCAACCAACAGCCTAGTTTCTTTCCACTTAAAAATATTTCAAAAACCCATTTCATTCCAGGACTAAGAACATCCCCCTATTTCCATGTGTTCCCTGTATTTTTTTTTCAACTGTTGCCATCTTTTTGGATGTAATGTCAATTAGTCCCTAAAAGAGATGTAACTGTACACACTTCTATTTAAACGAAGGCAATTAAAATTTTGTTTTGAAGGGTTGGCAATACCTCCAGATAGTTAGAGATACCTAGGGTGTTACTAAATTAGGGTCTGTGAACGCTAATACAGAGAGACCATGCCATGATATCAAGTTAGGAAATAGACTTTGCATGGAGAAAA
>NW_006287462.1:5318600-5323699 GCF_000327345.1 Myotis davidii | reverse complement strand
CAGGAATTGGGGGGAACCATCTCTCCCTAACCATGTGCAAACCAAACCTCAGAGACACGTAAACGTCACGACTGTAAGTGTGAACACGTTTTGCTTTTGTTTGCATTTTCTTTTGCAGACGGGAGAAAATAACTGCATTTTCCTGAGGCAAGAGGCTTCTTTCCACCTACTGCCTGGAGTACAGCGTGGGTTCTGCTCGTGAGGGACTCACCCTACCTTAAAGGTCTTCAGAACCTCTTGAGAGCTCTTGGGCTGGGAGTAAGGCTTGGGTGTCAGCATAGGCACTGCTTTGGGAGCAACAGTTTTGCTTGGAGACCCGCTGCCTGCTGACATGCTGGCATCCAGAATGCTGGTACGAGCGATGGTGGTTTCCACAGTGGCAGTGAATTTGGGGGGAGGCAGTGACTGCTGCCGCAGGTATTTCATGGGGTTGGGATCGTTCAGGAAGGGGGAGAAGTTTGGCTCCGTTGAATGGCTTCTCTCCAGGATTTTTGGCATCTCCAAGCGTTCCAGGACAGCCTCGCTGATGGTGAACCTCTCGATGTACTGCTGCAGGATCCCCTCCGCCTCCTCCTGGGACCGCGCGTTCTTATACGCCTCATGCAGCTCCCTCTCTCTCCGCTCTCTGCAGCATGGGCATGGGAGAGAGAAGCAACACAGAGGTCAGTGGCAGTCACAAAAACTGCAGGGAGCTGCAGAGACAGCACAGGAGCCTCTGTGATCACCAACAATTTTTCGCAAAAACACATCTAGATAATATTGTACATTCAACAACAACAGAAAGGACCCACTTTTCTTGAACAATTTCTCTGTAGGTTTTGATGCTTTTCCTCCGTTCACTTGTCCCATCCTCTCCAGCCATTAATTTCTCCATTTTTTTCCTTTCTTCCTCTTTCTTGATTAAGTCCTGAGAAGCACTTCTTCTACGGCTCTTCCACCGAGCCAGGTCCTGGGGGCGGGGGGGGCGGGGGGGTTGGCGGAGATAAAACATATTTTTCAGGCTTTTAAAATTCCATTTCTACTTTTCAGAGTTTAGTGGGCACTGACTATGGGCCAGGCACCATGCTAGGGCATTCCCACCCAATCCAGGGGAGGTCTGGTTGGAATAGGAATGCCCCGAAGGCAGGACGCCTCCCGGAGCAGGGCAGCACGTTTACTTAAACATGGCAATGTGAAATCTGCAATCATATCCCACGGCAGTTTCCAAATGTTAAAGTATTGCCTCACAGGGGGGATTTTAAAAAACGTCATTTCTTGCTTTTTATGATTTCTGCATTGTGAGTGGACTTGTTGACAGTACAATGGTAGGAATTAACCACAGACCTACTCTATGCCCTCAGGGAAGAATGAAAAGGCAGGAAAAAAATCAGCTTTGGGGTCTCACAGAAACTGCAATTCTGTATGTATTAACTTTTCAGATCCTTATAACAACCTCACCACAAAACCTACAGGCAATTACAGCCTAAGGACGAAGAGTTACGATTCTGGAGTCGGATGGATGGGACTGCAGCTGGGACATGATCCCAGCTCCCTCTCTTCCATGCTTCGGAATCACACTTCTCAGCCTCTCTGCCCCTCAGTTTCCTCATCTCTAAAACAGGGATGATATTAACACCGACTCTTACAAGCTTATTGTGAGAGTTAAATGAGACAGTGCCTATAAGGTACCAGGCACATAGGAAGTGCTCAATACACTGTAGACACAATTATCATGACAATTAATTGACTAATGGTAGAGTCAGGTTTGCAACTGCTATCTTGGAGTGCTCTGTGAGGACTGAATGAAACAATCCACTCTCCCTCCCCTCATTCCTACCTTTAAGTTCTTCCCCCGACAATCTCAAGGCCCCCGTCAAACCCCCCAGCCTTCCTTCCCTAGCTCTCTCACTCACTAGCTGTGTGACTTTGGGCAAGTTACTCAGCTGTCCTGGAACTCATCTGTGGAATTGAGGACGATGGTAGTAGTTGCTGGCTCATCAAGTTACTAAGAGGATTAAAGAATTATTACATGCACAGCACTTAGAATAGTGCCTGTTACTGATGCGCTTTCAATGTTGGTAATTATCGTTTTCATCATCATCATTAATGTCAAATCTATAATCTCAAAAGACGTGCCTCCTCAATTCTACATCTCGTGCCAGTTGCTTCCCGCGGGTTCCCCGCTCCTGTGTGGCCATCCTCCTAGGATACTGGCGGATTATTTGTCTGTCATTTACCCCTCACCCTTCATGTTGCTATTTTAACCTTCCGTTAATGCCCGCATTTACTGTGTCCCTGTTTGAAATCCCCTTCCCCTGCATGGCTTTCAAAGCCAGGCCTACCCACCCCACCGGATTTTCTGCTTCAAAGGGCCCCTAACCCACAGCGCTGGCAGCCTCCCGCTGCCCGCCCCGGCCGGCCGGCACTCACATCTTGCCATTTGTCGTCCTCTTCCCGCAGCTGGCTGTTGATCAGCTGCAGCTGCTCCTGGCGGGCCCTGCTGTGCGGCTGCACTGCAGCCTCCTCCTCACACCGCATGTCAAACATACTCGTGCTCCTGAGTGTGGAGAGAGCGGAGACAAAAATGGACCGGGATCAGCGCCTTGGGCTCTGCGCGTTCTGGGCCGCTCCGCCGCGTGGGGGCGCTACCGCGCTCGCTCGGGAAACTGTCCCTCGCCCTCAGCCAGCAGCGTGCACGCCAGCACCCCCACCGCTCCTCCTGTTGCCGCAAAAGCCAAACTGTGACCATCTTTGTCTTCAGGGGTCAATATGATTATACAAGTAGGTGCCAAAGCATGTTTAAAGGAGAGCTAGAAAGGTATGCGAAGCTCTGGGTTTCTCTCATTTGGAAATGCATTAGAAAAAAGAAAAAGAAAAAAGAGAATGGAAAGGTTTAACTCCGGGAGAGTTTGCGGAGAAGGAGGGTGGCGTTCCACCAGGAGAAACTTCATTACAGCACATGCTCTTTGTGTAAAGACCTGGCCTAAATGCTTTCTACATGAACTGAGGCAATCTCTCCATTAAAAAAAAATCACATGGCCTGAAGTCTAGACACCCATCTTTTCATACTGCGCTAGGTTATGAATTGTGGATGCATCCAACAACTGCGCTTAGTGATGCATGTGTGTTTGATGTGGTTATTTCTACTTTCTATAAATCTGCAAGTTGATAGTGCAGTTGATGGAATCTTGGAATCAAGAAAATAAGGTATTTTATATTAAGATTAAGGAATAAAATATATAAATCACTATATACTTTGTATCCTAAGATTCTCAGAATCATTTTACTTCATTTTTGTCAGGATACCTCTGAATTTACTCTTTCAAAAGAAAAATATAGGGAAAACCATTTAAAACCTTAATATATTCTATAGGCGCTTATGAAATGGTAAGCTAGACCCTGAGGTCTTTCCTGTAATGCTTACATAGAGCTTTGTTCCAGCAGAAGCTTAAGCAGCAAGATGGAAACAGAAATAAAAACCAAAGCAAAGTCCTCCCTTCTCTTTCTTTTTCCCTCTCAAAGAAACGAGGAGCTCTGGGACCACCTGGGTTCCACAGTCCCCAAATCCAGAAATGGAGGGCCCTTTAAAGTTCACTCTAAGAACAGGAGACCATGATAGTCCATTGTTGAAGCCAGAGTAACACAAAGAAAAAGAAAAGCCATGCATTTAGACCCCAGCTAATTCCAGACATCATCAGGGATGTCCAAAATAGCTTTCGCCAGGGCCAGGCAATGAGCAGGCAGCATCGCCGGATGCCCGGGTTCCTCAGCAGGCAGCGCTCTGGGAGGGAACATGACCCCCAAGGCAGTGACTGCCCAGCTGCACTTCAAGCCACTCAAAATGCATCAGCACAATGAATCTCTCTCGATGTTGGACGATTTAAATCTGACCTAGGAGAGCTAAAACTGAAGACTGTACTTATAATCTGTCTTCCTCAAGAGTATCCTAATAATCTGACCACAGAGAACTTTTTATCTGAGTTCAGATGTGACAAACCACCTGGTGGAGCCGCCCCCACACATCAGTGGATAGTGTTGATTGTGGGAGCCATGCCTTCCAGATGAGCTGGAGTCCACCAGAGGTAGGAGGGACTGTGAGTGTCCCCTTACTTATTTATGTTTAGGAAAGATTTAGGAATTTGCAGTTAGGTGGAAAAGTAGAACCCATATATTATTTTTAACTTCATGGACCAAAATTCACTTAAGTAGGCTTTCAGAAAGAGACCGGAATTCATCCCATTCCTCCTCTCAGAGTTAAAAAAAAAAATCTTACCTTTAAATATATTCGATTTAGTCAGTTCATCTTTTAAGGCAATTCAGTGTTTGTGAAGATCTTAGCAGATAAAAATCTCTCTGAGCGGGGACGCTCTTATAATCTATTCAGTAGTTGGCAGATTGTGGGAGGGAAAGTCGGTCCCTTCCTTTGACTTTGTCATTTATATAATTTCTAACGGGCAGAATTTTGGTTTAGGCCACAATATGTGGCCATACAGCCAGGTCTTCTTCTGGGAACCCAGGGAAAATATGGTAGCCGTCGCCAAGACTGGGAACCGCCTACCTCACATGACAGACAGAGAAATTCAAGAGCGAGGCCTTCAGCTCTGACTTCGGTCCGGGTTTCGACCTCTGTCCTACCATGAAGTTCTAACCGCTTCAGCCCAAATGTGGCCAAAAGCTGGTTAGTGAAATAAAAAGAGAAACTTCTGTTTGCCCTCTCCTATGCCAGGAAGCAGTATTTTTCCCAGACTTGTTTTGTTTTTTAAAGAAATACCAGCAAACTGGCCAAAAAGGAAACAGCAAAACTATGAGGAATGTCTTTAGGACATTTAAAAAAAAAAGGAACTAAGCAAGTTGAGAATTGAAAATATTAGACAGAAAATAGGCCGAGTCACCATTCAGAAAGTGCTCCCTAGTTCAGAAGTCGGACTCAGCCTCCAAAATGCAGAGGGTATATCTAAGGATGGGGTGGGGGACCCTGATGAACCCAGGTTCCAGAACATGAATGTGACTTGCACTGAACTTGTGCTTCTTCACACAATAAGCCATGGGCTGTGGTGACAAGGGACCCTGGCTGCAGAGCCCGGGAGTCTCCCTTGGTGGTGGGTTGGCATCGGGGGCGG
>NW_006287462.1:5312131-5318558 GCF_000327345.1 Myotis davidii | reverse complement strand
AGGATTAAATTGCCTCAAAGGGAGCTGGGAAATTGTTTCGGGGCCAAGTCCAAGGTAATGGAATTGAGAGTAAGATGGCCTGTGGCTCTCACAGCGCAGCGCTCTGCTGGTGGGGAGCGTGTTGGGGGAGGAGGAGGAAAAGGGCAAGAAGGTGAAACTAAATAGACGGAAACATTCCTGGCTTGCCAGGCGGCGGAAATTTCTGTTTGCCTGTGTGGTGGGTCTGCCCCTGACCTGGGTTTTCCTGAGGGCACATCTTTTTTTGATTGGGCTGTATTTTAAGAATGTGTCAATTATGAAGAAGTAGAGCCCGTGCCAATATTGCCCTTCCAATTTTGAAAAGGGGAGATAGTGAGGTATTAAAAGGAAACATAGTATGACGTTCTATTTAAATAATAAAATCCCCATATAAACTTTTCATTTTGTTCCTCACGTGGTTTCACGTGAATGGTGTCTACTCCAAGGAGGAAATTTGGTACGTCTGATAGTCCCAGATAAGCCGTCTGGAAAAGGAGCTTCGTTTACCCTTCTTATTCCATATGGCTGCTCCCTATTAATTTAAAGAAGGAGCGAAGGGAGTCTCCAACCCCGCCCCTCTACAAAAGTCATGAACTTCTGTGGGTGAGCTTTCCTATTCAGGGACAGGCAAAATCCAAGAGCTCGTTAATGGGGCTCTTTTCTTTCACCTTTAGGATTTCCCAGAGATCTCGCTCAGGCAAGTTGCACGGTATCTTTACACCTGACGAAGAATAAATCCATTCTATCAAAATATTTTTTTCTACCAATTCAAAGTCACGTGCCCATCAATCTTATGTAATCCTCCTCTCAGTGACTGGTAAATATTGCCACTGCAGATTTTAAGAGTAATAACCAGGGCTTAATTTTATAGACGGCTTAACTCCATGCCACCAGCCAAGCTCAGGCTGGATTTAGGTTCGGTTGTGAGACGTGAATGCTGCGGATGTCAGGCCACAAAGCAAAGGGAGATCACATGTTGGAAAGTGACATCTGTGGTGCTGCAGGCAGACTGCTTGGGGCTGACAGGACAAACCAAGCATCTTGAGCATGAAAACGGGAAAAGCACGACTGGGAAACAGTAAATTTGGGCGAACTCTCCTTGTCACGGGTGGAGAGGCAGTTGTGTGTGTCCCCCACCATCATTTGGCTTCCTCACTATGGGACTGGGAATTACGGCTCAGAGCAGGAAAAAGGCCTCTCACAGAGGAAAGACATCAGGCGACTGAGGGTGGAATTACGTATTAATCCTGTTTCCTAAAATGCAAGTTACTCCAATCTGAGGAAGCTAGTATTCTGCTAAGAAAACTTGCACCTTGGATGTTCGTTTCAGAATTTTCTGTGTATGAGAAGTCCGTTTTGGAAATGGAGTCAATGTGGTCCCAAATGGAAGAATGCGGATTCTTGTAAAATGTGGAGGGAGGCAAAGATGGGCAGTGGATCTCTGAGGTCTCTGAGAGGAGGGGACACAGGGAGAGGAAGCCTGAGTCCTGTTTTAAATCTCGAGTCCTTGCTATGCCACGGAACCTGCCCGACATCCCAACATTTATATTACTGCAACCTGGGAGGAACTTGGGCTTCTGAATCCGTAATTAGTGGTTTAGGATTTATTTTCTTAGTTTAAGAAAATGCTGTGGCCATGGGAATGACTGCTTCGTTGTTAACTCTGAGCCCTAACATATCAAAAGTTAAATTCAAACGCAGAATTCTGCTTTAATAATCCCATGGTTCAGAAAGGGTACCAACATCCAAATGGTAACAAGCACAACTTTAACATGCCCCGTCTATGAAAAGCAAATGTTAAGTTTTAGGCAGGAGCTGCATATTAGAATCATGCTTTAGTTGCTTTTCCATTCATCTTTCCTGCACAGAACATATGTTCTGCATTCCAACTTCAAGTGCTTTTTGAGGCTGCACGAGTCGGTTAGCTATTTGGTTCATGGTTGCACCAATTGCATTTCCATTAGTGGTAAGTACGGAAGGCATGCAGTTTAGGCTAGTAATTAATGTATTCCTATGAATACAAGACAACTTACTCTGCGTCATCAGACACAGGAGTTCTCGGACCGTATCTATAAGACCAAATACAAAATTAGAGGATTGAAAAGACAAGGTGAACGCTGTAACCAAGCTGAAAAGAAAAACTGCTGGTGAAGTGTTAAGTGTGCCAAACGTTTTTTCCCCCTGGTTATAATGGAAGAAAAGTGTCATTATACAATTAATGATGTTCATTAACTTCTGCAAATGAAAGGAGCATCTTGACAGTTCTAAAGAATGCAAAATGTGTATTCAAACACAGAGGAGAAATGAAAGGAATCCCCACGCTACCCACACAAAAACAAATCTGTTCACTATAAACACAAAAGGCTTAGGTGCAACCCACAATGTTTAGAGAAGGCAGCTTTTAAACACTCAAACCTGCATTAGGGTTGCTCACAAACAGTTAAGCTGTTCATGCCTTATGTTCAGCCCTAGTGAGCTGTAATGGACACCCATCATAGAAGCATGCGCTTACTGGCCCTGTCCCTGACGTGTTAATGCATTTGCACAAATGACATCAAAGAGCCTTTCTGCAGTTTTCTGAAAGCAAACCAGGACTCCAACCAGAACCCCAATCAGTGCCTTCTGCATGCATTTGACAAAAACCACAATTCCTAGAAAACGGGCAGCCTTAATCCAAACCAGACTTGGATATTCCATCACTTGAAACACCAAAGTGTTTTTTACAATCTTTGATAGTCTTCTGATTATTTTGATCTACAAAGCGGTACCCTCTGCGATATAGACACTTTAAGTTTTAATGTGTCTGATAAAGGGAAAGGTCAAGTTAGAAAACAAAATTAGAACTTCAGAAGGGCATATTTTAAGCACGTTTTTAAGATGCAGCTCCCACCAGGGCTGTCTCCTCTGCAAAGAGGATTTTAAGAGAAGGTTCTTTCTTATGCTCTGAAAGGCTGTTCCTCTCTGCATTCTGATGGTGGATAAAGAGTTATTTAAGTAAAGAAAAACTTCCTGCTTTCAGTTTCCAATAAATTCAATTGTGGGGTTTTCAGCAAAAATTACCAGATCCCATGCTTTAGTTTCATAACAGTTTACTACAGGGTAAAAAGTAATTTCTAAAGACCTCTTCCTATAATCTTAGAGAAAGCACCCCAGAATACATGGGTATGCACACACAAACACCCTTCTCTCTTATGCTTTTATCACTCTTGAAGTTTTCATTTAATGACAATTATTTTCTTCATAGTGAAGGCAACCACACCAACGCAAAGCCCAAAGTATCTGTTGTCCCGGCAAAAAGCAAGACAGGGCAAGGGTTTGTGGATGTTTCTCTTCTGGTAGTGTGATTCTTTTCCCATTTCTCCAGGGGGTAGTTTTAAAAGGTGCTAAAATCTAACCTAATACACTTAGTTTTCCAAAAACACCACGACACTGAAGCAGATGACCGGTGGATTTCTGCACATCGAGAGAATGAATAAGCGGCGTTAATTCTGAAGACTGGGTAAATGTTTCCCATGGAATTAATAGGCCTGTTGCAATAGACTTATTCAAATACTAGAGGCCCAGCACATGAAATCGCACAGGTAGGGTCCCTAGGCCTCGCCTGTGATCAGGGCCACCTTCTGTCCTCTCGCCAGTCCCCAGTCCTGCCCCGCCACCATCCCCCGGTTGGCTGTGGTTCTCCGATCGCAGAATGGCTCTGGTTTCCAAGAGCCCGTGGGCTGCAGGGAGAGACAAAAAGGTCGGCCATTCTGCCCGCTTGCCAGTCCTGCCCCGCCACCACTCACTTCAGTTTGCCATGGTTCCCTGTTCGCCATGCGCGATCAGTATGCTGTGATCAGAGCCTGCAGGCCAAGGGGAGGGACTAAGACAGTGATGGCGAACCTCTTGAGCTCAGAGTGTCAGCATTTTGAAAAACCCTAACTTAACTCTGGTGCCATGTCACATGTAGAATTTTTTTTGATATTTGCAACCATAGTAAAACAAAGACTTATATTTTTGATATTTATTTTATATATTTAAATGCCACTTAACAAAGAAAAATCAACCAAAAAAATGAGTTCGCGTGTCACCTCCGACATGCGTGTCATAGGTTCGCCATTCCTTCCGCTCACCAGTCCTGCCTGCCACCGCCACTCACTTTAGTTCACAGTGGTTCTTCATTTGTCATGCTGTGATCGGACCCTGCAGGCCATGAGGGGAGGGACTGAGAGGTGGTCAATGCACCTCACAGTGACTGGTCGAGTGGTCGTTCTGCTCGTTATGCTTATGATCACTGGCCTTTTATTATATAGGACTAGAGGCCCGTTGCACGAAGAGATTCGTGCAATAGGCCTTTCCTTCCCCTGGCTGCCGGCACCAGTTTTCCTCCAGCACCCAGGACCCAGGCCTTCGCTGCTCTGGCTAGAGTCTTCAGTCTTTGCTCCACTGCTTTGCGCCTACGTATGCAAATTAACTTCCATCTTTGTTGGGTTAATTTGCATACTCTCCTGATTGGCTGGTGAGCACAGTGGAGAGCACATGTCAATTTACATGTTTGTCTATTATTAGGTAAGATAGTGTTTTCTCAATTATATATGGGGAAGAGCTGAGAATGTATTCCTAACAGATGGTTATTCTAGAAATAACCAATAATAGTTGGTTATGCATTTTTGTGTCTCTATTTGAATGTTTCTGTTAATGTTTGATTGAAGTATAACATGCATACAGAAAGTACACATACCGTACCCATACCACACACCTCAATGATTTTTCACAAACTGAGCATACCCGAAACACTAGTGTTGAATGTCTTGTGAATGGGCCCATACAGTATGCACTCCTTTGAGTTTGGCTTCTTTAGCATATTTTACTAGAGGTTCAGCTATGTGGTTGCCACAGGATATATTTGAATTTAAATGGCTTCTACACAAAACACAGCATTTCATGACATCTCTGCCCACAAATGCCCATGTACACTAAAATGTAAGATCCGTAAGGGCAGGGGTTTTTCTCTTGGGGTTCCCTGAGGAGTGACCAGACTAGGCCTCCGATAAGTGCTTGTTGACTATGTATTGGATGGTCTGGAAATTGAAAAGAATATCATAAGTCTCCGAAGATAAACTTATTTTTTTCCTTTACTATCCACTGTGGATTTAAGGAATTTCCTCTTAGACTAATTTATCAGCTTTAGAGCACATCGATTTAAGCAGAACTGCCTTTGCTATTAAGCAGAAGATAATTAGAGCTTGGGCTCGAAATGGCTTTCCTAGTTGTCCTATGGGAAATGTAAATGTAAACGCAGGTTAAAAAATAATAAAGAGATTTTTTAAAATGCAAAGTAGGTGAGTCAACAGGCTATGAGGTACAAAATTGGCCCGATAAATCACAGTTGGTATAAGCATCCTAAAAAAAAAAAAAAAAAGCAACTAATAAAGTTTCATTGTGAGGGTTGGGGTACTTAGAAAGATAAATGAAATATTCTATGCACCTATTGATTGCATTTGTGTAACTTTCAAAATTAATAAAGCCCTTCAGAATTAATAATTGGCAGTTATATATTTCCATATTGTGAACTAACACACAATTGAAGTGAGAGGGGAAAATGGGTTGCTGCTCATTTAAGATTATCCCCCAGCACCCAGCACAGTGTAGTTTACAGACAGCAATTACTCAATAAATGTGCTGTAAGGACAATGAATTCCCAGGGGAATTTGTCAGACTCTGGTGCATTGGTGCTGGAGTGGACGGGGGCTCTCCACTGGGAAAGAGCTGGATTTGAATCTTGGATCTGTAATTACCAGCTGTGCAGACATGGGGTCAGGTTCCTCACTGCAGGATGCAGATGAAAATTCTTACTTTCAAAGGTTACGCGAGTAGTAAATGGGAAAGTACCTAGAATGCCGGCAGCTGTAGACCTCCCTCCCTTCCTTTCATCTGACTTGCTTTCCAGTAGCCCACGGACCTAGGGCCAGCCTATGACAGGGCACCTACAAAGTGAGTGATTGGTGGACCAGTCTTTACCAGCCCTAACCATTCGACATCCAAGTGAAAGCCACTCACTTACCTTCCCTCTACATCAGGCATGGAGCTAACATCCATTCAGTCTACCTGTGAATTCTCAGAAGGTGAGCTAGAGCAGTGATGGTGAACCTATGACACGCGTGTCAGAGGTGACACGCAAACTCATTTTTTTGGTTGATTTTTCTTTGTTAAATGGCATTTAAATATATAAAATAAATATCAAAAATATAAGTCTTTGCTTTACTATGGCTGCAAATATCAAAAAATTTCTATATGCGACACGGCACCAGAGTTAAGTTAGGGTTTTTCAAAATGGTGACACACTAAGCTCAAAAGGTTCGCCATCACTGTTATAGAGGCTTGTATAATAAACACATAAAATAAAATAAGGATTAATTAAATTTTTATT
>NW_006287462.1:5282675-5311968 GCF_000327345.1 Myotis davidii | reverse complement strand
TTTTCATAACTGTAATTTTGCTACTGTTATGAATCATAATGTAAATATCTGATATGCAGGATGTATTTTCATTGTTACAAATTGAACATAATTAAAGCATAGTGATTAATCACAAAAACAATATGTAATTATATATGTGTTTTCCGATGGTCTTAGGCGACCCCTGTGAATGGGTCATTCGACCCGCAAAGGGGTCATGACCCACAGGTTGAGAAGCGCTGCTCTAGGACCTTAAACCAGACCATGAACCCAGGTTTATTACTTCCCTATCTTCACTTCAAATCAAGTTACAACACAGCACAGAAGTCCCACGTCTAGAAAACACTGTTTCCTAATGTTGACATTCACTCACAGATTTTGTAAGTGGCATGCATCCTCTTTGGGCTGGAAGACCCGCTTAGAATCAGAGTGAAATCAAGCAGATCAGAAA
Organism: Myotis davidii; assembly: GCF_000327345.1. Lineage (NCBI taxonomy): Eukaryota > Metazoa > Chordata > Mammalia > Chiroptera > Vespertilionidae > Myotis > Myotis davidii. Next base: position 5,311,538 of record NW_006287462.1, on the reverse strand, counting down.
GAGGCTCAGCCCCTTTACCCAAAGGTTCCTATGTGAGTTGGGAAGAAACAAAAGCGCTTCTCGTGTAGCGTGCACACAGATGAGAGTAAAAAAGAAAGTTTAACAGAAAAACTCACAACTGAACTATTCTTTCCACACCTGCTTCCATGCAAAAAAAAAAAAGGAAAACAATTTCTTAGCAGACTGGGCCAGTTTTTTATCACTCGGTTGCTGTAAGCAGTAGCAAGTAAGTGGCATTGTTGCACCATAACACATTAATAAACACATTCAAAGCATGTATCAAGGCTCAGAAGGGAGAAACAAAGTCACAAGAAACAGGGCACAGGACAATCTTCTGACCTCTTATCTTTCGTGGGTGGGCCCTTGGCAGATTCCTCCACTTCCTGCTGCTTTGCAAATGGAACCGGAAGGAACTGGTTTGGGTTGGAGCCACTGTGTCTAAGAGACATCCCAGTTCTCCTGGCCATCATGTCATCTTTCTGGGAATCATGCAGCTTTCTTTGTTTTTTCAGTCCACTGCCACTCCAGGCAGGAGCTGTCATCTTCTCTGAGCTCTCTTCTCTCCCCGAAGCCTTACGTTCAGAGGCCAGAGGACACGAACTAGGGCAACATTCAGTCCAGCCAGTCAAAGTCCACTTATTGCTAAAGATACGTTCAGTAGCATCACTCACTGGGCGTTAACTCAAGACAGAAGGAGCCAATGTCCACAGAGACAGCAGCACGCACAGCAACTGAGGATTAACACCGTGGGCCTCCACCATGCAACTGGTACTCACATGGGAAGGGGTTTCCCTTCCTGGTTTTCATAAATTCTGAGAAGAAAATCTGGCCAGTGTCCAACCACATGCAAAGGCTACAATCTCTACCCAGAGGGGGCACTGGAAGCGGAACTGTGACCCTGGGAGGGGCGCATTCCTTTCAGCGACTCAACTCCCCATCACATCAGTCACCAAGTGCATCCTGTGGCTCTAAGCTGCTTTCTGGGAACACAAAAGCCACACACAGCAGAGGCAGCACACCCTGGAATGCAGGCAAGGCGCTCACAGTGGCTGGCCGCTCTCTTCGCATCTCTCAGCCTTTGGCGGCATCTCAGAACCTCTTTGAGCAACTCCTCTCTCTTCTTTGCCATCCTGTGGCAGCTGTTTGGATGTAACTGAAGCCAAAGAGGACAGCTTTACTACGAGGAAAAAATTCACACCAGAGGCCTCGACCCCACCTGTCATCCTTCACCTCCCAGGGAGGGAAGAAACGTGGCTCCTCACCTTCCTCTGTCCTCGTTGGGCACGCGCCCAAACTGCTGACATGCTCCTCCTGGGACTCCAGCACGGGAGCCAGCTGCGAGGCCCCTCTGCAATAGTCATCTATGCCAGAATTCACTATTCTGCTGATAATCAAGTGGCATTGGTGTCAAGAGAGAAGAGGAAAAAGTCATGAAAGGAGACAACGAAAGCCGTTGAGATGAAAGATTAAGAGAGTTCAGCTGATCCCATTCCAAAAGCCAGTTAGTAAAGATGACATTATGCAAATTGAGATAACGCAATGTGGACGCTGGCAAGGGTCTCAGAAAAGCCTAAGGGGGTTGAGTGACGGCCCTTCAGCAGTCAAGGACTCAAAGATGAATTTCTCATTAATTCCTAACTCCCACTCTTCCATCACAGGTCGCCCTCAGTTTCTGAAACCCCAACTGTGTGTTTCTGGTTGATTATTTCGTGCTAAAGCCTGTTCTCCTCCATGGTGTCACCCACAGTATGGAACCAAAGAAACCCCTCTGTCATGGATCATCTACTCAAACTCAAGCATGTCAAACTCAAAGGCTAACACGGGCCAAATAAACAAGGCTTAGGTTTATGTGGGCTGCAAAAAAAAAAAAAAAAGCTCTAATTTTCATAGAAACATAGGTTTATTTAGATAGAGACATGATGAATACAAAGGGCTAAAATAAATGAGTAATTGTTAACATGAAATAATAAAACATTTTAATAAAAATTAATATTTTTTCTTGAACATTAACTAACCAAACACCGAATAACTGCACAAATTAATAAGTGTAATGCAAATAAACCTATTTTACTTGTTCTCCGATAGCGAAATATTTCCTGTTGCACACACCAAACAAGTCAGTCCAAGACGAATGACGTGGCAACAGGCTACTAAAATATTCGATAGAAATGGTGCGCCTGCGAGTAAGGTGTGTAAGGGAAAGGAATGCAACACGATTATATCAATCAGTCATTAGGGGACGTTGTAGTTCAGTATAAATAATTATGTATAAAAGGATATTGTAAAAATTAAATTACAAATTTTTTTAAAAAACGTTTCTTAAATACCGTTATATTGGCTGGGCCTCAAAAATATTCGTTGTGGGCCGCATGCGGCCTGTGGGCCACAGGTTTGACATGCTTGATTTACTGTTTCCTTGGGATTTCAAGGACCGAGGAGAATGCCTTGAGCATTTCCTCCTGCCATGCAGAGCTTCACTGTGCTCCTATCATGCAGGTGGAGTGCGGTTCCCAGGAGATCAAGAGTCTTATAAGTGTCCCCTACCTGCTTAATGAAAGAGAGACCAGCGCACAGAACTGAGTCCCCAGAAGAGGGCTTGGGAATTTAAAGCTGGAAGGCCTCCAGTGGAGATGAGAGCGCTTTTCCCAGGTGGTCCCTCACAAATTTGGGTGGTGATGCATCCAAAGAAATGCGTGACCCATAGGAACCCCCAGGAGAGGAGTCTTTTTTTCACTCAAGACTTATCGCATAGTGTTTTTGAGCAGGGAAGGGAGGAAACCTTTACTTTTTTTGTGTGTTTGCTTAGATGTCCAAATTTTGAACTTATGATACTGATAACTATTTTTTCCTCTCTCTTGGGGAGAGCAAAGAGGGAAGTTGTAGGTAAACCTGATTTTTATCAATACATGTTTAGAAGAAACCCCAGGGATATCATTAAAACATTCCATGTGGCTCATTCAGCATTTCCAACTAATAGCGCTTAATGCAGCTGAAGGAAAAGGGTCATTTGCCAAGATTACTGACATTCCCGGGCCATGATTCTGGTGACAACAGAATCAAAACGAACGCCTGCCATTTAACTTCACACACATGCTTCTCCCCAGGGTGACACGCTAACATCACTTTTCTGCTCACCAGCAAAAAGCCTGTTGAAACTATGTTGTCTCTGGAGGTTTCTTTCAGCAAACCCTCTAAAAGCAGCAGTGACTCCCATGCAGATCGCCTTGTACATGTTTGATGAAAAATACCTGCAGTCGTTTTGTGGATTGAGCATTTGGTCCTCCTCTGGGCTGGGCGTGGCCGCTGAGGCTGGGGGCTCAGAGCCCGTTTGACCCTGGCGGCTGTGACTGATGACTTCTTCTACCTCCGCCCTAGGCCCGGCCTTGCCAATGCTGAGCCGCTTCCATTTCTGCTGATCTATCTCTGTCACGGGTCCAAAGTGCACAAACTTTTGCTTGGGGCCGGAAGCTTTCTTATAGGCCCTTGCTTTGCGGCTGGCAAAGTCGTCCCGGATGGCGGTTTCTGCTGTGATTTCTGGTGAAGGCTCAGGGGCACAGATGTGCTCAACATCGTCATCCCTAGTCAGAACCGGAAATAAGTTCTAAAGCTTTCTAAGGCAAGTACAAGTCAATAAGAGGTTGCTGTTGTTATTGTGTTTTTTTTTAAAGTACTAGATATATGAAAAATACTTCTCTGGCTAGAGCAGAATTACATTTCCATTAGTCAATCAAATGAAAAAATGATCCCTGTCTTGTTTAGGTAAATAGGGCTTTAAGTATCTATCACTTTCAAAACCTCACTTCCAACATCATAATTGATGGCGTAAGAAAATCTTAGGGATGATGAAATATTCAAGTTATTAAAAAATCAAGTTCAAATTCCTTATAGCAAACAAGCCTATCAAAATAACCACTCGCAATAAGTTGGTTTTCCATCCATGAGGCTTGCAACTTTTTGTATTAATAAGTTTCATCTCATGCAGAATATACTCTGTGTTGTGAGAGGCATTCAGCATTTCCAGCCAGGAAAATAAAAATATGATAGAAGGATAAGCATTCAATTCCTTCAAAGTTCAATAACAGCGCCGCCAGGGGAAAACTAAGGAAAACACAACACACCTCGTCTTGCCTGACACTTTCAGTCTCTCCCACGTCTCCCAGTCGGCTTCTGTTATACTGGAGACACTGACAAAGCTCGGGGCCTCGCGGTGAGGGGCCAGCCTGCCCTGAATTCTCCGCTGGGCCAGGTCGTCCTTGTAAATATCCGGCACTTTCCTGAGTCCCTCTTCCGCAGGTTCACTCCCCTGAGCCCGCATAGCACAGGTCACTACCGACGTCAGCGCTTCTGTCTGACCCTGGTTTCTGTCAGTTTGATCCAGGCCCCCACATCATCGGAAAAATAAAGTTCAAGGAAGGGGAGCAGACAAACAGATTGTCAAGCGTGGAAATTCAGAGGCTGAACGAAATGATGGAGGAACCTTTCCCTTTCTTAAAAACTACGGATTCAACTGGAGCCTTGATTACTTTCGCCTACCTTGCCCTTTTGACTCTGTAATGAGAAGGAAATTTTCCCACCAGATGACGATCTCTAGTTCAGTTTGGGAAGAGAAGCCAGGGCTCGCTGGAATACTAAGGGCGGTAATGAGATTTCGGTTTGTCAGTCCTGATGCCCAATTCCCACGCTATCCAAGTTACCATAATGAAGTCAAGTTTTCAGATAGAACGAATCCCTGAGACCTCTTGGACTCTCTTTTACTGCACCAGTAAAATGTTAGTAAGGGGCTCTGCATGATCCAAATGCTAGCATTAGTTTGGAGGTAGCTGGAATGTTGTTCACATACTAAAACATCTCAACCACAAACCCACATCTGCCAGAAAGCGTGTTTTAGTCCTTTCTGACCAGAAAGTTTCCATGTTCAAACTCAGCCTCTGCTTCCTGATAGCATTAGTTGGGTTTGGCTAACGTCAACTTGAACAAATAGAGTGTATCCTCTTTTCCTTGATCTATATGTTAATACCCATTTCTTTCATGTGTTAATAACTGTTTGCTTTTACTATTAATGCTAAAACTGAGAGTTTCAATTGTTCTCCTAGGAAGTGAACATTAGATGTCTGAAGTTGACTATGTTGTACTTTAAACCAAAGCTGTGGCATCTATCTATCATAAACATCCTATCATATTAAAACTCAGTTTCCAACTAAATATGTTTCTTGAGACAGAAATCTAAAAATTATACATAAATAGGGCTATTTGCTTTTTCAAAATCTATCATCCAAGGCAGAAAACCAAGAGGTATTCTTTTGTTACCTGGATGACTTCATGTATTTGCAGAACCAAGGCAAATAGAAAGGCCACAGAATTTTCTATTTACTTGTAGTTTGGAAAAGGGGATCAAGGAAGGGCATAGCAAAGAGCCACCAGGAAGCCTTCTGTTTTCCCTCAGTTCTTTGATGCTCTCTAGAGAGGTCATGGGCTGTCCCAGACCCAGAACTGTGTCCCTACACATAGAGTCAGATGACAACAGACAAATGAAGCTGGAAATATCAGGAATTAAAATTGCATGCAGGAGAAAGGAAAAAAGGGAGATACAAAAGCTACTCCTTTTCCTAACTCAAGTTGCTGATCCCCATCAATAAGCCTTGATGCTGGTCAGTTATCCAGAAGTCTTTGTTTCTCTTGCAACAATTGATCCCTCCCCAAAGGCCCTCCTAGAATGGTTTGTTACAAGGCCTGCCAACAAGAACCGCAAAGACTGAGCCTCCTGAAGCTATACTATGTCCTATAAAAAATCGTGCCACATCTTCTGTGCGCTAATACCTGTTCTACATCCGGGAATCTTTCAGGTGTTTTGTGTCTGGTACTTCCTAAAACAAAACAAAACAAAAACAAAACAGACCAAAAAAAAAAACCCTACTAACTACTCCACTGAACTCAAGGATTCTGCCCAAAGAACTATTTTCATTGTGTAATACATAGTTGAGATATTTATATTTTTAGTTCAATAGACTTACAAACCTCTCAAGTGATAGGCAAAAGATGGCAGTTAAATACTAAGGATGCAAACTCTAACTGATTTTGATTGATATAAGGAAAAAATACAGACTGATCAACTCTGCACTGTGGAATTTAGCAACTGGATACCCTAAATGAAATCATATCCCTCTTAGATAAAAATCACTAGCCGAATCCAATTCTTCTACAAATTTCTTTTTCCAAATTAAGAGGATGGGAGAAAAGTTGGGAGGAGAAAATTCATTTAAAAACAATTTAGAAAAAAACCCCTACCAGAATTGTTATGAACAATAGAACTATATGTTTGAGAAGGTTGTTTTTTTTTTTTAATGAGAAATATCTATCCTCAAATGTATAGGTCAGTGTTCTCAACCTTGGCTGCACATTAGAATCACCTGGGAATCTTTTTAAAATCCTGATTTCTGGGCCTCATCCTCCGGAAATTCTGTTTCTTTGTTACTAATGTGTGGCCCCACCCCATAACAAAGAAACAGAATTTCCACAGGATGAGGCCCAGAAATCAGGATTTTAAAAAGATTCCAGGTGATTCTAATGTGCAGCCAAGGTTGAGAACCACTGGTATAGGTGATCCCCAGTAGCAACAGCACATGTCTATTTGTGCCAATAATGCCACTCTATGCACTGGCACCCATATGTGGTAATGTGCCCAGAAAAGGCACATCAAAGCTTATTTGGTGAATTCAGCCCTATTTTGGACACGGCCTTTTCACTCTCTGCCACTGCATTTGGGGAGACGAGGTATCTGGAGCTCTACTTCAGAATAGACCACCATTACCAATTATTCGTAATTGGGGCAGGAAAGAGAGGAATGGGGGAGGGCTATGATACAAATCACTTTCACTTATGTTCTCTCTCCCTTACACACACACACACACACACACACACACAGTGCACACCTTTTATGTTCTAGACTTTTCTTTTCTGAGATTCCCTTTGAGAGCTGTTTGCTGCTATCTGATTTCTCTGCCTCTTTTCTCCGGTAAGGCCCATAGAGGAGCTGGTTCAGTGGCACCACTGGCTTGGTCTGGTTCATCCTGGCTCTTCTCGCAGCGAAGTCATCTTTCTCAAGGTCAGGCAGTCGACATGCAATTTCATCTTTTGACTCTAAAACTTTGCCACGTCGGTGGGTCAGGATAGAGTTTTCTTCCCGAAGGATAATATCACGAATCACTTCTTTCTCATCGTTTAATTGCTTTTGACTGATAGAGCAAGATTAAACAGAACTCCACATGTGACCAGACAAAAATTTTTTTAAATCCGCATCTCCACACAGGCAACTGTGCTGTTAGTGAAACGTCTTCTCAATATCATTAGTTCAGATGACATCTGTTTGCCATTTTAGTTCAGAGTTGCATCATAGTTAGTGTGGGTTCTAAAGCCTTGAATTTAGCCAGCTACTAGCAATACTAAAAACTCATTGCATTTACAGAGTCCGTCAACATTGGAAAGGCAGGATCCTAAATGGCTCTGAAAGTGACTATCCCAATTCTTTCCATTAAGTTTGAAAGAGTAGGAAGCTTTTTGCTCTTGTTCATTTTCCTTTAGCACTTTAGTACTAGACCCAATAGGTCCTCAAATTGTTGTTGACTAACAGGGCAAACACTTGAGCCACCAAGACACTGATCTGGGGGAAAACTAATGAATGCAGCCACGTGATAGCACACTTAGAGTGTGTACCAGACTGCAAGGCTAAGGTAGGTCATCCTGCTGAGCTGAACTAACCTGAAACATGTGGAAATGTTTATGACCATTCACAGGATGGACCCAAGGCATAGAAGCCTACTCTGCTTTCTTCCAACTTCTACCCACGCGATTCTCCGCCGCCCAGCTCTTTGTCAAATGCTAGATGTCAAGTAAGACATTTTGATACAATGGCTTAAACATGATTACCTAGGGCTATCATTTCAAAAAGATCTTGAAGCCCCCAAACTTCAAATTCCTAAAGGAATGTAGTTTAATGGTAGAATATCAGGACTTTTCTACTTTATTTTGTGTGTTTTTTTGTTATTGTTGGCGGTAGGTGGGATGGGAATACAATTGATTGTGCCTATCTGGTATTCATACAAACACTTCTCCCCCTACTCATAAGGCCAACCTTGTTTCTAAGTATGAATGCTTGTTAAAACCTTAAAAAAACATTTATCTGATGGTCATAAAGATGATAAATAAAAAAAATATTTTGACTTCTAAAGAAAGTTCACCTACTTTGTATCCAATTTCTGAGAGAGGATTAAGAGTAAATTCTTCATCCTCAAAGGACAACTCATCTCAGAAATGAAGACAGGAGTAATTAGCCTGACTAAGAGTAAAATGAGTAACCAAACTCTGTGTTCTCTGGTCAACTAGGTGTCCCCCCCACCCCCAAACCCTGCTCCCCCCATCTGTTGCTCTGCCCACACTGCTCCAGAGGAGGTCATCATCTTAAGACCACAGCAGGCCCTCACTCCCTCTGACTTGTGGAAATTAAACCATCATCCATCGTGCCCAGAACACTCCTTCCCTCTGCCGATCATCGTTCTCAATAAAATCTTAAAACATGTTCTTTGGAGGTGGTTGGTGCCACTTTGCTCCCTGAACTATTTTATTTCATGAACTATGAGACTCTGCCCTGCGGGTTGCACATCTGACTCACAGCATCACATCTGCGCACCCCTGGACCGAGCCCACGCTCCTTCCTGCCTCCTTGCCAACGTTGTCTGTCAAGTACCAGCGGGTGTTGGTTGACTGTGGCCATAAAGAATGGCCAGTGGGAAAATGACAGGCTGTTGAATCAATCTCTTCAAAAAGGCATTACTTAAGAAAGCACACCGATGAAGGCAAAGGCGGCAGCTAACAGTTATTGAAGGCACACTACGTGTTAGAATTTTTTCTAAGTGATAATTCATCAAACCCGACTACTAACTCTGCCATGTGAGTGTTATTAGCATCCCCATTTTATAGAGTGAAAACTCAGAGTGGGTAAATTTGCCCAAGGTCAAAGCGTCAGTGCTTAAGTTAAAATTCAAACCCGGGCAGCCTGGCTCCGGGGGTCCGCCTCTTAACCACTGTGCTGTTCATTAAACAAAGGACCAGGACAGAAACGGTATGGAAAGCAGAGCACCACGCAAAAATGAAGGCATTATCATTACTATGGGAAGAGAAGAAAGGGAAGTATTTTGGTTCCTAAATAAAAGGATCCTGTGAGCCCTGCTTAGAATGGCATTTTGATTTGCGTTGCTGGTTCCAGAGAGCAACGTTCAGCCAGGATGAATGAAAGTAGAATGCTAACTAGTCATACGTTACAATGCTTGCACAGCACTTTACCACGTACAGGCCCTTCCACACTCATCATCTCCTCTCCGCTGATCCAACTGCCGTTCCAGTGTGGTAGCAGACCCCTGGCTTGGACCTCTCAAGGCCAAGAGTAACATTCTTTGTATTTTATATTTCTATCTCTCCCCCACACAGGCAGAATGCTTTGGAATAAAACCTATGCATTTATGCAAAAGGCCGTGCCAATTTGTGATGCCAATTGAAGCAGAGAGAATCTGGTGCCTTTTGCATCATGTGAGCCCAGTTAAACTACAAATTCCCTGGGGTGTTTCTTTTTAGGCTAAATGCCCAGCGTGGCAGGAATCCCTCTAAGTGATCTCAGTTGAGATACATGGACTTAAAAAAAGGGGGTGAAGAACGATTTCCGTATCATTGGCCACTTAAAGCCACTCCCTGCCCGCTTGAAAAACTGGTCACAATGACTGATTTTCCACTAATTGCTTGAATTTGTAAATTCAGAGCTTCAAGGCAGATCAGAGCAAGGAAAAAAATATGAACACAAATTCTGGGCTTGCACTGTTGGCCATATGCATCAGGTAGATGTGTAGGACTGTGTTCATTACATCTAGTTACCGAGATGTTTAAATGACTTTCTATAAGCTTTTCTTTTTCCCCCGAAGGACGCTGGGGCAGTCAATTGTGAAGTTTCAGTACAATCTACTTTATTTTTTCAATAATGACAACTCTCTGGACAGCTAATACCTTGCAGACATACTAACTTTCATGACAACTAAACGCAAGATGGGAATTCTGATACCCACTCTGCAGAGGAGAATGTTGAGATTTCTGTCTAGGCGTCTGAACTTGGGTAAATTAAGTCAAGTTAAGAGGCAGACCCAGGCTGTCTGGCTTGATATTCATGGGGAGGTCTGGCACTTTTGCTTTTTTTCTAAGTCATTCATAGATGAGTTGCTCTGGGAAGAAGGGGTTGCCCTGCGGGCACAGCTCACTGCTTCCCTTAGAAAGAACACCGTCCAGCATGAAATGAGAAATGCCAAGCCCTGCCTCCAGCTGGGCAACCCTGTCCATCTTCATCTAAAACCAGTCAGGCTATCTTCGTAGCAGGGATTGTGGGCTCTAAGCAGGTGAGTAGGGAGAGAAGGTTCTTGTCTCCAAGGCTTATATATTTCAAAGTGAATGAGATAATGCTTTAAAAGAAGCAAGGGCTGGCATTTTCTTTCACTCCACTTTACTTGGCAACACACAAGCAACCAACTCAGATTGGCAGTCAGTTCGTTCTATTCAAAGAAACTGGGCTCTCCAGAAAAGCCTGTTAGGCCTCCTGGGAATGTCATGGGCAACACCAAAACATCCCTGTTTCACCCAGTGCCCAAACAGGGCAGCGACATCCAGAGTCACAGAAGTTCACGCAAGTTCCGCAAGTTCCGTGTCTGCCTGGCCCCTGATCCCCAGGGTCTGTTAGGCAAGTCAGGGCCCCGGGCATCTGGCACTCAGCTGCATCTGCTCTTCCTCTGCAAACTTCTAAACGGCTATTGTTCCTCAGAGGGCTCTTCCCGCCCCCCACCCCGTAATTAATTACTGTGTGGTTGCGAAGATCCACAGACCAGCAGAAAACACCGAGTGCTGAAACATATGAAAACAATTAGGAAAGCAGCACAATCACGTGAAACCTATAATTCAGCTCAAGAAAAGTTTACGTCTCCAAAGGGAAACACCACGGCGGAGAACTCAAATCTCCGCAGTGTTTTAATTCAGGGGAAGGGAATCTTGGTTCTTATTTTATCCCCTTAAAAACAGAAATCTTGGCTTCTTCGGCGGAGTCTCAGATTTGGGGGGTAATTAAGCTAACGGAATCATAAACGAAAAGAGAAGAAAAAGCGGCTTCTGTACTTTTGACTTCAATGGCAACATGAACGAAGATTTAACTCCCCCCATTCATTAAGAAGGCCCACTTTCTGTGCCTTGGTGCTAAGATAGCTGATATATTGTTTGACAGGAGGCTTGGGATTCCCAGGCTTCTAAACTCATGTGAAAATGGAATACCAGGCACCTCTACTCCTGTCTACATATTGTGTCAAAAAATAATACAAGGAGGTGTTTGAGAAAGAGCGACATCAACAGGAAAAAGAGTCTGAAAGGTGAAGCCTTGTTCTTCGTCTACACACCTCCTTCCCTCGCTCATGCCTCTACACTCTCACCCACCTCTGCAAACACAGACTTTCCCAGCTAAGAGAAAAGCAGGATCTTGAATGCGGGTGAACTTAGAATGACTCTCAGTTCTGTTGTGGGCTTCCAAAAGCAAGTGACAGTCACAGACGTGTCAGGCTAGTGGCAGGGTATCTATGAGCCCTTTATGAGGGAGCTAGCAGCTGGAAGTCTGTCTAAGCAGTGAATTCTGGTGTTTGGAGCAGCTGTGTCACACTACGATTGGGGACATTCTCCTGGAATATCCATAATTTTCCTGGACCCAATTTTAAATGTTAAAGCTTAAAATCTACCGTGTGATGACATTAACTGACCTGCAAAAGCTCATTTAAGAGAGCTAAGCTGGACAAAGTATGTAAACGGTAATCCAGATAACAGGAAACGTGGACAGGAGTAAAAATTACCACATAAATATAATTTTCATTATGCAGAATTATGTTTGTAAATTAACCATGAATTTAGGTTTGTACACAGATGCATGTTGTCATAAAATATTTCAATGTTTTATTAGAAAATAAAGCTCCCAGTTACTGAAGTGGCCCAGCACACTCATAGAATTTCCAGCCTTTGCAAAAAATCTCCTTTCCCTGCATCACCGTGATCCCTGGGCATGCTGAGATAGCTTACTGTAGCTCCCCACCTTTGCTCTGTTGAATACTCTGAAGATGATACAAAGAATTCTCCAAAAAATTAAAAATAGAACTACCATATGACCCAGCAATTCCAATTCTGGGTATTTATACAAAGGAATTAAATCAGGATCCCAAAGAGATGTCTGCACTCCCACGTTCATTGCAGCATTATGCACAATAGCCAAGGCATAGAAACAATCTAAGTGTCCACTGAGGTCAGATGAATGAATAAAGAAAATGTGACATATACATACAATGGAATATTAGCCTTTAAAAAGAAGGAAATTCTGCACAACATGGATGAACCTCAAGGACATTATGCTAAGTGAATAAGCTAGTCACAGAAGAAAAATATTCGCATGATTCCTTTTATGAGAAGTACCTAAGGGTCAAATATATAGAATCAAACAATGGAAGGATGGTTACCAGGGGTTGGGGGAAGGGGGAAATGGGTAGTTGCTAGTCATTGGGCATAACGTTTTAGTTAAGCAGGAAGAATAACTTCTAGTGATCTGGTGTACAGCATTGTATCTATAAGTAACAATACTGCATTGTACACTTAAAAGTTTTTTCAGAGGGGAAATCTCATGCTAAGTGTTCTTATCACAATAAAGTAAAAAAATTTTAAAAAGGGAAAATATGGCAAAGGATATGAAATAATTAATGGAAGAAGAAATCTCAGTGGCCAATACACACAATATGATTGTCAACCATATTAGTAATCATGGAACAATCAATTTTTAAAGATGACATTTTTTTTTAACTGAGAGAGTGGCAATTTTTTAAAAATGAGAAAAAATTAAGATGATGGTGTCTTTGGCTACATTTTAGCTTAACGACTGCACAGATGTTATAAAAAATGAAGGTATGTGTCAAGGACATTAAGATTAAAATTTAAAAAAAAATCCCTCCTCTCACCTCAATCACGTATATTTACTCTCAGTGGGCCTTAGATTTGAAGACAGAAACAGGAACTATATGAAAATTGGTGCCTAGGGAGGGGATGCTATTCATTTTTCTATTCTCAGCAACTAGCCTTCTTTCTCAGACAAGTAGATGCTAAAATTATGTTGAAAAAAGTATGTATCTGACAAGTTCTCTGAGCCAACATTTGTTTTTAAGATTTTACATCATTACTCTGTATCATTCAGAAACCCAGAGAGCTGCTTTTCACACAAGCGTAATTCTGTGTTAGAGTTTTCTAGCAGCACATGCAAGTTTAGCAGAGACACACTTTTTGTGGAATGCCAGACAGGGAGAAATATAGCCTTGATTACTCTGGAATGAAATCCATAGACGTCAATGCTGGAACTTTCAATTAGGACGTAGACCATGGCAATGAGCACATACGGAATTGTATTGAGAAATGAAAACTGTTCCATTAAACGTGTGGGCTGCAGATGTGGTACTGTGGTCAGAGCCTGTGAATCTGGCCACGAGGTCAGTAGTAACCAGCTAGGAAGTCACTTACTATCATGGATCCTCAGTTTACTCTTCCTGAAAATGGGCATGTTACCTACCTCTTAGGATTAAATGGACTGGCAAGTAGCAAAGTATTTTCAATGGCCAAACTGTTGTGAATTTCAATTTGTCAAATAAATCTGGGTCTCTCTATTATTTGTTAGGTTATTTGTGGTTATTATATGAGAAAAATTCTACCAGCTTCCCAAAACACTACATAAAACTGTGGAACTCCAGTTTTGTGTGCCTTTGTGAAAATCTCCATCTCACATGTCATATGAAGCCATGAGGACGGTTAACTGGTGCCTTTGTTACAATTAAGAGAAGTAATTACGCCATTCTTTGTTTCTGAACCAACATGCTTTAGAAAAGGAGTCAAAAAAACCCAGTCTTTCTTACTGCTCCCTTGGGACAAAGGCAGTAAGTGGATTTTTGTCAGCCAGCCACCCTTTCTAACGAGAGTGTTCCCCTTTCAAAGGAGCTATTTTCTAGTGATGTGTAAAGTAAGATAAGAGCCATTTAGGAGTAGTGTGAAAATTAACAGGCCATAAACCATTGAAAAAATAAAATGTTATTGCCAGGGAAGTCCTGCAGCCCACACATGACTGACTACAGTAGGACCAGGTCTAATCAAGCAGCAAGAAGCTCACTCTTCACCTCCACTTCAAGGAGCCAGCTACTGTCAGCAGAGGCACGCCGAGGGCAGGGACTATTAGCTATTTCCAGTTGCTCGAGTAGGGCGCAGCGATACCACTGAAAAGCGGAAGTGGGGAAACAGGCTGGAAACTGCAACACACCAGAGAGATTCCAAACCCCCAGGCATGCACCCAGCCCGCCAGGCCAGCCCGGCCAGCAGAGCTGACCTGGCGAAGCGCTGTGCTGCTGGCAAGACCTTGATCCCAGCTTGCTCTAGCCTCCTGCGCTTTTGGATTTCAGCAGCATCTTTTTCTTCAGACTCCCCTGGAGGACGCGGCTCCTTATGACGGCCAGTGGGTAATTCTAAACCACCATCTGAAGGCTTCCCATCAGGGTCCATTTGGCCAGTGGGGTCCTCTTCCCAGGGAGACCCCACTTCACTTCCCTCTTCCTCTATTGTTTCGTGGTAGCTAGTGAGTTGGACAATATCGTTTACACCAAACGAACAGACTGGCATGGGGAGCAGACCACATGTCGTCGCCTAGTCATTCACATACTACTTCCCACTTAAAAAAAAAGTCATCGCATGCAGTACAATCCTGGCAATGTGACAAAAATTAAATGTAGTCATTTGTAAATTAATGCAATGCACCGTAATCTCAATATTGATTAAGAGCTATTTCAAAATTGATCTTGAGTGGCAAAACCCCTTTCTGCTGGAATGGTAAAATTTATGCTTTGTTCAATAATTAAAACTTTTTAATAAAATGCTGGTTCAGTGGAAAATCATAGATAATAAAGGTAGACTATCAGAAATAACCATGCAATGTTCAGGGTGGTTTTGCTGCAAGTATTGGAATGGACTGTAAGTTTCTTTTGTTGGACTATAAGGTTCTTGAAGGCAGGGACTCTATCTTATTTACTATTGGGTCTCCAGTGCCTAAAGGCAGTACCTTGTATGTAGCAGATGCTCAATAAATACTTGCCAAATAAATGAAAGCATGAAAACATAATCAGAGGTTAGGAAAAACACTGTTCCTTTAGAGTTGAGCAGTTCAATGTATCTTCATTGAATTGGAGTTTCTACATGTGATTCTGAAGCATGTTCCCTGCATCCCTTACATACTTGAGCTTTACCTAGATAAGCATGCATCTCAATAAAAAATTCTTTTTGCATACAGATAAGTCTTTCTGCACCTAATCTAACAGGAGCGTGAGTCAGGCGGTCTCCACAGAAGGAGATGGATGGCATATCTCTTTTCAACGTTCTGTCAACAGGACCCGTTTTTAAAAATCTGCTGTCAGACAAGTATTTGTTGAACACCTACTGTGTGCCAGGCACTGTTCTAGGTACCTTCATGAAGCTTATATTCTATTATCACAGTCTCTCTCCAAACATCTGTCCTGCCCACCTCCATGTGTAATCTCATCCACGTTTGGAAACAGTTATTTGAGCTTATTGGTGTCCAGGGGCTGCGGACCCCATACCACTCCGTGTTCAAACCAGGCCTTACCTGAAGGGCCTCTCCCCACCCAGCGGGGAGGTGGCGGTGCTCCAGCTCTCCCGATACTCCTCTCGCTCTGCTCTCTTCTTTCTCAGAGGAGCGGGGACATAGGCCGTCTGGTTGCTTTTGTTCGGGAGGTACTGGTTAAAAGGCACTGCTGATTTCGGCTCACCGTGAGAAGTCCGCCTGGCAGACATGTCATCCTTCTTCACGTCCGGCAGCTTCCGATGCGGCAGGTCAGATTCTGAGTCACTTCCTCTCCCTGGGAAGAGAGGATGGGTACTGAGGCGTGTGCCAGGCTAGCAGTGACGTTCCTAACGGCAGCAGGCAGTATTAGGGATGCGGCTACATCTGCGGGTTCCGGGGAATCCTTCCTTCAATTATTCACTTAACAAACCTAAAGTATCAGTCTAAATGAGTCTACCGTGGGAAAAGCTCTCAACTTTAATCAGGGGGGAAAAACCCTTCAAATTAAAAAAAAAATCAAGGTAAAGAAAGAGACACAGATACAGAGAACAGACTGACAGCTGTTGGAGGGGAGAGGGGTTGAAGAGATAGTGAAAAAAAAGGTGCAGAGATTAAGCAAAAACAAAATCAAACAACACCCCCCCCCGCGCCCCGCAAAACAAACAAACAAACAAAAAACTCATAGAAACAGACAACAGTATAGTGATTACCAGGGGAAAGTGGGGTGTGGGGAGGTAGCAGATAGTAAAAGGAGGATAAACAGTGATGGAAGGAGGCAACTTTGGGTGGTCAACATACTATGTAATATACAGATGATGCATTACAGAAGTGTATACTTGAAAACTACATAATTTTATTAACCATTGTCTTCCCAATACATTCAATAAAAATTTAAAAAATAGAGGTAAGACTAACTGTATCTGAGAATTACAATTAGCAACCCATTTGCAATAGCACTATATGTCCTCTCAGATTCTGCACCTCTCAAAAGAAAAACGAAATTAAGCAATAGAGTGTTTCCTGAGCACCTGTTGTCCCACGTCTTACATTGCGCTAGATATTCTGACAAATAAGAATTATAAAGCATTTTGTCTTTGAGGTACTTTAACCAAGCCACTTAACACTGGAGAACATCAGTTATAATTCAGGAGCATAGACATGTAGGAACAATCAGAATTCAGAAAAGTGGCCAATGTGGATTATAACCAAGGGTTTGCCTTCCAGGAAAAGGTTGGAGTTATAATAAACGCATATTCCTCTATATCAGTGGTTCTCAACCTTCTGGCTCTTTAAATACAGTTCCTCATGTTGTGACCCAACCGTAAAATTATTTTCGTTGCTACTTCATAACTGTAATGTTGCTACTGTTTATGAATTGTAATGTAAATATCTGATATGCAGGATGGTCTTAGGCGACTCCTGTGAAAGGGTCGTTTGACCGCCAAAAGAGTCGTGACCCACAGGTTGAGAACTGCTGCATATTGAAGCCCTTCCTGGTACCCTTGCTGGAGGGAATCTTTTTTTTCCCTGTGAACTTTCTGGCCTGATAACCTATTCTTTTCTTTTGCACATTGTACTTTCCATCTTGCATTTTTGCGAACAGAGCTTTGTATCATCCACAGTACTTATTACAGTGTCTTTGTACACAGTGGGCATCTTCAAATAGTCTGACAAATAAATGAATTGGTTTGGTTTAAAGAGTGTTTTAGACAACGCAAAGGAACTTAATGTTGCCTACATCAGTCTTTCATAGCCCCAACAATTAATTATATTGCATCCTTGTTTCCTGAGTCTCATATCACTGGATTTCTAGGATCCACAGAGTGAAGCTGCCATTTAAACAAACACTACTATCTATATAGAGAAAAGCCTAAGTGACCATTATGACCGAACAACTGGAATGACTGGAATGACTGGTCAACCAGTCGCTATGATGCACACTGACCACCAGGGGGGAGACGCTCAATGTAGGAGCTGCCTCCTGGTGGTCAGTGCACTCCCACAGCCAACCTCCCATGGCCGGCCCACCTCCATATCCCCTCCCCACAGCCAGCTGGCCCTGATTGCCCCAATTGGAACCTCCCTCAGCCCTGATCCCCGGCCAGGCCGAGGGACCCCACCTGTGCACGAATTTGTGCACCAAGCCTCTAGTGCAGCCGTGGGCAAACTACGGCCCATGGGCCGGATCCGGCCCGTTTGAAATGAATAAAACTAAAAAAAAAAAAGACCGTACCCTTTTATGTAATGATGTTTACTTTGAATTTATATTAGTTCACACAAACACTCATCCATGCTTTTGTTCCGGCCCTCCGGTCCAGTTTAAGAACCCATTGTGGCCCTCGAGTCAAAAAGTTTGCCCACCCCTGCTCTAGTGTATAGATAATCACCATTTTAATGCTGGTTGAAAACTCTTAATCAATGAGAGCATTATGAGGCTATTCAGTCCCAAATAGAAGATTACTGGTTTACACTTGTGAAAAGAGCCTTAAACTCAGAGGCAAGAGAGGAAGCAACCTTGCAGAGTGGGGATTGGAGAGGGTGGCAAGTCAGCTCCTCTTCACAGTGAGCTCTGCCCTCAGCAGCTCTGAGGCTCTGCATCTGTTACTTCACCCCTATAAGCCTCAGTTTCCCAATGTGTAAAGTGAAGATAGTAATACCACCTGCTTCCTAGGGCTGTTGGGAGGAGCGCACACAGGTAGAATTACTGGCGCAGTGCTTGGCCCACAGCAAGGGCTTAGTAGGCGCTGACTACTCTTCATGTCCTGACAGTCTGGGTCTGTCAGCAATGGGCTGTGGGCTCCCAGGCTTGTCTCTAACACACTTGACTGTCCTTTTCTATAAAACAGGAATGAAATGATTTGCCCTGGAGATGAAATGATTTAATGGCTTTTAAAAGACTATAAAAGTTAAAAGCACTGACCATAAACAAGTGTTCATTGTTGCAGATAAAATATTCGGTGTATGAATTATTCATGCCACTTGCTCTCCGTCTTCCTTCAGAGGCTTTGACCATTTCATTACTTGTTAGCTTTTAATTTGTAACTTAGCTCCCTTCCCACCCTAGGTCTTTTATCGTGTACCGCATATCTGTCTCAGTGTCATAATGAAATGGTTAGAGCCCCGTGAATTGCTTTATAAACAAACACTTTGCCAAGTTCTGAGATTTGTTTCCCCACTGACAAAGGGGGAAACTGAGGCTCAGAGGAGCCAAGGGAGCCCCCTCTCTCTGGCTGGTTATTAACAGACAAGAACTCCAATTTCTGTTTTCAAGATATCAGCCTAAAGTTTCTTCTTTGGGACATACTTCTCTTGGGAAATGTCCTCTGCTTAAAGCATCTGACTGGGGAGCACTGCGTTTTTGTTGAATAAATAAAAGAAAAACAATGATTCTTCGATCATAACGGATTAGAATTGTCTCAATTCTAAAATTCTATAATCTATGAATCTTACGTGGGTATAATATCTAATTTATATATTATCGATAATATATTGAATAAATGTCTCAAAATAGGTTGTTTATGTGAATCGACAGATCATTAACATTAACAGATCACCCTTTTTATTAATTAAAAAATTAAAATTTTTTTCACCCTAGCAGGTTTGGCTCAGTGGATAGAGTTCGGCCCATGAACTGAAGGGTCCCAGGTTCATTTCTGGTCAAGAGCACATACCTTGGTTGCAGGCTTGATCCCTGGTCCTGGTCGGGGTGCATACGGGAGGCAACCAATCGATGTGTCTCTCTCACATTGCTGATGTCTCTCTCTGTGTGTCTCCCCCTCCCTCCCATCTCTAAGGAGGAATGCCAGTGAAGATCAGGGAGGAATGAGCACCTATCTAGCAAGACCGAGTGACTGAACGGACCCTGGGGACCCACAGCATCCCTACTAGATAGCTCTTGAGTCCAACCATGGCATCATGGCACCTCTAATGAGTATTGCCCTTGACTGTCCCTATTGAATGGGTCAGTGGGCCTCAGAAGTAATAAAACAAAAGCTCGCCATATTGGCCCGATATGGAATTGGAGAATTTTGTAGTTGGGTTTTCCCTAATGGATTATGAGTCCTGAGAAATAAATTTTCAAGACTTAAAAAAAATTTTCTATATCTGAAAGCATTTATGAAGATGTGCAATCTTCTAGATCAGCATCATTTAAAAAAACACCATAAACTCCAAGGAAATATAACATCTACTTGGACAAAATTATACTAATTATTTAAAGGCACATAAAAATGGGTGCATTGCTTTAAGAACCTCATTAGGTCTTGATTAGTTTATAAGAACATAAGCCCGAAGGTATCAGGCTGATTAATGAAATCTGTGTGTAAGATGCTCTTTCATGCATGGTGTTTTGTGAAGCTCAATTTCATGTTAGTCTTTAGATGGAAAAAATATTTATCAATCTTAATTGTTGCTAGCTACATTATGCCTCTGCACAGCTACAAATATGAGCAACCATCATCTCAAATCCCTTCAAGATGAAGCTTGTTATAAACTCTGGTCCCCTGGAAGCTGGTGATGGAACAAAGGATCTGCATTACCAGTTATAAAGAACCAAGATGAGGAAAATAGTAATTTGTTAACACAATCACAATAATACGGATAAAGTAGTTTGGCTAAGACAGGTTTTGTAAAAGTCCATCTACCTTCTACTTTCATGAAAGCTCAATTGGATCATGCACTTGGGACTGAAACTTCTAAAACTGGGGGTGGTACTTTAAGAGGCCATATACAATTTTAGGGATGTGTTCAAGCACCTCACAACGCACTGTGAGATTCTGTAGGAACCACACACTATGTGGCCCCGAGGCTAATCCGTTTGCTGGGAAGTTTAAGGACTAAACAAAAGCTCAGACATTCTAGAATTTAAAAAAAAATCTATTGGGCAAACAAAGAAGTGTGGGTAAATTAAGCTTAAGAGTATGTGATTTAGGTTCACAGTTTCTGAAGCTTACGTTACACTACTTACTGACAGTAATTTTTGTCACTCACCCATTTAGGGGGCTTACTTAACCTCTCGGAGGTATATCTGTAAATATGGGTAAAAAGGAGTACCTCAGGCCCGTAGTAGGACTAAGTGAGGCACTTTGTGAGTACCTCATCATCTGTGCCGAGGACTAAATGAGACACTGGTCATAAGGTCATGGACTCAACGTGGACACATTAAGTAGCCACCTATTTTAGTAACAGAATTTTATAGCTGAATCTTTTAGCTATAAAAGACAATTTTCATCTTGGAGAGTAGGCTGAAGTGTCTAGAAATATTAGCATCAAGAGATATTTTAAAAATACAAACAAAAAATCCCCACTAGCTTTGGTATCTGTCTGCAAGTCTATACATGCAGAACTGAGCCACTGCCCCTTCCAAAAAAGCACCAAGGTGCGAAACACTAAGGTAACACAGCTTCTGGAAAGTATGCATTACGTTGATATCAGGTTGCATGACCATACATTTTTGCAAAGAAAAATGACCATTCCTTACAGGTGCTATAACATCCACAGGATTCAAATCAAACCCCGCCTCAGAAAAAGGCAGTCTGGGCAGTGCCCTGTACTGTAAGGGCCACCTGCATCGCTCTTGGCAATGGTTGGGTATCATACCGCTCAAACAGATCGCCAAACCCGAGCCAATGAAAGTCTCACAACCCCAGGCTTCAGGACTTTGGTCAGTGAGTGGAGTGCGCTTCCAGCTTGCTGGAAGTCGATCCATTTTCACTTACACAGTGTGGTACTCGCTCAAACATTTCCCTTCCTCGTACCCGGAGGAAATAAACCCTTGGCACACTTTCTGAGCTAATGGTCTGCACAGCGTCTCGATTCACGGAGACCCAGGGAGGAATGATGTCAGACATTTTCCAACAGGAGATATGCTCACTGACGCAATGTGCAAACGAACTGCTGGCAGAGCCCACCAAGGGTCTAAGGCAAAAAACAACACTTGCAGACTTTCCTTCTACCAGTTTAGAATTACCAGGTCCCTCCTCCCCAGCGCCAGTCCCTCTGTGGGCCACAAGGCAGCCCTTGTTTGTGTTTCATTCTAAGATGTGCAGCTTGCGCAGGCTCCCACCTACCATCGCTGCTTCCCCTGAGGACTACATCTGGCGACGGTGTCTGCCGGGAGCGGGAGCCAAAGGAGTCCAGGCTGTCGAAGGAATCATCGCGGCCGTGTCGAGGGGGAGACAGGGAGTCACTACGCTCGGAATCCCAGCAGTCGATGTAACCACTGTCTCGGATACTCCTCTTAGGACTCTCAATGTCATCAGTCTCCTGATAAAACATAACACAAAACAAAACACGACAGACATTATAGCAAGAGACGTTGAGCCTTCCATCGCAGGAAAGCCAGTCTCCAGTGGCCTCCAAAAATTCCTGCATCTAGCATCCGTAGGAACAGGTTATGACAACCCGTTAGCGAATGGATGATCATCTACCAGCCAACATTTCATTCTTCCACCCTTCCCTGCTGCAACTTTCCCAACCAGAAAAACCACACCCCTGAAGAAAGAAAAACCCCCAGGAACTCCTACTCCACAGTGTTTAAAAAAAAGAAAATCAAAGGAAAGGGAAAGAAAACATCATCAGGTTTGAATTCACAAGAATACAATGACAGACAAAAACAAAAAAAGGAAAGAAAACTAAAACCTTAACCTTGACCCGCCTTTCGGAATCCATAACCGCATGTCTGTTCTGGGCCGGAGCCCCGAGGTTAGCTGTGCAATTGCTCCTGTTTATGCGACCTGGCAAATGCACGCAGCATTTGTTGTTGCAACAGAATCAGATCCGTAAAATCCTGGAGCAGCGGGCTTCCCTCTCCTGCTACCTTGAAGGGAAATTCCTGCTCTGAAAGGGAGCTGTCTTTCTGAGGCAGAAAGTTAAAAAAAAAAAAAAAGCAGCAATGAAAATATGCAAAATGCTTTTCCTGATGCCTCAGAAGAATCCAGGCATGCTCTCGCTCTCAGCCAGCTCCTGGCGCTGGGGGAGCTGAGAGCACTTGTGGCTGACCCACATGTTCAGAGCAGGGAGAACAATGGCTGTCTTTGACAGCCTGTGATTATAAATTCTTTTCAGCGCAAGCAGCACATACTAAAACACTGAAACTCCAGCAGGAGAAAGGTCAGTCAAAGCCATCCTCACCCGCCTATTATAATAAAAGCCTTGTTCCCGCCTGTGTCTTAGCATTAATTACAATAGTCCAGGCTGACGAAAACAAAAATAACTCTGGTCACTCAAAGATAAACCCCAATTTAATTCCCCCCCATGGCCGCTTAAGATCAGGACTGTGGGTGACATTGTTCTCATCTGCAGAGACTGGAATGTCACACTGTGGATTTCCTGGGATGCTCAGGAAAAGTCCCCTCCACATTCCTAAAGGAAAGAAAAAAAAAATTCTCCATATCTGAGATTTTGGAAACTGTCTATACTGGCTCATATGCCCACTGGAGTCAATGCCTTTGTAGGAAGTGCCTTTGCCGGCTGCGTCTGTCAATTATATCCAGGCCCTCTGACACAATCCCCAGTGGGAGGCACTCAGAAGGGGTGGAGTGGCTGTAATTCACGGGGCACACACAGATTCTGCACAGGAGAAGGCAACGGGAGAGAGGAGAAGGGCAGGGCTGAGAGGAGCTCCCTGCAGCCTCCACTCCGAGGATCTGATCAGTGCCTCTGAAGAATAGGTTGCCAAAGCTCACACACTCTCCAGGGGAAGGCAGACATTCCAGCTATGGAAATGAAGGAAGTTTACTTGTAGGTCAAAAGTTAACCAGGACCTGAACAAAAAAGCCAGGTCTGGCACAGGAAGAATTCATGACCAACTTTTTCAGTATCGATCTAACTTGGATATGGTTTTGTATTTAATTTCTTAAGAAAGGCAAATAATTATCTTGTTTTATTTATCCACTGAGAAGAAGCCAGATGCTTCAGGAGAAACATTGTTTTTATTGAATATTTACTACAGGTCTGGGGCTATGCTTGATGTTTTTTATATGTTATACTAGAGGCCAGGTGCATGAATTCGTGCACGGGTGGGGTCCCTCAGGGATCAGGCTGAAACATGCAGTCCAACACCACCTGCAGCTCCTACCTGCCGCTCCTGCTCATCCTGGCCCCACTGTGCCTGCCACGGGCTCACGCCCAATCAGTCCCGACCGGGGAGAGGCTTGTGCTGCCACAGCAGCACTTACCAGCCATGAGCCCTGTGTCTGGCACCCTCCCAAGGGGAGTGGCCTGCGGGATTGGGCTGAAACTGGCTCTCTGACATCCCCCGAGTGGTCGCACATTGGGAGAGGGCACAGGCAGGCTGAGGGACCCCACCAGTGCACAATCGGGCCGGGGAGGGACTGCAGAAGGGTTCCAGTGTGTGTCTGGCCCATCACACTCAGTCCTGATAGGCTGGACCCCAGCAGCAAGCTAACATACCGGTTGGAGCATCTGCCCCCTGATGATCAGTGCATGTCATAGCGACTGGTCAACCAGTTGAGTGTCTGCCTCTGGTGGTCAGTGCACATCAAAACAAGCCGTTGAGCAGCCTTAGCATATCATTAGCATATTACACTTTGATTGGTTGTTCAAATGTTCTGCTGTTCGGTCTATTTGCATATTACCTTTTTATTATTTAGGATTATTTAATCCTCCCATCCTCCCACGCCAGTGATGTGGTTAGCAATGTCCCCATTTTACAGAAGAGAAAAATAAGAATCAGAAAGAAAAAGTAAGCTAGGGTCACATAATAAAGAAAGCTGTGATCCCAACACAGACCCCTGTCTTCACATCCCGAGGTAAACCTAACCCCATTTGATCAACTTTGGTGTAGTAACAGCTGCCACCATCAGCATCATTGCCTCTTCCAATTACTAGACACTGCCTCCTTACTCTGTGGATGATGTTAACCCTGGTAAAGTCTCTTTACTAAGTGCTGTTTATGCCCAGGTCCCCAAACTATAAATATTGCAAAAAAGAGGCAGTTTGGGGCAGTTTAGAATAAGTTATCAGCATGTCTTGGAAGCCTGACTGACTGGGTTTAAGTCCTGGCTCCACCCCTTGTCAGATGTATGACCTTAGCCAAGTTATTCTACCTTGCCTACTCTCAGTTTTCTCATTTGTAAAATGCAACTAACCTACCTCACAGGATTGCTGGGAGGGTTAAGTGTTACTATATGCAAAGCATTCAGAAAAAAATGCCTGACTTATGCTAAGTGCTCAAAAGTGTTGGCCATGGTTATAATTATTAATATGTATTCATCTGTATATGTAAATAACAATATATAAATCACATAAAACTTATAAATGTAGTTATATACACACAGAAACTCTCCTACTCCTTCTTCATTTATATCTCATATTTAGATGCTTTGGTCCAATTTCTCGATAGGGAGGGCAGACACTCAGGTGAGCTGAGCCACTCGTTACATCTAGAAATGACAAAATTTTGTAAACTGCTTGGGCAGCATCACAAAACTGGATTTTCAAGAAAATAGTACCAAAAGGTCTCTCCAAAAGGCCCAAATGTTCCCCTCATCCCTACTCTACAAACCATAGGAGACCAGAAGCGAAGAAAAAGTCAGCATGTTCTTGGTACCTCAGCTGCATTCTCACAGCTACTAGTAGTTATGGGAAAGAAAAACAGGAAGACTGTTCTGTTCATGACTGTGTAGGGAGCCAAGAGTAAAACCTTGGATCAAGTGAGAGCTGGAAGCTGGATGGCATGGCCAGTTTGAAAAGTGAAAACTAGGCTACCCTTGGCCATCCTTGGCCACGCTGGTCTTGTGGAACACTGAGGTGAAGCAAGAGCTGGTTCTTCAGCCAGAGATATAGTTGTAGACTAGAGGCCTGGTGCACAAAAATTTGTGCACTCAGTGGGGGGGAGGGTCCCTCAGCCCAGCCTATGCCCTTTTGCAGTCTGGGACTCCTCGGAGGATGTCCACCTGCTGGCGTAGGCCTGCTCCCTGTGTGTGTGGGGGGGATCAGGCCCAAGCTGGCAGTCAGACATCCCTCTGGCAGCCCGGCAGCCCTCGGGGGATGTCCACTAGCCAGCAGGGAGCAGACCTAAGCCGCCGTCGGACATCCTTAGTGCTGCTAAGGAGGCAGGAGAGGCTCCTGCCACCACCGTTGTGCTTACCAGCTGTGAGCCAGCTCAGGGCTGCTGATTGAGGTTCCCTTGGGGCAGTGGGCGGCTGGGGTGAGGGTCCTGTGGTGGTTTGCAGGCCGGCCACGCCCACATAGGGTGAGGTTCCCTGCTATGGTGCCTGGCCAGCTTGGGTGAGGGTCTGAGGGCCGTTTTCAGACTGCTCACACCCCCTTCAGGGTGGGGGTCCCCACTGGGGTGCCTGGCTAGCCTGGGTGAGGGGCTGATGGCTGTTTTCAGACTGATGAAGCCCCCCGGCCCACCAAAGCTCCCAGCCTTTTTTTCTTTTCTTTTTTTTTTATTCGCTCCAGCTCCATGGCCATGGCGCCTGGAAGCAGGTATCTGGGGTTTATTTACTTTCTATAATTGAAACTTGGTTGCCTTGAGAGGAGGCAGCAGCCGGTGGGGAAGCTTGGCTTCCTCCATCACTGGGGCAACCAAGCCTCCTGCTTGCTTGCTCCAGCTCTGTGGCTTCCAGCCGCCATCTTGGTTGGGTTAATTTGCATATAGTTGCTCTGATTGGCTGGTGGGCGTGACTTAAGGCATAGCGAAGGTATGGCCAATTTGCATGTTTGTCTTTTATTAGTGTAGATATTAGCTAGATGGACAATTGTATTGGATTCCATCGTCACCCAGAATTAAGCTTTGGGGAGAGAGTAGAAGATTATAACCAATGCAAAGGCTAGCATAGTTTAAATTCACCTTTCTTGGGGTCTAGTTAGTCCTCTATGTCTTTCACCTAGAAGCCCAGCAGCATCCTGTCTTCTACAGAGAGCACTCCGGGGAAGGGAGATAAGACTCCAATCTGTCGATTGTGCTAATTGCTAGTTGTTCCAGTAAAAGTGTGTTAAGGAATGGGGTGAGAACAACCAGCTTCCATGACATTTTTGAATTATTTCACTCATCTGTCCTCTTCTTATTCCTTTTTGTCAGAGATAATGAGAACCAGCGAGTGTTTGGTAGATGACTGACTTATGGTATCTGAGAAACTCCAGATGCCTCTATTTTACCACCCAACATTTCCTGCTTCCTTTGTGATTTATAAGGTGGCTCAATCCTGTTCTGGAGGTTTTCAGGTTCTAATTTTTCAGCCTGATGACCCATCTCCGCCCATCACACTCTGGTTGGGAGGCTATTCATTCCACGGATATTTGCTGAGTATCTTCTGTGTCCAGACACTCTCCTAGTGCTGGGGACACAACATTCAGAAAAACTGATAAATACCCCATCTTCATGGGCCTCATGTGCTAGTTTGGAAGATAAAATGTAAATAGAAAAACATGAATACAAAGTTGGGTGGTGTCACTGAAAAATAAGGCAAGTTAAGGAAAGAGAAGTTGATGGTGGTTGCTATGTTGAGCAGAGGTCTGGGCTTCTCTATTGTGACCCCTGTTATCCCCTTGTTCTGGTTAATACCCCTTGAAAAAGTAGTGGCTTAGGCCAGTCATGGTGTCCCTTGCCCCTGGTCACATGGCTAGTTCAGAGAAAAGACCCACATTGGGTCAGAGTACACCCCAAGGAATTTTACAGCTGGGACTAGGGGAAGAATTCCCTGCCTTTCTGGACAAGGAGCTACAAGAACATCTTGAATCAGCAGGCGAGGAGCCATGGGTTGAAGATGATGGAGCAAAAAGATGGAAGGAGCCTACGTCCCTGAAGATCACCAGCTTATACCAGCCCTGGGCTGCTCATGTCCAGACCTCATTTATGTGACTTCAAAATAAAATTCTATTTATTGAAGCTACTGTTAGACTTTTATGCATTTCCCAGTTGAAACCAATCCTAATTGAGAAAATGAAATAGTATATATTCTAGATAAACTAATATTTCCAGGTATTAGGAAGACCTGTGAAGTTCAGGTCAGTTACTCTCTATATAGAAGCCTGAGACTACCACAGCTGGCCATTTTAGTTATGTCATGTTTTGTCCAAAGATACTAACTACTCTCCCATATCCTGTGACATTATCTATATTCATTAAAAAAGGCAACAACTGTTCAAAATAACAGGCCATTTTAAGGCAAGTGAAATAACCAATTATCTCAATAGAAAGCCAAGCTAAGCTGAAGAAACCAATTACTGCTCAGATTGTAGAGGAGCTGGACTAGGGGTAAGAAATGGCAATACAAAGAAGAAACCAGATTCCAGGAGAATCCAGCAGGGGAACTGAGGCAGAGCTTTTAAATATGTGGTTTAAAGAGATGACTCATATCACTATTCCAGTGATGGCGAACCTTTTGAGCTCGGCGTGTCAGCATTTTGAAAAACCCTAACTTAACTCTGGTGCCGTGTCACATATAGAAATTTTTTGATATTTGCAACCATAGTAAAGCAAAGACTTATATTTTTGATATTTATTTTATATATTTAAATGCCATTTAACAAAGAAAAATCAACCAAAAAAATGAGTTCACGTGTCACCTCTGACACGCGTGTCATAGGTTCGCCATCACTGCACTATTCCATTCCAAATTTAATATATAAAGAATTTAGTTTACACAACTCCTGACTGGGTCTGTACTGGATTTGCACTTTCTCTAACTAGAGAGTTAGATAAAAAAAAAAAATTAAAGGACAAATAAGAGCTAAGAAACATTAAGAAACAATGTATTGTGCTTAATGAAGTGGGTGTGTTTGTCTTATTTTTTAAAAGTAATTTAGCTTTAAAACTTTGTTTATATGTATTACAACCCATATGAAGCATTGTCCATTTATAAATATGTGAGCCAGACAGGCTCCAGGCAAATGAGAAGAACTGTGAGGGCTATTAGCTTTAATGCTAGGAAAGAAGTCTACATTATTAGAAAGTTCAAGCAATTTCTTGCTTTCAGTATTAAAAGAAAAATGTTAGAGCATGGACTGTTCCTTCGTGAGGTCGCATTAGTGCAGTTAGTTTGCATGTTGGAGAAAAAAGAAGAGCAAAGTTGACTTGCGCCACAATGTGGGCCTTATCCAAAGCCCGTGAAAGCTGCTGGTGACAAATGAGCCTCACCTATTCACTGAGGCTGGCTGGCTGGGATTTCTCCCCGGTAATC
>NW_006287462.1:5249057-5282618 GCF_000327345.1 Myotis davidii | reverse complement strand
CTTAAAAAGAAACACACAGGCAGGCACACATAAAACGTCCCACTGTCTCCTTGACAAATTCTTACCGTAGGTCTTTCCCATAATCAAATAAAGCTTTAAATGCTGTCAAAAATGTTTTCCAAATGTCCAGCTCATTCAACTGCAATGGCCATGAAAGGCACATCTTAGAAGAGAATGTGCCTAATTATCCAGAGCCTGTGCAGGGTGGATGCTCAGGCAAGAACTTGGCTGATGCTGACCTCACCCACACCAGGGGCCTGACGGGTAATCAAAATGACCTTTAGGACAAAAGTGCAGAACAAGTCTTCATTTTTGTATAATGCTGTATTGTTTAATTCAGACATTATTCCCCCAAGAAAACAAGCACCAAGCTTTGGCACACAAAGCCATATGTTGACAGATTGGATCTGCTCTTTTGAAATTAAAGTTGGAGGATCTCAGGTCTCCCATTCTCCAAAGGGTATAAAAGTTCAGGTGAGCGTGGAATGCACGAGGGAAAGATGTCATTGGTGAGGACATCATTGGTATGGTAAGTGGCTGTTTCCGTGAGTGCATGACGTTGTTGGCCTGTTCAATTCCACTGCCCAGAACTGTAAGGATCTTAAAAACGGGCAAATGGGCTGCTTTCCCATCTCATCTGAACTTTACGGGATAAAGAACAAAAGCTGTTACCTTTCGCATCTGAGCCAGCAAGCCTTCGAACTCCTTCAAGTTCAGCGTCGTTCCACTGTAGGATGCACAGCTATTTGCTGCCTTTCCCAGCCAGTAAATGGTAACTAACACCTGTGAAACAAAACCATGCATAAGAGCGGGAGAGTTTTCTCTCAAGAATTACTTTTAAACTAAGGAGTCAATAAAGCTCCACTAACAGGAAATCCACTGATTTATGAAAAAACCATCCTCGCCCTAGCCAGCTTGGCTCAGTGGATAGAGCATCGGCCTGTGGACTGAAGGGTCCCAGGTTCGATTTCCAGCCGAGGGCACATGCCTGGGTTGCGGGCTCCATCCCCAGTGTGGGGTGTGAAGGAGGCAGCCAATCAATGATTCTCTCTCATCATTGATGTTTCCATCTCTCTCCTTCTCCCTTCCTCTTTGAAATCAATAAAGAAATATATATATATATATACATATATATATACCATCCATGAGGTGACCATTAAATGTAAATCATTTTAATAAGAACTTAATACTGTATCGGTCAACACAAACATGATTCAGTAGTTAAAATGAGACTCCAGTTTTAGAAAGAGTTCATCTATAAGACAGCAAGAAGGAAAAAATTAATCCTCTAAAATTATTTTTGTATAATGAAATATTTAAATATTCAAAATTAGGAAGCAAATTTTTTCAGAAACTCTTGGCATTTTTACCTAGACAAGTAAAGACTAGGTTGTCAGTTCCTTGTGAGAGAGGTGCTTTCAAAGGCCTACACTTTCTAATTGTGGGCACAGAGGTTCTGCTAAGATCAATGGCAAAAATCCTAAAGAAGTGATGGAAGTTAATTAGTGGTTTCCAGCACAAGATCAACACAACATGTCTAACTAAAGTCAGAAGACAACAATGTAAGAATACTATGTGCAGATACCTAGTTTTGGGTTACAGGTGGACTCCCATTAATCTGAAAAGAGAAATATTTAGCCTGGACAAAGTTATTGCCAATTAAACTATCTAAATAGTTATAGAGATTCAACATGTTTAAGAATGTTTAAGAATGTCTGTGCGTATTCAATGGTCTGAAGCTACAGCCCGAAGTTATTTTGTTCTGTCTTTCCAAAGAAACTGTCCATAAAAGCAAATGCTCTTTACACCAACGGTCCCATAAAATTCAGCAGGGGTTGGCTAAAGATGAATCCTTAACACTGAATTATTGGGATCTGAAGCTTATGGAAAAGCTAAGACTATTATTTCATTTTCCCATTCGAACCTATTGCTTCATCCAGGCTGGGGAGTACTTATTGTCCCTCTATACTTGCTAGGCCAGAAAATGCTTTGGATAATGTTATGGGGACATGGGTCCAGATGACAACAAGCCCCAAATACAGTAATGTGCTATCAGTGCTTAGCTATGATTTGGTTTTCTACCTCTGTGGAAAAAATTTTACTTCAGGAATCCTTCAAAACTTCCAGAAAGTCTTTTTTTTAAAAAAATTGATTACTTACAAATGAATTTCCAGAGAACAGACAATTCCAAATGTCAGGACACTAACTAGGAACATAAACACATGAGTACGAGGCCATCCTGAAAGGTGTAATAGGAGAACAGAAAACAGAACTGTCTTGTGTTTGAGACGACAGGTTCTCTGATTTGTTTAAAATTGTGCGATGGAAAATGGCATATAGCCCTAGTGTTATAGAAGAACAAAAAGAAGATAAGAATAAGACTGTCAGTCAAATATCATAGCACCCTAGAAACTAAAAACAAAAGGGGGTCACAGCTTAGTTTTCTATTTTATATGCAGAAGGTACTTTCTTACATTCCTCAATTTAACCTTAAAATAAGGGATGGGGGTGGAGGGATTAAGCAAAAAGAGGGGGGAAAAGAGAAAGAACTTATGGACATGACAACAGTGTGGTGATTGCAGGGGTTAGGGAAGTAGGTGGAGGTGGAAGAGGGTATAAGGAAATAAATGGGGATGGGAAGAAATAAAATAAAATAGAATAAAGAAAAGAAAAATAAAAGAACAGTAATGTATTTGCTTTTTGAAAATAAGATCTAACTCCAAAAAGTTGATTTAGGGAAATACTAATAAAAACTCAAAAGATTAGTAGGAGGAAAAAAGTACAGGCCCATGACAGTCAACATTATTCACATTGTGCTGATCTCTCCCTGAAACAATCTGCCCAACTGCTTAATTTAATAATCCCAAATATGCCAACCAACAGCCAGGAACTAACGTCACTGCTGAGACATCGCCTTGTGTTTCAGAACCTGAATCACAACCAGAGCAAAGGCTTTCATTTGCTCGTTTCTGGATTGAGCACTTTAATTAAAAAGAACCCCCCCCCCCCCGCAAACTACCATTTTTATTTCTATCATAGTCATTAATTATTCTATCAGAGACAGATATACTAGTTTTCTAGAACTCTTTCTGGAACAGCATAGGAGAGACACTGAATGTATGAACTAAATTTTACACTTGAACCATCAAAGTTCAGAAAGAATAAGGTGGGAAAGTGAAGTTAAAACACTTACATTTTTCAGCTTCCTACTATAATCAAGGCTCCTAATTAAGGAAAAGGAAAAGAAAATATGGTCAGAACAGTAGTTTCGTCACTGTGATCTTTCCTTACACACATACTTCTAAGATATACTTGAATTAACTAATATAATAAAACCAGGAAAATGTAGTATTTTAAGGCCGATGATTATTATTTCAGGTACTAAGTAAAACTGTTAAGAAAATGCAAGGTGGGCTTGAAGTTTCATAGTGCACCATGAAATCATTAAGACTAACATTTGGAAAATAAAGAATTCCACTTACTAGTAAACCCAAGACTGTTTATATTTGTACTAGAGGCCTGATGCATGTAACTCATGCAAGAGTAGGCCTTCCTTCCCCCAGCTGCCAGTCCTGGCTTTCCTCTGGCACCTGGGACCCAGGCTTCCCTCTCAGTCCCGGCTTCATCTGAGAGGACATCCAGTCTAATTAGCATATTACACTTTTATTATTAGAGATTCTCCAAGTTTAACTGTTAAAGTAAAATTTTGCCTTGATTATAAACCACTGTCAAGTGGAAATTTGCACTTTCAAATTTTTTTCATACAAGTACTTTTAACATAGGTCTAAAACCTTAATTAACAGACCTGAAAAGATATGTACAAGAGGCAATAATATCCTAATATTTGTCCTTTTCTCTTATGGAAATAAATTAGTGTTGGGAATTAGCCACAAGCAAGAAAATAAGTATGTTATGTTTAGCTATACACATGTGCATTCTTAAATATACATAAATATTTATTCTCAAACTATAAACAAATAAGCTAGCTGGTGGAACTTTCTAAATATTCATACAGTGAAATATAAAAATTTCTCTAAGATTATTCCAAAGTTTCTTTAACATGTCAACAAATAAATACCAGGAAAAACAAATACTGTTTTTCCCCACAAGTGGGGGTACAGGAGGGAGAATGTAATACTATTGTATAAGCCAGTCAAGAACTCCTTCAAGTTTATACACTCCAACTACTTCATTGCTGCATATTCTGATCCA
Source organism: Myotis davidii (assembly GCF_000327345.1). NCBI lineage: Eukaryota > Metazoa > Chordata > Mammalia > Chiroptera > Vespertilionidae > Myotis > Myotis davidii. Next base: position 5,278,406 of record NW_006287462.1, on the reverse strand, counting down.
AAGCACATGTCAATGACTAGGTGCACGATTTTAAGTCCATTGAAGTTTGAGGAACTAGAAAACAAAGTGGTACATACTAAGATAAACCCATCAATAGGGACCTGGATTAAAAGAAGCGTTGGTCCAATTTGGATTCAATTAAGAGAATGTTTTCCTGTTCCCTCCTTTTAATAGAAAAAATGTTATGTCAGATATTTGCTAGGATTTTTAAAAAGTTTAACAAAAGAAACAGATGAAAACAAACAAAATCTACAAAGAATTTGAAATTTGTATGAAAAACAAGTTAAGAACAGGGAACACCCAACTTTTTCTGCATTGACAATGAATGTTCATTGATTAAAACTGTGACCCAGTTCTAAAAAAATCATGCTGGGCACATAGTAGGAGCTCACAGAATATCTGCTGCACGACTTCCACACAGCAAACAGTAACGTGAAAACGCTTCCAAACTCAATGGAAAGCCTCTCCTCATTTTCATCCAGTTGCTCCGATTCCCTGGAACGATTCTTGCTGCCTGCCCTTTGGACTGTGCTTTCATTCCCCATCTAGGTAGTCTGGCATCCATTATAGGTAGAGTTCACTAAATTACACATCCAGTAATCATTTGCAGGTTTTTCCTTTCTAGTCTACTCAAGTTACTTCTCAAAAGAAAAAAAAAATCTGAAAAAATTACCTACCATGAAAACTCGAGAGTGTTTTTTAAAAAACAATTTCAGAAAAGCATCGAAATTTCCTCTGTGGGATCTACCCCTATAACTTATCACTTATGACATTAATTGGTGTCAGTGGGGTGGTTCTCCATCGCTGCTAATGTTCAGCTCAACTCTCAGAGGAAGAAGTAGAGAAATACAGCAGTTCTACTTGAATCTATGAGAGCTATAAAGCTTATGTCTGGTGCGAATGTCTGACAAGAGTGCCAAGTTCACCAGCGCCATTTACAGAAAAGTCATAAGCAGAAGGCCCCACCTCTCCCTAAAACTAGAAATGGTTTTCTAAGTACTGTCAATGAATTTATGGCATAATCTTAACATAAAATTATTTCTGTTCTAAATGTTCATTCAGTGAAATAAAACATTTTCTCTATAATGATTCCAACTTCAGGATCCTACCGGGCTTGTGGACTGCCCCTCCCACCACACTCAGCCTTGCTCAGTACCCTTCTACCACACTGGCCACTATTCTTTTTGTTAATCTTCACTTGAGGATATTTTCCCATTGATTTTTAGAGAGAGTGGAAGGGAGGGGGAGAGACAGAGAGAGAGAGAAACATTGACGTGAGAGAGGCACATTGGTTGGTTGCCGCCCACATGCGCTCTGCCCAGGGCCAGGGATCCCCCAAAATCAAGCTTGCCATTGACGTGAGAGAGGCACATTGGTTGGTTGCCTCTGACATGCGCTCTGCCCAGGGCCAGGGATCCCCCAGATCAAGCTCGCAACCAAGGAATGTGCCCTTGACCAGAATCAAACTCGTGGGCTGCTACTCTATCCACTGAGCCAAAATGACTAGGACTGGCTACTTTTGTTTTTAAACATCAAGTTGGTTTCCTCTTCCCCAGCCTTTCTATACGTTCTTCCTCTACACTCCATGCCTTACAGATCTTTGCATGGCTGGTTCTTGCTTCCCATTCATGTCTCAGCTCACAGCTGAAACGCTGTCTCTTCAGAGAAGCTATTCTTGACCACCTCTGGACTTATTACTATCTTTCTTCTTCTTCTGGTTTTCTGGTGACTGGAAAGTATCTGACACAGAGTAGCTGCTCAGTAAAGACTGGTTAAATGAATGAATGAAAACTAATAGTGTCACAGGAGAAGATGATGGAAAAGTATTGTCTAAAGAGAATATTAATGCTCAAGTGAAAGAAAAATTAAAAAGGGGAGAAAAGAAGTAGAAGAAATGTAAAAGGGAAGATTGACTGAAAGACAAGATAAAGAAGGGAAGGGAAGCACAGGGAGGAGAAAATGAGGAAAGAAGCAGAGGGAAAGATAAAGAAAAGGAGAGAGAAAAGAAGGGGAAGATGCGACAGTAACCGAGAAATGACTATGTCTGTGTACAATTGGTCTAAGTGACTTTTCCCCCTTTAGGTTGCTTTCTGTGCCTTCAAATTGAAGTCTCTTTTTTTCAGTAGTTGGCTAACTGTCTTCTCAGATCTGCACTGAGAAAAATTTAGCTAGAATTATACCTGAGAAAACATCTGTCCAATTTCATTTTATAGATGAAAAGACGGCCCGGCCGGTATGGCTCAGTGGTTGATCATCAACCCATGAACCAGGGGCACGTGGTTCAATTACTGGTCAGGTCAGGTCACATGCCTAGGTTGTGGGCTCAATCCTTTGTAGGAAGCGCGCAGGAGGCAGCTGATCAATGATTCCCTCTTATCATTGATGTTGCTATCTCTCCCTCCTTCTCCCTTCCTGTCTCTGAAAACAATAACAACTTTTTTTTCTTTTTAAAGGAAAACCCTATTGAAACAAGGGAACTTGCCTAGGATTATAGAAGTAGAGAGAAGCAGATGGAGGGCTAAACACCCAACTTCCTGATGCCCGGTTTTTTGCAGGTAGCAAGAAAGGTGCTAAGAGTTCTGAATTTCCAAAACCAATCTTAGAATTCTCCTGGTTTAGTAAGAGTGATTTAAAGTAGCTCTAATAAATGAATAAATACATTAAAGTGAACTTTCCCCCAAGCAATGTGTGTGTGACTAATTATTATGATGTTGCACAGTTAAATATTATTTTTGGTCACTTGCCACCAGGTGAAACTACAATGTGAGACGAGGCAGAACCTGAAACAATTTCCTAAAATGAACAGTGATTTATAGAGGCTGGGTACAATAACAAATGGGGCATATAATGACTGAGATGAGGTTTATGGTGGTTTCCACATTCAAATATCATAATTTTTATTCTGTTATTTTTGTCCTTAGCCAACATTTTCCTATGAGAAATATTAAAGAATGACACATTCACAACAGAGAAGTGATTTTATGTCATCAATCATGGCTGAATCCCCCTTATTTCCCATTGCAAATAATAAAATCCAATATAATTTCCTAACTGGATTTCATTCAGTAGTTTCCATTTTCCGCCATCATTAAAAAAAAAAAAATCAATACTGTCAAGTGGTATAAAATTAACAGCTCCAGATTTTGGCTTTCTCCCCTTTTCTGTTCTTCTATGATAAAATAACCCAAAAGTAACCAAAAGAAGTGCAGCCAATCCACAGACTCTTCCCACGTAATTAAGGTTATTAATAAAGTATATCCATGCCATATATTTTTTGACGAAAGTGAAAAATGTTTTATGTGAAATTTGTAGAGTCATAAGGACTTTTTTCTCATTACTCTAGTCATGATCTATTTCTTTACAGAGAAGCACATTGCCTTTTCTTTTACTTTACATTCTTTCCCAGGAATTCTTTGGCCCAAACATGGCTCATTGAGTAGATACAGTCAACAATAGGTAAATGGCCAATGACCCATCTTCAAAGAATTTGATCATTGACACATATGAGAAAACAGTTACAAATGTAAAAGAAGAGATTTCTCCATGATCTATTGCGCTCTTTGCATAATAAACAGAGTTGAGATCTGTTTACCAAGTTTTCAGTCTTCCAGGAGCCTATTCAAATGCCTAAATGGAGCCAATAAAAGCTTTTTGTCTAATTCACACAGATTCTGTGCATATTTCTCTCTTGCCTTTGCCTCCTTTAAGTTTCACCTAATATTTTTTTCCTTCTCTTTAACATCCTAATTTATAGGAGTGATACTTGCATTTCAAAAAATTCTATTTAATCAGAATGAAAGCAATACACAGAGGGAAGGTCAATTATCTTGATTTGAAAGCCTGATTTTTACCTTTACCTTTTTATTTTATGAGGCATGCCCAATTCTTTGCCTCTTAAAGCTTAAAACATCGTCACAAAATTACAAATCAAACCATAAATGTGTTTTCCTTAAATATAAATCATGTGTTACTTACTTGACTGTTACTCTGTTGGATGTATCCTGTAGGTCACTAGGGTCAAAAAGTTGAGATTCTTTAAGGCCGAGCTCTTTACAACCTCTCAAGAATAAGATGATATTGTCCTGGGAGGAAGAAAAGAAATTCAAGTCTATATTATTTTATATTATCTTTATAAACCAGCCCTTTCTCTTTAATAGTCCAAATTACTGGAGGGTCGGCAGTCATGAAGGCAGCAAGAGTCAGGTCTAAATCATGGCTTGCTGGGGAAAAAAAATCATACTTTGTTAGGATATGCTGTAGTAAGCAGATATGTCAAACTTTTAAACCCACAGTCATGTCAAATTCATTTTTTCCCCTTTACCTTAACACATTTTTGTAAAACTGCAAGTAAACTATCATTGAGAAGAAGAACTTAGCATCTTCTGGAGGAACCATACCCAAAACCAGATATTCCCTATTGTAAAGTTTTGTCCATATCTTATTGCCTAGAATCCGGTTCAAAATTTATATAAAAAATTGGTTTTAGTACCAGAGTGTCACCTTCAGTGAGGTTTGTTTTTTAATTGATCTTCTAAAATACATTCATTATCAGTTGGTTTTCACTGCTAATACCTTTTTGTGGACATAAATGGAATTAAATGGGAAAAATCTAAACTTAACTGGGAAGAGGTGAAAAAAGGAGCAAGGAAAGCCTTTGAAAATAATGCAAAAGACCATCCTAGTGAAAATTGCCTCTCACAGGTACAAATATACTTTGAACTGGTGGAGTAGCAGGCACAGTTGACACTTAAGGAGGGTTCTGGTCATCATCTGTTGGGAGTCATTAAACATAAACAAATGGCTTTGGAAGGGATTGCAATTGTGGGCCATCCTTATGGAAGTCCGGGGTGTTAGCAGCTTGTTCAGCAGTTACAAGGTTCTGCTCTCTTCCTGAAAGACTTCTGACAAGCTAGCTGGCCCTCTTAGTTAGTGAAGTTATAGGAGAGGAATGATAAAGGTTGGCTCCAGAAGCCAGATCATGTGAATCCATCTGAATACTGTAAGAACGATGCTACAAAAACCGGAAATGATGGTGGGAGTTACTGAATCATGTATTCACCCAAGTGCAGTTCAACAAGCGAACAGAAAGCAGAGGTCTTCCCAACAAACCAGTGTGTAGGCAGGATTCTAAGATGACCCCCAAGAATCCCACTCCCTAGTGTACATACCGTGTATGGTCCCCTCCCCTTGAGTGCCAGTAGAACCATAAATGTAAGGAGCTATCAATCACTCTGTGGCTATGTTACTAACCAGTTGGCTTTGAGTTAATCAAAAGAAAATCATCTGATTGGGTCAGACCTACTCAGGGGAGCTTTTAAAGGCAGGTAAAGTCAGGGTTCCTGGTGGCCATATGTTTTAAAGCTGTAAGGAGATGCATTCTGTCAACAACCACATGAGCTTGGAGAGGCTTGGATGAAGCTAAACTAGGACCTCAGCCCCCGCCAGTACCATGGCTTCAGCCTTGTGAGACCCTGAGCAAAGAACCCAGTCATGCCATGTCCATACTTCTGGCTGCAGAACCCAAGATAATAATTGGGTGTTGATTTAAATGGGCGCTAAATTTGTAGTAATTTTCTATCCGGCAATAAAGAAGATTAACACACCCAGGCTCAAAACAACAAGGGCAATAGCAATAAACTGCTAACATTTATTTAGCCCTTTTTATATGCTAAGCGTTTTTCCAAGAGCTTTCATCCTCATTTACAGATGAGCAGTTGGAGGCACAGAACTATTAAGCACCTGGTCTAAATTCACACAGCCAGCAAAGGATGGAGATGCAAAACAATGTGGCATATATGAGGAACACCAGCATAAAATCTAAGGTCAGCACCAAAGGAAGATGGTGCTACAGAGTCAGGGGCTGCTCAAGGAGGGCCTTGAAAACCATGGAAGGCAGGCTGTGAAAGTCACAAAGGGGCTGTGATCTGAGAAATGAATGCCCGGATCTGCAGCAGCAGCAGCAGATGGTTGGAGAGGTAGACAGGGTGAAGGAAGGACTTAAAAAGAACAAGATAGGAGACAGAGAGACCAATGAGGAGAGGCTACAGTCTCACTTTCCCCCATGGCCCTTCCCAGAATGTGTTCTTTCTGGTGTCCCTGGATTTTTTTTCAGCAGGCAAGAGGGGCCATCATTCACAGACCTGTGTCATTCAGAAGGCCTCTTTGTAGACTAACATGAGCTGGTCATATTCTGAAGTCATCTGTACCCTGGCCAGTCTCTCCTTTAATTACCTTGCACATTTTAAAATGATCAAATTTCTCCTTGGAGTTTTTCTATGTTCCCTCCCATGTGCAAAGATTTATCTATGTTCAGGTAAGTTTTTTCTAGGGCATATTTCTGGTTGGTCTGTGAGCTATGAGGGCTTCCAGCCTGGAGCAAAGGAAAGGGTGTGTCCTGGTACTCTCTAGGAATCATTTGCAAGCACAATAAGAGGACCAGACCTGTAACTACCCTGTGGTTCCATAGGAAGCACATGAGTGGGGCATCTCCTATTCCCAAGAAAGGTGAGGAGGCACGTTTGCATATGCATACCCAGATGCCCAGATGCATGTCTGAGCACCACGCTGTATTCAGCACACAGACTGCAAATACAAAAGCGCTGTGTTACCAGCCAGGCTGACCAATTTGGGCTGGGAGATTTAAATAACTGCAGGTCTCCTTCCAACTTCTTGCTGCAACCTAATGATGCTGGACGGGAGCCAGACCCCAGTCAGGAGAAAAGCCAGAAGGAAGAACGCTCCAGCCAAGAGCTAACAGGGGCCGCCACCGGAGCGGGCAGGAAGCACTGTGCCTTTAATTATATAAAATGCAACTCACAAATTCCCATCTGCCCTGCTCTTCACACTGCGATTTTTCCACATTTACAATTCCAAGCAAAACGCACATATTAATGTTTTAGTTTCAGAAGCCAAGCAGTACAACAGCACCTCATTTCCAAGGGAGAAGTGGAAGACGCTGATTTACGACAATGACCACTCTATTCAACTCTCGCTAATGTAATATTATTACAAACCTATTATGGTTCTGTAGGGCTTCAAAAGAAGTTCCTTAAGACTTTAAAAAAAAGTCAATGTCATGAAAAAGCAAAATTGGACATTAAAGACATATGATGACTGAACATGATCTATGAGCTTTGGCTGGATCCTTGATCCCAAAAGAAAAGGTAATTGAGGCTATGAAAGTCCAATTTAGATGTAGCCTATGTTGTATGATGTTTTAAATGAATGTTAATTTTCTTAGACATGATGACGATGAGATTGTGGTTATATGAGAGAATGCCTCAACTGATTGATTGACTGATTGACTGATTGATTGATTTTAGAGAGAGAAGAAGAGGGAGAGAAGGAAGACATTGATTTGTTGTTCCACTTACCTATGCATTCATTGGTTGCTTCTTATATATATGTGATTTGACTGTAGATCTAACCTGTAACCTTGGCATATCGGAATGATGCTCCGACCGACTGAGCTAACCAGCCAAGGAGAATGCCTTTATATCAAAGTATATGAATTATTAGGGATGAGTTATCATAATGTCTATAACATGATTTCAAATGGTTCATGGTCAAAAATGTATTTGTGTGCATGCATATAAGAGAGAGAGAGAAAGAGAGAGAAAAAATGAATGAATGTGGGCCTGACATGGAAAAGGAGAGACAGCAAATCTAGCAAAAGAGCAACACTTAGTGATTCTAGATCAGAGATTGGAAAACATTTTCTGTAAAGGGCCAGATAGTTAAGCATGGCTTTGTGAGCCTATGGTGGTCTCTGGCTGAGACTCACCTCTGTTTTGTAGCCAGACAATTCATAAATAAACGGGAGGTTCCATACTCCCACATCCTTTATTTACAATAGTAGATGGCGGGCTGGATTGGGCCCAGAGTGGAGTCCACCGGCCCTGTTGTAGGTAAATGGTTATGCAGGCATATACCATGCCATTTCTTTTCTGTACATTTGAAAATTTTCAAAAAAATTTTTTGGAAAAAGTTTTTTACATTTGTAGAAATATATTCAACTACATAGAGTTACGACTTCACTAGCAAAGCCAATTTCATAAAATTCAAGGGAAAAACTCAGTCACCTCCGAGACAACTATTGCCAAGTCACTGAGGTAAATGTTTAAGTACTGCTGATGGAAAGTGACCATTTCTGGCTAACTGGAAAACACTGTAACACGAATCTCCATCCAACACAGATGCGTAACGTGCAGTTCCTAACAGAGTCCATTTTGTGCTAGACTCATATGAATATATGGATTTATACTGCTGTTTATGTAACTAGCATGCATTCATTCCTTCTTCTTGGCCCTGTGGTTTCCCATTTCATTAACCTGTGGGCCTGAAATGTGTATGAAAATAGTCCCCAGGGGCCCGGGGGTGAGGTCTGGACTTTCCACCTTCCACGGGACCTCTTCCCTGAATAAGTCCTTGTACTTCGCTCCCCTCCCATCTCACTCCAAAGACAAGATGTAGGAAGGCCCTGGATGGCCTTTATCCCCAGAGTGTAGCAGTGTCCTTAGCCTATAGTGGGAACTTACTAAATATTTAAAATAAAGTAAGTACTAAATTCTAAGTACTCATAAGAATGAAAAAAACAAACAAACCAACCAACCACAACAAAATTCCTAATAGGTAAAATAATAAGGACTTATAAAAAAATCTCTTATCTTCAAGATTAATTTTTATGATCCACCAAGTAGCTGGAATTGTTCAAGATACATATAAACAGAGGTGTGACTTCAAGTTAGACAATGGAAGCGAGAGAACAACAAATATATCAAGGAACACAGCATAACAGCTTTGGATCAGGAGGATGCTAGGCAGAGTCCCAGCCTCATCCATGTATTAGCCATGCGATCTTAGGCATAGATCCTAACCATTCTGAGCCTTATATTTCTATTCTGGAAGGTGGGGGATGCCATAAACCTAACAGGGACATCAGAATTACAGAAAATATATAAAAAGAACACAGCCTAGTGTCTGGTACTTTCTGGGACACTCATTACATAGAAGTTATTATTATGACATTCTTGTCAACTCAGGTCACAGAAGGCGAGATGATGAACAGTTTATCCACTCCTGAAAAACAGACACAGTGTTTTTACAGCCCTTGTCAGTTACATGGTAGATGGCAAAAAGAAAAACAAAAACATGTAGTTGGTGTTTTTGTTTAGTTACTGTTATTCGCTGTCAATTTGGAACTTTTACACAGGCAGCTTCAAACGTAGGCACAGGCTCTGTACCAGAAGCCCATTTGTAAGGTAACTGCTTGTAAGTCGTCATTTGTAATTATCCTAGAGAAATAATCTTACATAGTGGTTCCCAGTTTAGACCAGAAAAGCCTACTTAATCCAAACTGTCCCTGAAGGGGAGTAATAATTACATTATGGAACCTAACCGCTGAGCAGAACAACATTTCACTGGGAAATTGCATTCAGAAATGCCAACCACATGTCCCTCTTGGCTATAGCTGTAGTCGGATGGAGGATTCCAGAGGCCAGAGCAAAGGCTTCCTTGCCCAAGGCAGTGCCATGGGAGGAAAGGGCAAGAGGGAGGGGAGTCAGCAATTCATTCCAGTGCAGCCCCCCACATCCCGGCCTCATCCAGGCCCTTCTCCCCCTTGTCCTAGAAGGCAAGCAAGGACCTGCTTGCTACTTCCCCTTTCTCCAGCTGTCATTTCCATCCAAAAGGGCTGTCTCTCTTTCCTTCATCCACTGCGGAGTAGCGGGCAGCTTTCCGGCTCTAAGAAGGCACTGGTACTTCGGGCTCCTCTAGAGAAAGCAGGCAGGCAGTGGGAAGCCCCCTTCTCTACCTGATCTTTTTGGCTTCATTTCCTTTACCACCAGCAGGGAAAGGCCCCCATGATGGTGGAAGTGGAGCTCACAGAAAATGAAGGTAATGCTCATTTGAGTTTCAAAAGAATCCAGATGCCTATGTCGCTAGGTATTTTAATGTAATATGGCCTTAGCCGGTTTGGGTCAGTGGATAGAGCATAGGTCTGCGGACTGAAGGATCCAGGTTCAATTCCGGTCAAGGGCACGTACCTTGGTTGCAGGCTCCTCCCCAGGCCGGGCCCTGGTCAGGGCTCATGCAGGAAGCAACCAATTGATGTGTTTCTCTCACATCGATATTTATATCTGTCTTTCCCTCTCTCTCCCACTCTCTCTAAAAATCAATGGGAAAATATCTTTGGGTGAGGATTAAAAAATAATAAAATACAATATGTATAGAGTATCCATACAATTTCTATAAATGAGAAGACTAAGTGGAAATGTCAAAATGGGAACGGGAATTAATTACATCTGGTGAATTTATTACTTTCATACATTTTCTATAATAAATATTTACTTTAAGAATCTTAATAAGAATTAGGATATTTCAGAGAGATTTGCAAGTATATCTCAGAAGACCCAGATTTTTTTTAGAAAATCAGTAACCAGCCCTAACGTTACCTTTCTGTTTGAACGAATGTTACCTTTCTGTTAAAGCTTTTTGAAAGATGGCTTTTGTTTGGTTTTCTGCGTGTGAAGTAAACACACTCCCTTTATCAGAAATGCAATTATGAAATTCAGAACCGAAGGAATATATTACCAAAATATCTCCAGGAATTTCCCCCACAATTAATAGAATTCAGGGATTTCCTGTACCTGCCGTGTGTTCACGGTTGCTCTCCCGGCCTGTATGGGTTCCAGCCGGGCTTGGCCGACACCCAGCCACAGTCAGCACTCGCCAGACTTCCAAGGCATTTGTGTTTGCCGCGAGCCCTTAATGAGGATACCAGGCCTTCTGCTGAGAGGAAGGGGTGGCTGGTTCTGCGAGGAGGAATGCTGGGGAGGTTTAACCCAGAGGGTGGCAGCGGGGCGGCTGCGTGAAGAAGAAAAACTTTTATGGGTGTGAAGTGGGCAGAAGCATAGTGGTTACAGCAAGAGACAGAAGGGTCGGGGAGGTGAAGAAAACGATGAGAGGTTAGCTTGAGGAGGGCCGTGAGAGCCCTGCCAAGGATTTGGACTGTTCTCTGGGCGGTGGGTAATCAAGACCAGTTGATGAGCACAACAGCAGTCCTGGGATCTGACTGTTACTCTAGGAGAATATGCCGGGTGTTAGCAAGAGAGATCTGACAGGCAAAGAGGGCCTGTTCAAGAGATTATTACAGTAGCCCAGGCGGAGATGTGGAAGCCTGAATTTAGCCAGAAGCAATCGGAGCAGGGAGAAGGAAGAGGATGGGTGCATCCCTTGTTGGCTTGGCTGTTGAGTGGATTTGGGAGTAGAGGACGAGGAGATGGAGGGGGGTTGGGCTCATGCGAGGGTTTTTTGCCATTGAGACCCACCTGCAGGAATGGAGGGACATTTTTGGGAAATGGTAATAATAAGCTTGGAACATTCCGTATTCAAAGAGCTATGGCTTATTGGGAGCTTATATTTGTATCTGGAGCTCAGTAATGAGGCCCCAGTAGAATAAGCAAGCTTGGAATTTACCAGGATGTGCCCACAGCAGACACTGGGGAGAGCATGATATTGCCAGGAGAGTCCACACAGAATAAGAGAGACCAAAGCAGACCATGCAGAATACTGACATTTAAGGGCGGTTAGAGGATGGGGAGCCCCTTGTACCTGAAGCAAACAAGGACCGGAGAGGAAGCAGGCAAGCCTGCCAGGGAAGCCAAGTGAGAGCACTGTGCAGGGAGCACTGTCTGGCCAGCACCAAATAATGCAGGTCTCAGCTCTTCCACTGACTGGCTGGTCTCGGCCTCAGATTTCTCTTCTAAAAGTCCAAGTCCTTGCAATGGCCTACAAGGCCCTACAGATGTGCTGCCCACTACCTCTCTGACCCCCTCTTCATCACTCCCCCTCTCCCTGCAGCCACACATGGCTCCTGTGGGTCCTCAGTCAAGCCAGGTTCATCCACACCTGCCAGGGCCTCTGCACTGTTCTTTTTTTTTTTTTTAAACCTAGATATTAATTCGAACAATCTCTGGTATAACAAGTAAACATTCAATAAATATGCATAGAGCCCTAGCCAGTTTGGCTCAGTGGATAGAGCGTCAGCCTGTGGACTGGAGGGTCCTGGGTTCAATTTCAGGCAAAGGCACATGCCAGGGTTGCAGTCTTGATCCCCAGTAGGGGGCATGTAGGAGCCAGCCAATCAATGATTCTCTCTCATTGATGTCTCTCTCTCTCTCTCTTTCTTTCTCTCCCTCCCTCTCTTTCTCTTCCTCTCTGAAATCAATAAAAATGTATTAAAAATAAATAAATATGCTTAGAATAAGTAAATGGATGATTAAAAAAATGGGAGCCTGGCCGACGTGGCTCAGTGGTTAGGCTTTTGACCTATGAACCAGGAGATCAAGGTTCGATTCCCCGTGAGAAAAAGGTATTACTGACTTTTGAGAGAACTTCAGTGGAATGACAGGGTAAAAGCCAGATTGCAGGAAACTAAAGTCCATGTAGAATAAAAATGATGGAGTAAACACACAGAGGCACTTTGGGGATGTTTAGCAGAGAAGAGATGAGGAGATAAAGAGGAGCAGGTCAGAGGAAGGTTGGTGGATTGTTTCCTTCAGGAAGCCGCGGGTAAGGCTCCCTGCGTGTCCCAAGGCTCCCTTGCCACTCTGTCACGTCATAAACAATCCTCATCTCATTGAAGTTTGAGCCATCAGCCCTCACCATAATAACCTTCCATCCTACTCATTATTTCTGTCACAATCACCGAGGACTCTGGCACCAGCGTCACCGCTTCCTGTAGTCAACGTTCTCGGTGACTTTAAGTTCTCCATGGGCGACCTGTTCAACACCTGCCTCTACAGTCCTTTGCCTTCCTCAGTTCCAATGGTTTTTACTTACACACTCCGTTTCAGGATCACAGTCATCAGCCAGACCTGCCCTGTGGAACCTTAACTCCATCCTACTCTTGGGCCTTAGCCCCTCTCCTTCCAAGGTTCTCATTACTTCTTCCCCTGCTCTTTCATTCCAGACTTGGCCATTTTCCTTCAACCATTTCTCTCTCCCCTCATTGCCTAATTCCCTTCCTGATCCAGGTCAGGCCAGTGTGATTATTCAAGTACTTGCTGGTATCGCCAACATCTCCACTTCTCTGTCTTTCTATTAGGGAGTAAGGACTAGAAAAAGGAAGTAGCACTGATGGAATAGTCAGCCTTGGCAATGAGTCTGGCAGCTTACCCAACCCATCAGGTATGCCCGCTCCTCATATTTCTACCTGGAGGGAAGCATTCTTGGCCCCTCACTGTTCCTCCTCAAGGCTGCTTTGGGAGAAGGAAGAGGGGGGGAGCGAGGGGGCATGCTCAGCTCAGCCACGATGGGCTTCCTCTCCGTGGAAGACAGCCTGGCTGTAGGACACATGTGTCCTGTCTCTGCCATGTGGTAAGAGGCCTCTCTCTGTGGGGGAGGCCTGTGGTTGACCAGCTGTGCTAGGAATGGGTGGATAAATTTGTTTAATTTAGGAGTGAGGATTAGCAAACTCACTTGGCTGCAGCTCTAAACCTCGTGCTGCCCTATTTGTTTCATGAGAAGTAAAGCTGATATTTTGATCTCTGACTCCTGTGTTTATGTCTCAGCTGGGAAGGGAAGAGAGGAGAATTATTTACTGATAACCCGAAATCCCCAATGCTCTGCTCCTGGTGCTACTGGAAATAATGGTGCTGTTATGGGGTCTGGAGCTGCTACCAATTTATGGGCTGCCACCTCAGTGGGCTCCTGGGATCCACTTGGTAATCCTTCTGGGCCTCCCTCTCCTAGTCCTCATCCACGGATTTACAAGCCTCCTTTTCCGTCTTCATTCTCTCTGCCATGCCTTCACGTCTTCCCCATCAACAGACAGATGTCATCAGCCCCCAAGAGTTAAATCCTTCCACTTCACCCATCCCAAGTCCTGTATCTAATAACCTTTCCCCCCCCGCCCAAGATTTAAAGTTGGATATTTTAAGGCCTTTGAAAACAATCTGTTAACATTTTGTCAGCAATGGGAGCAAAATGGGACTGTGTGTTAGAGTGAAGATCAAACAGCCAGCAGTTATGCTATATTAACTTTGGTTGAACATTTTCAAAATTTTTCAAAGATATTTATTGCATACTTATTGGATGAAAGGCAATGTGCTAAGTGCTTTGGTCAGGAAGGGGTCATGGTGAGAGTGGGACTCTCATTTGCACGTGAGAGGAGCCCAGATGGAAATAAGTCTATATTGGATTTCAGAGCTCAGTGCCTCCCAGCCTTAGGAGTGTGTGTGTGTGTGTGTGGGGGGGGGGGGGGGGCGGTGCTGCCGCTGACTCTTTGAGACAACTGGGAACCAGGGCCTCGTGTATTTGGAACCCACAACTGTGTCACCTCTCGTCTGCTTGCTCTGCATTTGGCTTATCTGCCCTCACTGCACACAGGTTTTTCTTCACATGGATCCCTGCTTCCCACAGTCCATACCCACGGTCGTCACCTCTGACAGGACTAATTCTCTTTTCCGCTTGCAGCTCAAAAAACATCCCGGGAAAAGGAAAGACCCTCCCTGGCCTGCCTAGGGTCAGGCTCCCTTCCACAGTGACTAATGGGATGGGGTAACAGAGATCATGAATCATTTTAATCAATGGTGAGGGAGGGTTAGGGGCAGGGAGCAGTTTCCAAATAATAAGAATGTGGTTTCCTAGGAAGGGGGCCCAGGGCGGCCCAAACCAGCACCACTGGCTACCTTCACAGAGGTGGGCCAGATACGGATTTTTCTCTGAAAGTTCTTAGAGAGCAGAATACAGAATTATTACCACCACTGTTGGCATTCTAAACACAGCTGGTCAAATTTAGTTTTCCTTTAAGGATGTCCTTCTGAAAGAGTCCGCCGTGCACTGAGCTGTAATGCTGCCTCAGTTTCCCGAAGTTAACAGGCCTGAGGCCAAGGAAGACCAACTGCAGAATGAAGCAGGCACAAGGCACAAGTTACTTAACGAGCTCAGTTGGAAGAGCTTTTCCAAGCACAGCCCCTCCCCAGTACAGCAGTTGGAGCTCCTTTTTCCCTTAGGACAATTAGGGAAGTAGAGTGTCCAATCCTAAAGGCTCCAGCATCTTGATTTGACCTCTTTCTGGGTTCCAGTCTCGTGACCATCCATGTAGCAGATGCTTCTCTTCTCAAAGACTTGACATCGAAGCCCACATGAGAGTCAGCACCACAATGCTATCTCAGGAGAAACGGGATTGGAGCCTATTGGAAACGCTGTCTAAATTCCAAAGCCTATATCCCTCCAAAAAATTACTGAACTAGTCTCCAAATTACTAACACTGAAACTCAACATAAGCATTATTATGTTATATTGCCAGGTTGTTTTCCAGCATAATTCACTAATTGCATTTTGGGAATTGAACGAAAAATAGCTTTCAGTTATGTTAGAACAAAACTGCTTGAGCCATCTATCAGACCTCCTTGCACAACACTCAGATATTTGACATATGAAGTATGACTTCAGCACATCTCACGGCAGTGGTAGTTACACTATGGGCCAGGATGAGATAAATGCAGAATTGAAAATTTGTATTTAGAAACTTTTATAACAATCTGGCATTCTAACCACATCCAAAGGTGTGATCAATGGACACATCTCATCGAACAGGACATAGGCCATTTTAGGATGTTGTCCAAATTGCATGTTGTTGGAACTGTGTAGTTAATGGTGATGGGATCATATATCAGTCCAAATTGGATTAGAAATTAAACAAACAATAACAACAGAGTGGGAACCAAAACCACAATTTTATATCCAGTAGAATGGCAATTTAAATTGTGATGATAAAAAAGCTCTGAAAATGGATAGTAGGGACGATTGCAACAACATTGTTAATGTACTTCATGCCACTGAATCATACATCTAAAAATGGCTAAAACCGTAAATTTTATGTCATGTATATGTTACCACAGCCATAAAACTTGTTCTTCATTACAATAGTTTGAGAATCCTAGGCCTGTTCTAGAGTATGTCCTAGGGGGGTTTTGGATCAAATAAAATTTGGAAAATGTTGCATAAAATACCCCCCACTTGGAATTCATAATGCTCAGGCTAACAGTTTTGAGATAGTCCTTATTAAGAAATTCTTTTAATTTTAATTCAGCATTTCTAACATGTATTGGACTTCAGACCCTTTTTACATCATATCTCACAAAACAGTTTAAGAAAGGCTGAGCCAGATGAACTATTAAAACACGGTTTGTAATTTCACATCACACACAAATAAGAGTGAAATCGTTGTCACACGTAGGTTGTGGCCCATAATCTAACACTGCCAACCTCTGGTGAGACCCTCCAATCAGTTTCTATGCTGGTGATGCCAACCCCCAAGGCAAGCGAGGCTAATGGGAGGCAAACAGCCAGGGTCTGGTTCATCTCTGTATCCTTCGGGCTACACAAGAAGAATACATGTCACACTTGGCTTTAGAGGCTGCAAGTTAAGAGAACGATTTACTAGTTAGGGGCGACCCCAGGAACAAAGCACTTCACAGTCTAGGTCAGACATGTGGATGACATTAGAAAAAGAAACAGGCTTTTAGAGGGCAAATGAGTGTGCCAAGCAGGAGCCATATTGATAGATCTAAACACCATTACCCCTATCATATTGAGAGGTCACAGCCTCTCCACTGGGAAGGAGAAAACGCCAGAAAGAAAGGAAATGCCACAAAGGCGAAAACCAAAAGCAAGCTTTGCCCTCACCGACATATACCAGGGCTTGAAGTAATTTTAGTATTTCAGATTGTGGGCTGGAGGAGAGGTCACTGAAAATGTCCCGCTGATATTAAAACGTATGTGAAAAAGAAGAAGTGGTTTGCAGAGGAGGAATTCAGAGCAAAAACAGGATAATCTGGTAAAAGCATCACCGCCACTCCTCTCATTCTTTCAAGTTTATCAGGTTCTTAACTCAAGTTGGGGCTGCCTTTACTATTCCAAGTTTTTTTATGTAACTCAAAAAAGGTGTGGAGAAAAGACTGTCTTCAAATAATTTTAGAAATCTCTACTGCGTAGTCCTGTATAAGTGGAAACCACATTTCATCTTCAAGGAAAGTTTTTTTAAAGTATATTCAAAATAATAAATTTTCTATGGTTATTGGCTTCCTCTTTCCACGTTAGTTTTTGGCCTAATTCATACAATAAATCTAATGGGCAAGTCATCTCACAAATAACACCTAGCACATTCTTGGCATCTGAAAAGAGTTAACACGTTGCATATGCTGTTCATGTTCACAAAACAAGATATTTGGGGGAAAATGTCACCAGAGAAGGGGGTGAGCACAGGAAGGGACTGGGCCACTGGTGTGACTGCAAAGGACCCTGTCGTGCACACTGGGGGTTTTGAAGGTGTATCCATGGGGGTGGAACCAATGGATGAAAAGTATTGAGACCCCATAAGGTGATTGGGTTTTGCAATTTCTACCACATTTAATTCTAGCAACCTAGCTTTAAGTATGCTGACCTTACAGATGTGGAGAAAAATGATGTTTAAACTAAGTTCAATTTATTATTTAACTAGAGGCCTGGTGCATGAAAATTCATGCACTGGTGCGGGGGAGGTCCCTCAGCCAACCCTGCCTCCTCTCACAGTCCAGGAGCCCTCAGGGGATTTCCTACTGATGGCTTAGGCCCGGAGCAGGTTTAAGCCACAGTCTGGCCTACCTCTGCAGGAGGCAACCAGGCAGATCAGGGGAAGGCGCCACCCCCATCACCCCACTGCTGCTGCCACTGCCAGCCGCTGCAGCTGCCAAGGTGTTTTCATCAACACGGACTCCAGTCCCTTTACCACGGAAAAATGACAACTTTTTTTAGGCATTTTCAAGATGTCTCTTTCATAGGATATGACCTTTCTTTCTTTCTTTCTTTCTTTCTTTCTTTCTTGCTTTTCATGCATGGCCAGGGAGGAGCCTGCAACCTAGGTAAATGGCCTTGACCAGAATCAAACCCGGACCCGCGGTCTGCAGGCTGAGGCTCTATCCACTGAGCCAAACTGGCTAGGGCAGGATATGACATTTCTTAGGCCCTCCAGCAGTGGACCTTCATTTTTTTCCTCCAGGAGGGAGGTGGAAAAACTCTAGATCACCTTCTTGGATTCTTATTAACAGAGTTACCAAGAACACTGTGAGTGGCGTACTATGAGCTTAGCCAATGAGCGGTCAGAAAAGGTGTTTCCTGTGCAGCTCATGTGCAGAGGCAGGACTGCTGGTGCACTGCGGCTGGCAGGCCCTCTCTCTCCGGGCCTCACAGCTGCAGTGACTGGCAGGCCGTCTCTCTCCGGGCCTTGCAAAGTCAAGTCCCCTCCCACCCGCATACACGCCTGCTGCACATACAGCCTCCTGATGATCGGTTGTTATGTGTGAGGGCGTGATGACCATTTGCGTATTAGCTCTTTATTATATAGGATGAGCACAGAGTTTCAGTTTGGGATGACAGCAGAGTTCTGGAGAAGGATGTTGGTGATGGTTTCACAATAGTGACAGAAAATTTAGCTTAATGCGACTGAGTTGTACACTTAAATATGGTTAAAAAGGTAAATACTGTGTTATGTGTATTTTACCACAATAAAAAAATAAGTTCAGACCAACATGAGGCACAGACTAAAAATCTCCAAGGCTACACATCATGTCCATGACAAAGCTAATTCATATGCCAGTCTGATTCAAAGTCCATAGTCTTTCTCAAACCTCTCAAAAGTAATGATAAAGATGATGGTGAAAATGAATAATTTTGTTATTATTTGTTTTTACTTTGTGCCAGACCCTATACGCAGCAGTTTATGTGTATATACTTTTATTATCCCTATTTCCCAGATGAGAAAGTGAAGGACAGAGGGGCAAGAATAAATGGTCAAACTATAAATCAAATCTGGGCAGTTTGATCGCAGAACCCCCTTCTTTACCAGCTCACAGCTTTGCCTCCTGGTGTATAAACTTATGTACACAGCATATAAAACATAAACCTCATCAGCTGCAACATGACGCACCAACCAAAAACCTCCATAGGTTATACATAGTGGTTAGGTGAGTTAGTAATATTAGTTCACACCTAGCCTCTGAGGATATTCTAAAGATAGCTTAATATTTCCTTCCATAAAGTCTCCCACACACCTCTGGGCCTTGCCCCCTAAGCCACGGTGGCAGTAACATTCACACTCAGCTCTGTAATATGGCTAGAGTCTATGACTGAACTTCCCCTTTATACCATGAGTTCTGCAGAAACTGGTATTCCTGCGTGTACACCCTATTTTAGGATTAGCTAGTATACCACATCTTCAGTAAGTTTTTCTTCACTCATGTGCAATAGTTCAAGTAATATTGTTATTATTTGTTCTTTTAAGGTTTGCTCTTATACCATCTGGTCCTGGAGTCCTTTTCAGTGGTGACTTTTTAATTACCTTTTCTAGTCTATTACATGGTAATCAGTATCTTCAGGGTTTCCACTGCTTCTGGGGTCAGTTTTGATAATTTATATTTTGCTAAGAAATCATCTTTTTCTATGGTTTTCAAGTTAGGTTTAGTTACACAAATCTCAAAATGATTTAAATTTATTTTGTAGTTTTTATTTTGCCAGTTCCTTGTTCTCCCTTTGCTTTGTATTCTTTTTGCAATCTTGTTTTTTTACTTACTTAGGCTTGGAAGGGGATTATTTTATTGGTCTTTCTAAAAAATGAGCTTTTGGATTTAGTTATCCATTTTTTTCATCCCTTTAATTTCAGCTTTTATCTTTATTAATTCTCTCTTACTAATTTTTCAGGTTTATTTTGTTCCTCTTTATTTCCTAAACTGAGCAATAAGTTGCCCTAATTTTTCTTTATTCTTTAATAACGTATAAAAAATTTCTTCTGAGTACAACTTTTATTGTGCTTAGAAATTTTAGTAACAAAATGTTCTTTTTTTTCTATTTCTTTCCCAATAACTTTAATTTCCTCTCTGGTTTCCTTTTTTTTAAATTTTCATTGACTTTGAGAGAGAGAGAGAGAGAGAGAGAGAGGGCTGCCTTCCATCAGTGCCCGCCGGGGATCAAACCCGAAACCTGGGTATGTGCTAGATAGAAACATTGATGAGAAACATCATCGATCATCGACTGGCTGCCTCCTACACGCTCCCTACTGGGAATCCAGCCTGCAACCCAAGCATGTGCCCTGACCAGGAATCGACCCGGTGACCTCTTGGTTCCTGAGCTGATGCTCAATGGCTGAGCCACACCAGCTGGGCTGGTTTCCCTTTTTGATTCCAGGGTTATCAATGAGTATGTTTCATAATTTGCAAGTGGATAAGGTTTTTACAATAGCCTTCTTGCTTTTTCCTTTCCGTTCTCACTGCATCATAATTAGAGCGTGCCCTGCTAAATCTCCTCCCTCTCTCTGAGCTTCTGAAAGCTTTGTTTATGGTCAAGTGCATGACTTGGGGGGAGGGGATGGCATTCAATGTTCCATGAACATTTATCTCTCCATTTTTATCCACAGACCTTGATCTTTGAAAATGGACACAAAATGCATTTACTTAACAATTTTTCTACAGGACACCCAGTATGATATGGTGAGCATAAGCATGAGATTTTGAATTTAAAAATCTTATCTCCTCCCTTCATAGGCCTGGGTCTCAGTGACCTGATCTATAAAGTGCGAGTCCTGCTCACCTGCCTCACAATGTTACTGGGGAGAAAATGAATTGAGCCTGCAGTGCTCTCCCTTGCTATGCAGAGCCTTCCCGAAAGTTCCAGGCAGCTGCTGAAATACTGCACTGCCCTTAAGGAGCGGCCCTCTGCAGCCTGGAAAGCAACAGAAATGCCTTCAGGTGGACAACTGCAGCCTCGTAGGGCTCCTTGGACCACACAGTGTGGAGAACTGGACACGGCGCTGCATGTACGTCACACACTCTTGTGTGTCACACACGCCTGAGAGGGTCCTAGAGAAAGGCAGTTGTCCCAGACCAAATGTCCTTTGAAGCAGCTAAGTGTTTTAATTCCCGTAAACCACTGGTGTGAGTGTGCGGTGGCAGGGGGAGGAAGAGATCTTAAAGCAATTTTGCTGTTATACTCGCACTGTAGAGAATATTTTTGAAACTGAAGACTGATTGAGAAGGACATCAAAAGAGTTTGATTTGTTTGATGTTGGGATCTATATACTTGATGCGGATAAGTGCTGGATTGAGGGTGACCGTCTGTACACCAGATGGACTGTGCGACTGTCGAGACATCTGACTCAGAGCCGTTGGAAAAGCAGATTAGGGTAAAACCATCCTAACACAAATGACCCCCCCACCCCATGTTCAAGGGTACAGCATTCTATTGTTAGTTAAAATAATTCAGCAACTTACAATTAGCTTTCACAACCTCTCCTGACTAGGCCAATATCACTGGGTAAGAATCAGAAGTGGTGATGTAAACATGTCCGGTCAATTCTGTGACTGGGCAAGTCTTTTAGGACAGGCAATAGGACATGGTGAACAGCCGGCACTTAGCGGTATGACACAGCAGCTGGCCTGTACGCTTACATACCCATTTAAGATTTGATATTTATAAGCAGCTTTGATCTGACTATCTTGACAAGCAGAAAAAAATAAAATAAACACAAGCCCATTTTTCCAGAAATCCTTTTAAGGCTTTTGTCCCACTAAAAAAAAAAAAAAAAAAGCTGTTTATTTTTCTTTGTTAACAAGAAATACAAGTGGCCAATAAATACGTGGGGGGAATTTTAACCAGAAAAATTTTCAAATTCAAATTAAAACAACAGCATACAGAGAGCTGAACCATCAGATTGGCCAAGATGGATACAAATAGTAATATCCAGTGTTGGGAAGGCATGAAGAAGTTGGCAGTCTCATATTTAGCTAGTGAGGGTGTAAATAGGTTCCATGGTACCTTTCAGAGGGTGATTTACAAATAAGAGACAAAAGCCTTATGAATCTGTTCTAAACACATAAACATGGATCATTACAAAGAGTTTTGTAAAAGAATTTCCATTGCAATATTGTTTAACATGAAAAAATGGGAAACAACATATATGCTCAACAACAGGGGATTGCTCAAATTAAATTGTGGCATATACTAATGTTGAAAAGTATTGTGGTATGTACTCCTATTGGTATATACTTATGTTAGGCATTAAAATGACATCAAGAAAATAGATCCAGAGACACGGAATCATGCAAAAGACTGATGAATCTCAGAGGGAAGGGGAGGAGGGTTCTGGGAAGAGATTAACCAAAGAATTTACATGCATATTTGCATAACCAATGGACACAGACAATAGTGTGGTAGGCCTCGGTGAGGGTGGATGTCTGGAGGAGGGGGTCCATGGGGGCATAAAAAGGGGACATCTGTAATATTTTCAACAATAAAGATAAATTTTAAAAAAAGAATCTATGCAGTTTAATCCTGAAGTCCAAATTATGAAGATATTTTAAAAGATGACTATAAAAATTACTTATAGTTGAGCTACTCAGAATAAGCATTAGGATGTATCGTTTTTAAGTGATTTTCCTGTGTAGATATAATTTTCCTCCCTTTCTAAAATTCTTTTGAATGTTTTGGATAGGTGGCTTATCCACATGGGTAAAAAATACACAAAAGGCTATTCCGTGAAGTTTCCTTGCTACTTCTGTCAGCCAGTCACCCAAATTCCCAAGGCAACTAACAGTTTCAGTGTCTTGTGTAATTTTCCAGAAGTATTTTGTGTGTCTACAAATCTGCATACATATATTCTACATCTTCTCCCACCTTTTTTAAAACCCAAAGTAGGTTCACCTGGCTTTTAAAAAATTAGTATTATCAATAAACTAGAGGCCTGATGCATGAAATTTGTGCAAAAGTAGGCCTTCCTTCCCCCGGCTGCCAGCACCAGCTTCCCTCTGGCACCCAGGACCCGGGCTTCCTCCAGCTGCAGGCAGGCACCTGGGACCCAGGCTTCCCTTGCAGCCCAGGTTTCATCCAGAAGGTCGTCTGGAAGGTCATCCGGTCTAATTAGCATATTACACTTTTATTATTATAGTGTCATCATTCCTTTTTTTAAAAGTATTTTTTTATTGATTTCAGAAAGGAAGGGAGAGGGAGAGAGAGATAGAAACATCAATGATGAGAGAGAATCATTGATTGGCTGCCTCCTGCACACCCCCAACTGGGGATCGAGCCCACAACCCAGGCATGTGCCCTTGACCGGAATCAAACCTGGGACCCTTCGGTCCGCAGTCCAATGCTCTATGCACTGAGCCAAAGCAGCGAGGGCATCATTCCTTTTTTTTAAGTGACTACATGATATTCCATGGGATGAATGGGCCAAAATTAGGGTAAACATAGAATTCAGTGTCCAAATCAAAAGACTTTGAAAGGAAAGGGGATGCTATTAGCAATTATAGTGGGACACCAGGACCACTTCAGACAATTTGGACTTATAGTTGTCCTAACCATAAATGACAACTTATTAACCTATCCCCCTGTGATAGAACTTAGGTTATTTCTAATAATTTGCTAGAGTAAAAACTGCTGCAATGAAAATCTTTATGTGCGTGTCATTTCACAAAAATGGGATTGTATCGGTAGGATATCATACTTTGAAGTGAAATTGCTTAGTCAAAGGATATCTGCATTGCTTTTAGTTGATAGATATTTCCAGATTGTCGTCCAAAAAGGTTGCATTTTCTTTATTTTTCTGAAATAAGCAAGTATTGCTTTCATAAGATGACACAATGTTACTTTTTAAATTAAAAATAATGTGAACACGTAGATTTAGGAAGTTTAAAGCAATCTTAATCACAAACACATCGAGACACACAAGGCTGGAAATAATTAAAGCTGAGCGTATTTAGGCTATATAGAAATTTCTAAAACAAACACCGATGCCACGAGAAACGGTGCAAGTGAGTAGATTATGCAGTCGGAGGGCGAAGTAAAAAGCTTTCTGTAAATATAATGCTTATTAATGTCACTGTACATCTCACACCCTCCTTTGATGTTGTATCCTACACAGTCTTCGTTTTGCCCAGCTGGGCAAGCTAGGTTTCATTTGAAGTCAGTAAGTGACAACAAATGCCTGACAGAGCCTGCCTATTTTTCTTCTCAGAGAATGAACAGTTCCCCAAAGGCGGTTTTACTACTTAAGGTGGCTATTGTGGTACCAAGAGTATCTATTACAGCCACTGGACCTGAAGCCCGGGTGGTAGGGAATCCCTTGTGAGGGCCCACAGGCCCGCAGAGTCTGCGAACACTGCCATCCCAACACTGCATGAAGCGAATACCCACTCCCTCCAAGACAGACTGCTCACTTCGTGTCTATAAGCTCCAGGAGACAAGCCATGGTTTCTCTTACCTAAAAAATGAAACCCACACTTGCCAAAGTATGTTTTAATAATCTCATATAGTCAGGCCTTAACCTTAAACATCTTCCTACTGCTCACAAGACATTCCTAATATGAGCTTTATATTTATCATATAAATTCATATGCCAAGAAGTTACAAGGCCAAGTACAGAGTATTCTCAAATGTTATGAGGGAGGATTTCTATGAGTTCTTCTGTAAGAATTTCATATCCACACGATGAAACGGTATTTGAAAATTATTTCCAAAAGACTACACGTCAAAATGAATACAAGATTTTACGTTGTGAGGCCGTAATGAGTATGTGAAACTATAGCATAATGCTTGCACATAATAAATACTTCCTGAATGATAGAATTTGGGGTGAGACAGATACCTATTAAAAACACACCTGATGACGCAATACAGAGTTAACAGGCAAAACTGCACTTTCTCAGTTGCAATGCCTTTAAAAATCAGTGTCTTCACACCTAAAGTAGTAGTAACAACAGCTATTAGCCCTGACATAATGACATTAGTCATCTCCTGATGGACATTTAGGCTGTTTCCAATCTTGTTCCTTCAAAATGTGCTACAGTAAGTAGTGTATGTGTGTGACTTCACACAAGGGGGAATGCGTCTGTAGAATAAGAAATGTAGAAGTGGAATTGTGCTAAGTATTTCAAAGACATTCTTCTCATTCTCCCAACAGCCCCTGCAAGGTGGGTTCAGACAAGGAAATTAAATCTAAGGCTCAGAGTGATGAAATGATTTCCCCCTGGTCCTTTAGCCAGCAAGTGGGAGGGCTGGGTTCAAATCGAATCTCCAATGCCCTGCCCATTCTCATAGACATCTTCCCAGAAAGCTCCAAACAAATCTATATAAAAGCCTGAGACCAACCAACCAAAGGACCGGTTGACCGGTTACTATGATGTGCACTGACCACCAGGGGGCAGACGCTCAATGCAGGAGCTGCCCCCTGGTGGTCAGTGTGCTCCCACAGCCAACTTCCCATGGCCGGCCAACCTTTTGAGGCTCTTCCCCGCCGCCAGCCGGCCAACCTCCCACGGTCCCTCCCCTGGCAGGCCGCCACCCCCTCACCCCCTCACCCCCAATCTGCCCGATCACCAGCCAAGCTGAAGGACTCCACCCATGCATGGGGCCTCTAGTAGCTTAATAAAAAACTCAAGTGACAGCTGAAGTCTTGACCCTTAAATTCAACCAGTTAATACGAGAGTAGTGATTTGTGGCTGGTACTAATCTCTCAGTGATGGGTCTCTAGAGCCTGTGATGTAAAGATAGAACCTCACAGACACTAGTGAAATCCAGGAGGATCTTCCCACACACCCTATATGCATTTTGTTGTTTTGAAATTTTAACTCAATGACCCCTGCCAGATCCTACCTGCTACTGTACTTAAGATCTGTACTTAGGAAATAAAGCTAGCTCAATAAAATCCTTGAAAATTCCTGACTTCTTGATTTGTTTTGTAAAAAGGGGTCTGTTTGGATAATTTGACACAAATTCTCTCACATATGGCATACAAGAGATTTATCTTCTTAATTTATATTATAGATGGGAGTTTATAGCAAAGGTCCAGGACTCAAAATTTTAAAAATAGTTCTTACAGCTAATGACCTAATAGCTATTAGCCTTATAACCAAGTATCCTGCCTCCGACGCTCATAACATTTTATACATGAAAGGTGTGTGTTACATTTTTGAGGAAGACTTGAAAATATGGTTCAAAAACTATAAAAATGTGGGTTTTCTTTGATCCAGCAATTTTACTATGGGAATTTGTTCTTTAAAAATGGACAGGGCAAAAAGTGGAAGATTTATGTACACTATTGTTCATTACAAGTTTATTTTTAATAGCTTAAAGAATAGAGATAACCCGGATGCCCACAAAAGGAGTACACATAATTTATTATATGTCCATGTAGGCAAACATTATTCAGCCACCAAAATGGTGCTTTCAAAGAATACTTAATCACATAGGAAAATCCTCATGATCAAGGACAAGGGAAAATGAAAGGTAGAAAACTGATGTGGAGTTAATCTCAACCATGGCATTTGTATACACACATACATACAGAAAAAAAACCTAGAAGACTGTAACCTGGATTACTAAATGGATGGTTATGCATGATTTTATTTTCCCTTCATATATATGTGTATATATATATATATACATATATATATAAATATAATATACATACACATATATATGTAACTTAACATCCTTTTGCAGTCTCTAGGTTGAAAGGTTAATATGTTTTGGTAATAAAAAAGCAGTCACAGATGACTGACTTTTTTGTCCAATTCTATGTTCTCAAGTCCTTAAGGAATGATATTAATGTGAACACGTCAATTTGAAGCTTTATTCATGTTTGTCCCCTGCCATTATAATAAAGGTACATGCTATTCATGAGGAAAAAAAAATACAATCATACATACATATATACACATATATATTTTTAAATATGTTTTTATTGCTTTTGGAAAGAGGAAGGGAGAGGGAGAGAGAGCAAGAAATATTGACGTGAGAAACATCGATCAGTTGTCTCCCCTATGACCTCCTACTGGGGATCAAACCAGCAACCTGGTTATGTGCCCTGATGTAATCAAACCAGCGACCTTTTGGTGCATGGGATGACATTCAAACAACTGAGCCACACTGGCCAGGGCCCCTTCATATATTTTTGATACCTATGTTTATGCAGTGATGGTATAATATAGTTAAACCCAGAAAAAAATAACTGATAGTATATATATTTTTAAACAGTTTTTAAAATTGATGATGCTGTTGACTTTCTCAGCCATGGGCCTTCTCCAGTTACAGCTGAGTCAGTTAGACATGAACTATTTCTCTCTTGCCTTCTGCAGTCTGGCCAATTCACTGCTTATTGGTATCATCTCTGGTGTAAAAAGAGGGAAGTGATAGTGAAAGTCAAAGCCAACCTTTTGGTAGGAGAGACCAATTGTCATGCATTTGTTTGGAGAAGATTTGAAAGTCCCACAATGGCTAAAGTAACTTAGAGATTTCCTTTATCTATAGAACCTCTGATGTAGAATTTGTTCCATTACCATAGACAACCTTATCTTGGTCTGAGGGAATACGAACCTTTAAACTAAGAATTTCCATGATGTCACTGATGGCAACAGCCTCTGTGAAATGCCTGCCTCCTGCTGTGTGAACCTCCGTGTGGGCCTCTCCCTTCAATTTTCTCACTCCTGATGCCTCATAACTGGAAAGTCCTTAACTAACCACAGATTCACTAACTACATCCTTCTCCACTTCTAAGCCCAAGTCCTGTCTGTCAAGAGCCGGAGATCAAAACATAAAATCCTTGTGGCCATATTTTGGTTAAACCTTCACTAACTCTAATTCCAGTCTGATCTTGCGTTATTCCTTCCTGTGTTTTCTCTTCTTTGCTTATCAAAGAATCTGTTTCAAGTCATTTTTCTTAACCATGATTTCTTTAAAAATTTGCTACTTAAAGCCTTGCTTTCTTTTGCCAGAATTCCATATCACTCACCTCCACTCTTAATTTTCCTCTAGGAATTAAGATGTTTCGTATTTTCTTTTCTTAAGTTAAAAACTAGGATTGTAAAAATTTCTGGAATAAGCAGTCTGGGGCATTGAGATGTACTACAAAACCAACTCCAATGTTAATCTACTTAAATCCAATGTATTGTTAATTATCAAATATTTGTTTCTTTGTGATTCTAAACCTCAAAACTGTTATATATCTCTGTATAATTTATAATAATTTGAGTGGGGCAGTTGCAAGACCATTTTCTTGCACCTGTGAAGATGTTAATTAAGTTACATTTACAGATGGAGCTGTGACTGGAAAAGTTCAATGAACTGAATCCAGTTCAGCAACTGAACTTTCTCTCTAGTCAGAGCTCCTAGTCACACTGCCCACTTGCTCCTTCCCCATCAATGAATCAATATGTATAAGAACTGTCCCTATCATCTTTCATTCATGCTTAGGTAGAAATCATTATAGATTAAAATATTATCAGTCTCAGTTCTAGTTCTAGTTCACTATAAAGGCAAGTATACAGCACCCCTATAGAAATTCAGGTTCCTGTAAATACTTATTTGGGTTAGGTAGGAGTGAATTTTTGAGCTGATGTCTTTTAGACATCAAGCCATACAACAGCCATCTAATTCACCTTCCTGTAAGGCCTGCTCCACTTTGGAGACCCACTGTGAACCTTGTCATTATCTGTACTGGTAACGTGGAAAACCCAGTACCATATTGCCGGGGTCCAGCCCCAGCAGGTCCAGGGGTTCCCCATAGGTGTGGACGGAGTCGGCGAAGAAGGAATCACACAGAGACAGCGTTCAGTTGATCAGCAGCCTAGCCAGGATCTCCAGCCAAGTTCTGTGTCCATGTTCTCTTGCTAGGTTCTCCAGCCACATTCTCCAGGTTCTCCAGCCAGGTTCTATAGCCATGTTCTCACGCTAGGTTCTCCAGCCAGGTTCGGTCTCCAGGTGCTGTAGCCGGGTTCTTCAGCCAGGTTCTGTCTAGGTTCTCCAACCAAGTTCTGTAGCCAGCTTCTGTCCAGGATCTTTTGCCATGTTCTGTCTCTAGGCTCTGTCCCTAGGTTCCGTCTTCAGTTTCCGTCCAGGATCCCTTGCCATGCTCTCTCCAGCGAAGCTCCTCCGTCTCCAGGCTCTGCACAGGCTCTGTCCTCCAAGTTCTGTCTCTAAGTTCTGTCTCTCGGATCCTCATCTAAGTTCTGTGTTCTAGGATCTTCATCTAAGCTCTGTGTGTAAGTTCTGTCTCCTAAGCTCTGTCTCTTAAATTCTGTCTCTAGGATCTTCATCTGAGTTCTGTGTGTAGGTTCTGAGTTCTGTCTTCTAAGTTCCCCTAAGTTCTGTCTCTTGTTGTCTTGTTGCATCTGTATTTATACCAGTTGATTCTAATCCTATCAATCTCTATTCCAAAGTTTAGGGCGTTTCTTATCTCCATTCCAGGGAGTAAAGATTATGTAGCTTAAGCATGATTGTTCGTTGTTAAAGAGATTAATTACCCGCCTGGCATTTCCTCTC
>NW_006287462.1:5233385-5249034 GCF_000327345.1 Myotis davidii | reverse complement strand
GGCACCATATTCCATGGCTAAACTCACTGTCCATCCAGCTCTCTCTCGCCCTCAAAATACACTAGTTCTTGGACCTCATAACAAATATCTAAGTTCTTTTTTTTATAATATATATTTTATTGATTTTTTACAGAGAGGAAGGAAGAGGGATAGAGAGTTAGAAACATCAATGAGAGAGAAACACCAATCAGCTGCCTCCTGCACAACTCCTACTGAGGATATGCCTGCAACCAAGGTACATGCCCTTGACCGGAATCGAACCTGGGACCCTTCAGTCCACAAGCCAATGCTCCATCCACTGAGCCAAACCGGTCAGGGCACATCTAAGTTCTTGATCACGGGAACGTGTTGGCTCCATAGCAATCCAGGGTTTCCAAACAGCTGAGGCCTCATTGAGACCATAGTCCTTTTCCATTCCCCTCAGCAACTAATCCAACCTCCCACGTCTGTCTCCATGCTTTCTCAGCAACACTCCTCCCACATATTTTCAGATATCTTTGCCTGCTGCCTCACTAAGAAAGTTGAGGTCTTTGAGAATGACACTGTCATCACCATTACTCATTTATGCACCCCATGTTCACCTCCTTTCCTCTGGTCTGTGGACATAAGTCTCTCCTTCCTTGCCAAGGCCATCCATTCCTATCTCCCAAGACTTCACTCTACCTATTTTAGCCTTTCTCCTATCTTTTCATCTTCTTTTTTCCCCCACCAGTTTTCTTCTTGTCCTATAAACAAGATAAAAAATGTGCCACCCTACAGAAAAGTCCTCCAAGAACCCTGTGCTTCCCTCAGGTGAATACCCATTTGCTCCCTGAGTTGTTCCCACCCAGTTTTTATTTCTCTCCTCCTATTTGACCCTCTTCACAGCTTGACTTCAATCCTCACCATCCGGTACTAAAGTTCTTATCAGCAATCCTCCCCTACTTGCCCATCTAAGTGAGACTTTTCATTTCTTCCAATGGGCTAACTCTCTATATTCACTTGACATAGTTCATTACTTTTTCTTCCTTGAGACTTCTGCTTCCGCTGATGCTATAATGTTCCACTTCCCAATATATATTTGCTGTCTTTTCTCAATCTTCTTCCTGAGTTCCCCTTTCTTCCTAATTCGTGAATGATAGTTTCCCCAAGTCACACCTTGAGGGTGATTACTTACTCTTCTAAATGTATTATTCTAAAGGGCAATGCCATTCATACTGTGGTTTTAATCTTTACCTAAACAGTTACGATTCCTGAATCCTTCTAGATTGTTCAGAACTACCTACAGGACATTTTTATGCCATAAAAGACCAGAGAATGGCTATTGTGATAGATGGTGCTCAATGACAATTTCCTCCTTGCCTTGGTGCTTAGGTACAAAATCATGATTCAGTCTGTCTTCAACATTAACACGTCTGACCAAGTCTAGGCATGCAACCTGAAATAAACATGGATTTGTATCTATTCCACTGCAATACTAATGCAAATCATATCACCTAAGAAAAAGAGGTCTGAATGGAACAAAAGCACACTCAAACTTCAGATTCATTGGCTCCTGTACAGCAATTAAGCACAGGTGAGGCCATGTGTTTTGAGAGCATTTACTAAACCTCTTGGGAGACAAAGTTTTGTTCGAGTTCTAACCAGAATGCCTCAGGACTACTGATTAAAGCATAAAATGGCTACAAAAGGTGAGTACCAGGCAGGCTCACCATTTTATAGCATTCAGGCTGATGCAGTACATCCAGTGTTTTCTGGGGTCACAGATCCTGCTGTCAAGGGCATTGCTGTGTGTTCCTGATACACACTGTGCCACCTATACCTAACCTCCCACACCGGGACCTGACGCCACTCCACAATTCTGCAACATATCGCTAACGCGGTGTGGCCCTCGGCTGTGCCGTCATCCATGATCCGATGATGGCTGCTTTTAGTCCTCTTTCCTCCTCAAAGGAACATTCTGTCATAACAGTGAGAGAAATGCTACACAGATTAAGTAGCATAGAGACTTTTATGCACACACCCTTTCCTGATGAGGAGGAGGAAAAAGATTTTGCTCTGGTTGACAGCTTCTTTTTCAATGGTGACTCAGAGGCACAGCCAGAACTGGGAATCTGCTTTTAGTGGCATTATTGGAGTCCTTGTTGTGGACCATGTTTTATGAAACTTTTTCCGGCAGAGAATATGGCTCTGCCTTTGCTACCTTGACAACACCTCTCTAGTAACCTGGGCATGTATATTATACTAATTATAGTACTCGGCACATACAATGTACTGTAGTTAATGTATTCAGCTAGGGTTTTGGGGTTTTTTTGTCTTAAAAAATTTTAGCTGCATCTTATTTCATAAATTATCTTTGAGGCCAGACCTCTAGAGAGAGTTCCATTAGAGTGATACTCCTGGGTATTTTTTTTTGCCACCCTGCTCAGAAGTTATCTGAGTGCCGAGTACAGAAGATACTTAATATTTTCAGCAGGCCTCATCCTGCAGCTGCTGGCCAGAAGCATGCTTTGTCTCCTATACCATATGGTGAGTTTCATGGGCACAGCTCCTACAGGGAAAGCCGGCATTGAGGGATCTCCTTAGGGCTGGCTGTGTAAATCTTGCTCAATCAGAGCTAAAACAGTAGCAAGCACACTTGCCAGACCAAAGTCACGGTCTTCGACCTAGTTCTTATCAGTAAGAAAATGAGCATTTTGACCTTTATCTGTCTAACTCCTGCATCTCTCAAGTGGGCCAATGAGTAAGTGACAGGGCACTGCGAGGCATGAGAAACAACACCAATTATGAAACAATACCTATGGTGATTTGGGCTCAGACATTTAGTTAGCCAATTCTTCTCTATTTTCCCTGGTGGGTAATTCCTTTTCTTGTTCAATGTTAAGAAGCATAAAATCGTTTTTTAATTACTCAGAACATTTCTCTATTACATTCAGTGTGTATTTTCATTACACCCGTCTCTGGAAGGGCAGCAGGATGGAAAACTGGGACTACAAAACACAAATAGACAAAAAGAGAAGAAAAATTTAGTGAGAACGCCTTTGAGCAAAGACAGGCAGGGTAACCTGAGTAGAGAAGTAAATAAATGTCTCAAAGACCTAGAATGTGGGGAAATGCTTTTCAAATGTTTATCCTTGCAATCAATTGCAAAGTCAAGCACCTTCTTTCAACAATTCGTTACTATTCATGGGAAACGCCAGCACCTCGACTTGTAGCCTGGCTCTGTTTTCTGACCGAGAAGATAATTTACATTTGGTTATGTCTTACAACATCCATAGACATTTCATCAACATTTTGGCCCATTCTCGCAGCATATTTTCCTTACTCAGTCTTTCTGAAGGAAAGCCAGAAGAAATAATCCATTTTAGAGTATTTTTCTAGCATTGGTGTTTGAAGAAATTTAGATCCAAAAATAAAGTAGAACATT
The DNA here is from genome assembly GCF_000327345.1 of Myotis davidii. NCBI lineage: Eukaryota > Metazoa > Chordata > Mammalia > Chiroptera > Vespertilionidae > Myotis > Myotis davidii. Next base: position 5,245,628 of record NW_006287462.1, on the reverse strand, counting down.
ATGTTACCACAGTTTTGAATCCACAAACTCAGTGTTCAGATGGGTCAAATTCCATGACACCCATTCCAAGGGACTGTGAAATTCTCCTTGTCCTATCATTCTGGTGTCTCAAGCAGTATGGAACCATAGCAGGCCCAAGCTTGGGCTCTAATAACCTTTAAAAAATTATTCTCAAATCTCATGATTTACTGTAAAGTGATAGGAAAGGTTGCTTCATGCTGAGTCTGTAATTTCACTATCATTTTTAGTCGTAAGATCTGGACACTTTTGACCACTATTCTCACATGCCATTTTACTGCCTATGTAAAGTAGATTTCAGACCTGAAAATCTGAAGGACATGACCTATGAAGTGAAACAAATTTGAAATCATTGCTGGTGCGACTTAATTACGAGGTTTTAAAGAGGGCTAAGTCTACACAGGGGTAGAAATATTCCCAAAGACAGACACAGAAAGACTTGGGTTCTATCCCGCCTTTCCCACTTACCAGGATTACTGGACAAACTACATAACTTCTCCAACTCCCAGCTACCTGTAAAATGCAATAACAAATACCTACCAGGTTTTCCTGAAGAATAAATAATTCAGTTTAGCACTTAACTTAGTACCCAACACTAAGTAGGTAGCTAAAAGTGTGGGCTCTGGTATTTAATTCTGGCTTATAATGATAACTTATAGCTGCTGTTGAGCTTGTAATGATTATTAGTGAATAAACAACTCATTTATTCCCCTAGAACAAGTCAAAAGCACATCACATTTATAAAGGGAACACTAATACGGAGCACCCAAAACCTGCCAGGCACTGTTCTGAGGGCTTTAAATGTATTAACGCATTAATTTTGAAAACACCTCCATTTTAATAATATCCTATTTACAGCAGAATATGTGAGGAAACCAGAGCACAGAGAGGTTTAGTAACTTCGCCATGCACACACAGCATGTGGCTAAACCAGATTACAAACCCAGGCAGGCCCCACCTTTACGCTTAGCATTCTCTCTTCTGCCTCCCTGCATACCCATCAGGCTTGTACTGTGCATGATGGATCGTTTGGCAGAGACTTTGGTAGCTGCCTGAACTTGGTGAAAGAAAGAACAGGTTTAAAAACAGAGAAGTCTGAGTAGGTGGACGGTTGTGCAACTATTGTGATGGGCCCTTTGGGAGCACTTATGAGAGCATTACTGGTTGGAGCCAAAGGACTGGAGCCACTGGCAGTGGTTGGGTCCTCACCAGGGAGCTGTCCAGCCTGAGCTGAAAGGCCTGTGGTGAGGAGGAGATGGATTTCTGGTGCCCTGCAGCCCGTGCTGGAGTAACTCTGAATGTGACCGAACACTCTTTTTTACAATGCGTCAAACATGGTGTCCCGGTGATTTATCCTTATAGGTCCTAATTCCACTCCATGACACTGCCTACTTCATGCGCAGGCTGTCTTCCACCCAACTGTCCTTCAATATTTTGCCATTTCGCCATGTCTCCCTTCAGTCTTCTCTTCCCCACATACAAGGCCTCACAATCGCTTCCATCCGAATGGCATGCCCTTAGTGTCCTCTACACCACGGATCCCTACTTGAGCGGTTAGGAATTCAAGGATGGTGTGAGACAGATACTGGTTTGAACCCTGGCTCTGTCTTACTAATTTTGTGATGCTACACAAATCGCCTTACCTGTGAAACAGGAGTAAGAATCCTATATACTAAAAGGGCAATGTGCAAATAGACTGAACAGCAGAACAACCGAACAACCAATCGAAGAGGAATATGCTAATGATATGCTAAGGCTGCTCAACCGCTTGCTATGATGTGCACTGACCACCAGGGGGCAGTCAACTGATTGACTAGTCACTATGATGTGCACTGACCACCAGGAGGCAGATGCTCCGACCGGTAGATTAGCTGGCTCCGTAGTCGGCAAGGCCCATGCACAGAAGTCGGTATTTTGTGGAAGAGCCACATTCAAGGGGCCAAAGAACCACGTGTGGCTCGCGAGCTGCGGTTTGCCGAGCCGCAGTTTGCTGACCACTGAGTTGGCCAATAGGGACTGAGCGAGATGAGCCGGACACACCGTGGAGCCCTCCCACGGTCCCTTCCTGGCCTGACTGTGCACTGGTGGGGTCCCTCAGTCTGACCTGCACCCTCTTGAAATGCAGGACCCCTTAGGGGATGTTGGAGAGCCGGTTTCAGCTCGATCCCGCAGGTCACTCCCCTTGGGAGGGTGCCAGATGCAGGGTTCATGGATGGTGAGTGCTGCTATGGCAGCGCGAGCCTCTCCCAATAGGGACTGACTGGGTACAAATCTGCAGTGTGAGCCTCTCCCACTCAGGACTGACTGGGTGTGAGTCCGCAGCAGGCACAATGGGGCCAGGATGAACAGGAGTGGCAGGTGGGGTTGGACTGCAGGTTTCGACCCGATCCCTGCAGGCCACCCGGAGGGACCCCACCCATGCATGAATCCCTGCACTGGGCTTCTAGTATCCAGGGGTGGGCAAACGTTTTGACTCGAGGGCCACAATGGGTTCTTAAACTGGACCGGAGGGCCGGAACAAAAGCATGGATGGAGTGTTTGTGTGAACTAATATAAATTCAAAGTAAACATCATTACATAAAAGGGTACGGTCTTTTTTTTCAATAGTTTTATTCACTTCAAATGGGCCGGATCCTGCCTGTGGGCCGTAGTTTGCCCACGGCTGGTCTATATAATAAGCTACAGGATTAAGTAAGAAATTCCCGAGAACTTATATGTCCCCAGATGTTGGTTGCTTGTAGTTCTTGTCATCCTCACCTTGGATGCTGTGAGAGTGTGGGACAAAAATGGAAATGGGACATCTACTCTAGTGCGGAGCCAGCACGGCACAGGTGGAGTGGGAAAAACATGCTGGTTCTTTTTCTTTTATTTAAATATATTTTTTATTGATTTTGGAGAGGAAGGGAGAGAGAAATAAAAACACCAATGATGAGAGAGAATCATTGATCAGCTGCCTCCTGAGCACCCCCTACTGGAGATCAAGCCTGCAACCTGGGCATGTGCCCTGACTGGGAATCGAACCTTGACCTCCTGATTGATAGGTTAACCACCAGCTACTGAGCCACACTAGCCAGGCAACACAGATTCTTAAGCTCCCGCCACACACATCATAGGTCCTGCCCCAGGAGTACCTGCTTCTCCCTTTCTCAACATCACTTCTCTGGGCTTGGGGGATCTATTTACCACTCTAAGCATATTAGTGGTAACAGATATATGAGCCTTGCAAAACATCATGTAATTCTTTTTAGTGAAAGATATAAAAGCTAAGTGATAATTTTTTACTAGGAGACAAGTGAAATTCTGAAAATCATGACTCCATTTGGAACAATTAAAACAGACACCAGATAAATACCAGCTTGGGAAAAAAAATATTACAAAATGACTATGTTCCTCGTGGGAGCTAAGTCACTTCTAACCTTCTTTCCTAAGATGCCAACCCATGGTGAAGAGCAATCACACCATGATGCGGAAACAGAGGGAATCTTGGCTCAGTTGGCTGGTCCTCAGAGCAGAACGGTGACAGCTCAAAAACAAGGTCACTGCCTACATGCGGTAGGCACCAGCAACTCAGCCCCTCCCTGGCATGTCACTTTCACCACTTACTCAAGATCTAATTTGGGGACATTCTTTATTCATATAGTATTCTCATATTTGTATGTGTTGTTTTTTAAAAAAACAATCACTAGGGTTACTTTTATTTATTAAATCATTTACCAAAAGATTTTATCTGTCATAATCTCATCACTCACTGCATTTAGCCTTGGATATTTCCAAAAAATTGAGTCCCTATGAAAGTAATGAAGATTCACTAACAGTAAGGATATACCAAATAAAGTGAATCACTCTTTGCTAAGAATTTCCTGAGGGGAGTACTAAGGATGTTTTGAGCTCTTAGTTGTTTTTAATGGGAACAACTGACCACTGAAGTAATTTAGGTTCCCTAAAAACTCAATGGCTTAGCGTGAAACTGACATAGGCTGGGCCGTGCTGACTTTACATTCCTGGAGGAAAAAGTACTTTAATTTGTTTGAGGACAAAACAGGGACCATCTTTCTCTTTGGATCCTCTACCCCCAATCCCCGCAGAATCTAGCTCAGACCCTTAACTATAATATGCACTCAATATTTTCTGAATAAGTGTTCCTGAATTGCAGAAATGCAGGCTTTTCCCCCGCTATAATAACCCTGAGCTCTAAGTCTTATGTAAGAGCCAGGAGTCCTCTCTACAGAAAGTTGGGGATAGCCTCGATCTGAGTTCTAGTCCCAGTTCTGTCTGCAGAGCAAATGGGCAAGAGACGCCTCTGGAGTCAGCCACCTGCATTCGCACCCCACCTCTACCATCCCGGGAAGTTCCCTCAGCTCTCTGTGCTCCTGTCCTCATCCATAAAATGGGAATAAGAATGTGGTCTGTACCTCATAGGTTTGTCATGAGAAGTAACTGAAATAATACATAAAGTATAAGCAGAGCTGTTGGCCTGTCATGAGCACTCAGTGTGTTAGCTTTTGTTTGAGGGTTGAAGGGCCTGGGGCAAGTCACTTAGCACTCTGCCCTGCCATTTCATCATGTGTAAAGCGAAGAATATGAACACAGTTTTCTCCTGATCTGGAGGGTATCGGCAGGAGGCCCTGATAGGAAAGTTTCCAATTGCTGGTACACGAATGAGGAAGTAGGCATAATGGAATGGTCTTTTGTTTTCACCCCTAACACAGATATCCTAGGACTTTAGTTATAAAAGCTGATGATACCTGGCTGGTATGAGGAAAGCTGTTATGCATTAAACCTGACTTGGAGATGGGTGGCTTGTAGGGAAGGAAGTTGGAGGGCTGCTATGCAGGGCATTCCCATGCAATGTTTGTGCGTTTTTGCAGGATGGGAGAGAGGGAGGTGCTATTCTCCAAAGCCTAGCTGCTTTTCAAACCATTGGCTTATTGTGTTTCTCAGAATTTCTCAGTAAATTACGTTGATCCGGGACAATGGAGAAAAGAAATTCACTCTTTTTTTGATATCAATCACTGTGAGTAATTGAATTCTGCCCTTTTGTATAGGAAAAATAGTAAAATCCATCTGCAAATATCTGGGCTGGTTACTTGAATTTGGGAGGAATTCCTTTCACTTTGCAAGGTATTTGTGGGCTATGATTATCTATGATCCAAACACATCTCTGGAAGGGAATGAGGTAGGTAGGGTATGAAATCAGGATGCTGAGCACTTGCTGTGGGCCCACACAGCCTGGCCATTATATGCACATCGTCTGTTATCCATACAAGCACCCTCTGAATGGATTACCACTGCATCTCACAGGTCAGGGACCCTGAGTGTTAGCGAGCTCTACAACTTGCACACTGTTACCAGTGATGGCACTGAGATTTGATTCCAAGGTCTATATGGCCCAGGGTTCATGCTACAGGCCTTCAACCACCTTCCCAAAGTAAGACGAACCTTCCCAATTTAAACACACTGCTTGAAGTTTACAAGACAATCCTTTTCAGTGTTCCATTTGGAGAGGAAAAAAGATCCACCCTCATGAGCATTGATGCCATTCAATTTAATCTGGCTAAGAATGTGATAATTAGGAATTAAACTCTTTCATAATACTCTCGGAGAGGAATATTGGAGATCGTCATTGTGGAGATCTTCTATCAGATGTCTGTCAGTTCTGGTAAAAGGGAAAGCAAGAAAACCCCCAATGGCCCAGAGAGAGGGACATTTTCTCCGTGTTCAGATATTCAGGTGTCTATCTAATAAGAAGGTAATTCTTGTCCAATGCTTAGCCCTACAAAGAGAGCAACACTTACATATTTCCAGGTTATGCTCCCACTGTAAGTGTTTCCACACCGATAATCGTGGTTATAGTGGAAATGGAGTAGTCTAGATGATGGAGTAGTCTAGGGGAATCATCTTAAATTTTGCTAGAAATTTTGATTTCTGGTTGCAAATATTATTTAGTCTCATGGGCCCAAGGTAATTTTCATGATGGGTGAAAAATATACTTCCATTTCATGTAAGCATTTCACCAAAACTATGACGCACCCCGCCTACCATACGCATTGCCATCTCCCCCTTTCCTTTCCTTTTCGGATAGAAACTTTGCTAATGGACCTGCTCTGTGACTTGTTTGAAAGTAACTGGGGACGAAGTGAAGCTGCTGAAATAACAACTCAGAAAGCCTGACTCACTCTCGCCACATTGAAAGGGAGAAAACTTCCCAAATATCCCAATCATTCAACCTGTGGGAAGTTAAAAAAAAAAAGAAAATTTAAAGGGAAGCAGAGTTTTTGGAAAGTTCTGACCCAAAAGTGAGGAAGTGTTTTATTAACCACTGAGCAAAGTGGAGGGGAGGTTTTAGGGCCTCTTCCTCAGAAGAAGCAGCGAGACTGAGCTCCGTTCTTCTGCACCCCAGGCCCAGCCCCGCACCAGCAGCACCTGCAGGAGACCACCTGGCTACTTCCCAATGCTGCTCCGAGCCTCCCAACAGAAGCAAGAGCAAAGCAAAACCCCGAGCCCACAAGCAATAATGACACTGCCTATAAAAAAGGATGAGATATGCAGAAAATGTTTATAATCAAAATTCTTTCCAGACAGAAGGCTTTTTAGCAGCCTTTGGGGAAATTTCTGAGGATTCTGAAATACCTTTCTAAGCAAATGTGTATTGATGTGCATGCTCTTGTGACATCCTTGTATTTCTTCACCATATAATTAGGAGGCAGAAAGAATAGAACTGCTGGGTATTTTTCCCACCCTGCTATGCCTTTAGTCTCTTGTTGATCAATTTCCTGGTAGGAATTTAGTTAGTCAATGTCAGTGAAATTTTTGAAGAATATCCATTTTCTCTCTCTTTTTTCATGATGCTTGTTCCCTCCTTTAAAGCCCAAGAACATGAATTTCAGATTAAGAGAGATTTAGAGAACTTTCTAGTCTAGTTTGTCATACAGCAGAAAGCCCACAAATTCCCCTTGAAATCCAAAAACAAGACCCGAAAGCCCCACATTTCTTTACAGCCTTCTTCTCGAAGCCACACATGCAAGTGCAGTGACTGTACATCCTAATGAGCTTATCTGCATTCTGCCCGCGCCTTGCCATGCTGGGAGAACTTTAAAATTCTTCCCCATCATTCACAGGCAAACCCCGACTCCCCAAGATTTACAATGCAATCGGCGGCAAAGCTAATTGGAATCTAGATTTTCTAACACCTACAGAAAAATCCATGCAGTTCTGAGAGAGAAAATACAGCCGAGGAAGCAAGACTAAATTGAAGTGCGGCATTTCTAAACCAGTGAGACAGGAAGGGAGAACAATTTACAAAGGATTTAGATATGTGTTAGGACAGGATTGCTTCTTTTCCTTTTGCATTAGGCTGGCTGGATTAAACAACACAGGGTCAGGGAGTGCCTGGCAACTTCTACAGACCCAACTCGCCACTTGGGTCTTTGGAGGACCCTGAAATATCCTGGGATGGAGAGGAGTTGGGATAGTTTTGTTCACAGACTCAGGAGAGAGAGTAGAGAGGGGAGTACATGGGGATGAAGCTTGGGGAAAAGCAACTAGAATTGAGGGAAGGGAGGACCAAGGTTTCTGTTCTTGTCTATATGCCTCAGAAGCCTGGACTTTTATCATCAACAGGGGGTTGCCCTCCATTGTGCCCTTATAAGTATAGACGGTAAATTCTAGTCAGATCTGTGTGATCTTGAAAGCCTCGCACAGGGATTTGAAGTCTTTCAATGTTGTACGAAAGGGCAGGAGAGTCACATAACCCCTACCGAGGGGCAGGAGCTTTCACAAAGGCCAGGAGGAAGAGCAAGGAAGAGACGAACGTGCGAGAGAGAGGATTTAGGTAGAATTTATAGGACTTTGGAATGACTGGATGTAGGGGCGAGTGTTGGGGGTGCCTTTAAGCACAGTGGCTGAAAAAGATGGTGTTGCCATTAAGGGAAATAAGTTATTAAGGGAAATAAGGTATGCTGATGTAGAGACCGGTGTGAGATCAGTTATATTATCAACAGAATGAAATGTCAGGAACACAGGAAATAAGGAGACAGAGCCCTGGAGAGAGGTTGGGATGCCAATATGTACTTGGGAGTCCTTGCCACATGGACCTGGGCTCCTCAGCATGTAGACAGTGGTTGAAAAGAAGGGAGAAAACAGGGCTGTCGAGGGGAAGGAGGTAGAGAGAGTTGCAAAAAGAACCAAGAACAGACCTGACGAAATGCCTCACTGGGTAGGGGCAGGGGACATATCAAAGAAACAAGGGAGAACCAGAAGTCGCAGTGTTGCAACATCAAAGAGGAAAGGACATTTCGAGTAGGGATGGGGCATGATATCAATCTTGTGGAAGGTAGCTAGCTGGTGACCTCTAGTGACTCAAAGAGCAGGCACATGTGGAGGTGAAAGGTAGTAAAGGAGTAAGACGTGGGGAAATCCCAGGGAAATGGATGACGTAAATGGATGATGTAAATGTAGACTAGTTTTGCAACAGGTCTGTCCCTGAAGAAGAGGACGGAGAAGCTGGATGCTGGAGGATGCAGCCAGGTTCAGGAAAAGGGGAGTTAAGAGGAAGAAGGGGCTGAAAATGCTTGTAGACTGAAGGGAAGGAGCTGGGGTGATGTGAGGGATGGGAAATGTGGGAGGGGTGGGCTACAATAGTGTGGTTGGCTCAGGAAGATTTTTGAAGGAGAACAGATGCAGGTTCCAAGGAACATCTGGGGTTTCTTTAAGATAACTTCAAGCTGGACTTACGATAGATTTTTGTTATGTTTTAGTGGCAATAACAGCAGGTATTTTATTTAAAAATCTACTATTCTTAGAGGATTGTGTTCAAAAGATAAATAAAAATCCCTGTCTTCCAACACATACTGTCATAACCCTCCCCCTGCCCTGCAAAACTAGCCTGCCAAACTAGACCAAAATTTTCTTCATCTGGAAAGACGATGCTTTTGGGGGTAATAAAACAACAACAAAAAACTAACCAAAAAATTTTTGTGTGTTTGACAGATTTAAATCTCTGACCTAGTAAATCAAATGTTTATCATAATTTTAGATGGTAAAGACATGTTTGTTGAAATGTTTGTTAAAATTCAAAAAGCCATTGGTTAGGCTTATATGCATGCCTAACCAATGGACAAAGACACCAGGGGGGTGAGGGCATGAGTGGAGGGGTGGGGGAGGGCAGTGGGGAAATAATGACACATATGTAATACCTTAATCAATAAAGAAAAAAATTCAAAAAGCCAGTAATTTTAATAAAGCCATGCTGCTTGCATTGAGATTATATACAGGAAGCCTCCTCTTTACAGCATGTATAACATTAATTCAACCATTCATGAGCTAGGATTATACCACACACTAAAGGGACTGTTAGAAAACGGTCCCTAAATTCCATAGAATGTGATGTCTCAAGGAGGAGAAACACAAACACATCTTCCCTAAATAAAACGTGGTTGACGCTGTCATAGGGAATTGTGAGGTGTATGGGAGCCCCAAGGATGGCATCTCCAAGGAGGCCTCTTCCCTGAAGGAGAATGGGGCATGATGGGTAATGGCACTGGACAGTGGGGAGTGGGATTGAAGGGCCAGGAAATGGAGCTGGGAAAAGACTGTGGGAAAGAATATAAATTGTATCCTGCCCAGGAACGGAACCAATAAAAGACTTTGAACTGGAAAGGAGCATCATCAGCAATCACTGCCCAATTCGTTTTAACTGATACCCTCCTAAGTACCTCCCCTCCTTCCTTTGGGGACTTCCTACAAGATTTAAGGCAAGACAGTTCTGTTACATTCCTGTTACAACCCATGAGAGAAGGCTTTTGAAGTTCTTTTATTTTATTTTATTTTTGATGCTGCTATTCGTTTTATTATGACTCTGTAGAGGAGAGTGGAATGGTCTGAGAGTTGTCACCGGAAGTGTCAGAGACTGCCCTAAAAGCTCATGCAGCATATGGGTGGCTTTCTTTGGTCAATGTGCATCTAACAGCTACACTATAGCTTTAAATAAGGGAAGAGTCCTCAAGGAACTCAAACACCAGGCTGGCACACCAGGCAAGCTAAGAAGCTGTAACCCTTCAAACCTGTCTGATGGACATCAATTTTTAGGGAAGGTTGAGTTCAGCATGGGGAGCGTTGGAAAGGGACACGTGCCCCGTTCGGCTCCCCAGTATTCATGTTCAGCTCCCATTGGAGCCGCCAGCAGAGCCTCACACTGGTCCATTCACCTTCACTAGAGTGTAGTTAAGAACCTCTCTCAGGGGTTTCAATTTGCCACTCCATCTTCTCCCAATGGGGCTGAGCTCAGGATCGCCTCCAAGCATGCAGTGCCTGGAGAGAGTTCCACTAAACCCAGGTGGCCTCATTATTTGAAATTTCCAGTGGTATTTGGGCACCCTGGTAACTAAAAGTGTATTGGTTCTGCCCAGCAGATCACACCTTATTAAGGATTCTGACCACCATTTTGCATGCACATACATACAGAGAAGCTATAAATTGTATAAAAATATATATTTTAATGCCTTTGCTTGATTTAGGGCTGTTTATTGAAAGAAAAGTCATCAGTTTAAACTTCCTTAGATATCTTTTTAAAAAAGACCTGGGTTTTCCAATCATCCCTCCCAGACTGTTGTAAATTCTAACCATAGGAGAGGGTGGAGCTGTGTTTTTTAATGTGTTAAACTAAATAGTACATGGGATTCACATGTACACCCCTTTTTATAGGGCTTGGAACATAACTTTACATTTATCTTGGCTTTTATGACATTGGTAGTCATGATGACGCGTCAAGGCCTAGTCCTTATGAATGCAGGCAACTCCTCCGTCCTCGTGTTGTTGCCACGGAAAAAATGAGAATCACTTTATTCCAGCCCACGTGATGAGACAGTTTGCAACATTACAGCACAGGGAAGTTCTGTGTGTATTATGTGTCCAGACTGTCAAGCAATCACGAATCAGAGATCTGCACCAACAAGAGTCATTAATGCAAGTTAAATAGAATTCCCCACGGGATGGCTGCCTTACTAGGAGATAGGTTATAGAAGAGCTCTATTAACCTAGCTGGGTGATCAAAACAAATACTTTGCCTTATTCAATGGGGGGTTTCCTGGGAAAAGTGGCTCTCAAGGCGAATTTTGCAGAATGTGTGAGTGATGTGATTTTATTTCTTAGAAACCTGATCTCTTGGTTTCAAGGAAACTCCCGAAATTGCTTGATTCAAAGGGTAATTCCCCAGTCTGTTCCCACCAGGGTTATATGCAGGAGGGAAACCACATGGCAAAGGGGAAATTGCTCAGGCTTAGAAAGTTAGAGTTCAAAGTCATAAGATTCTAATCCAATCTCAGCTGATACTTAAGATATAGGACTCTACTTAATTTGTCTGAGGCTCAGTTTCCTTAACTATAAATGGGGATTGATAATGTAACCTACCTCCTAGCCAGATTCATATATATGTGTGTGATGTGTGTGTGTGTGTGTGTGTATATATATATATATATATCCCCATTGGGCACTTTAAAGTACCCAATGCCTAGGCAGATCATGGGCACTGAAAAAGTGGTCACCAATATTAACAGCTACTGAGAGCAGGGTTAAGTATAAAAAAATGGAACTAAGGACTTTTACACTGGCTGTTATTTCTGTATCTTAGAATATTTTCCCAATATTTATATGATTAACTTCTTACTTTTTCATATTTTTTGCTCAGATATAACCTTCTCAAAGAGGCCTACACTGACCATTTACTCACTATATTTAACAAAATAACCTATAGTGTTCCTCTCAACATTTTAGGGTCACCTAACATACTCTGTAATTTTCTTATTTATTAGTTGTTTTTGTTATTCTTTATTTTTTAAAATATATTTTTATTGATCATTTTTAGAGAGAGGAAGGGGGAAGTATAGAGAGAAACATCAATCAGTTGCCTCCTGCGTGCCCCCCACTGAAAATTGAGCTGAGTCCACAATCCAGACATGTGCCCTGACTGGAAATCAAATTGTGACCTTCTGATTTATAGTCCAACACCCAACCACTGAGACACACCAGTCAGGCTGTTGTTGGTATTAGTATTATTACTAGAGGCCCGGTGCACAAAAATTTGTGCACTGGGGGGCGGGGGGCATCCCTCGGCCTGGCCTGTGCCCTCTCACAGTCTGGGACCCCTCGGGGGATGACCACCTGCTGGCTTAGGCCTGCTCCCCGGGGGATTGGGCCTAAGCTGGCAATCAGACATCCCTCTGGCAGCCT
>NW_006287462.1:5219655-5233265 GCF_000327345.1 Myotis davidii | reverse complement strand
CGCCAATTACCATGTTTCTCTTTTATTAGTGTAGATATATATATATATTAGAGGCCCAGTGCAGAAAAATTTGTGCACTCTGGGGGTTGCTCAGCCTGGCTCAGGTCCTCTTGCAGTGTGGGACCCCTTGGAGTATGTCCACCCCAGTGGGGACCCTCACCCCATGGAGGTTTTGCCAGCCTGGGTGAGTGGCTGATGGCTGTTTTCAGGCTGGCCACACCCCCCCAGCAATGGAAGCTCCCAGCCTCTCCTTTTTTTCTTTTTTTTTTTTATTCTGGGATTTATTTACCTTCTATGATTGAAACTTTGTTGCCGTACTGCTCACTCCAGCTCCATGGCCGCCGCCAGCTGAAAACAGGTATCTGGGGTTTGTTTAGCTTCTATAATTGAAACATTGTTGCTTTTGGGCTCAGAGCCAGGTCGCGGCAGGCGGGGAACCTTGGCTTCCTCCATCACTGGGGCAAGCAAGCCTCATGTTCACTTCAGCTGCGTGGCTGCTGGCCACCATCTTTGTTGGCAGTTAATTTGCATATCCTGCTGATTAGCCAATGGGAAGCATAGCGGAGGTACGGTTAATTACCCTTTTTGTCTTTTATTAGATAGGAGGATTACTATCATTATCTGTTTTTCCAATGGTCTTAGGCAACTCCTGTGAAAGGGTCGTTCGACCCCCAAAGGTTAAAGGGCCAGAAGGTTGAGAACCACTGCATTAGAACATAAATCCATCAGGGGAGTTTTGTCTGTTTTGCCTACTGATGCATTTCCAGTACTTAGTGGATTCTTGATATTTGTTAAATGAATGAAAGAAGAACTTGGCTTAGGTTTGTTTTGAATTTGAACGTTGGGTCAAAGAGGAGTAATGGTTTCTCACAGTACTCACTTATCAGAATAGAGTCAGGGCAGGTGTGAGGGTGCTGCTAAATGGGCACCCAGGACCAAGGCAAGTCATGTAACTGGCTCTAGCACAGGCAAGCTTGGTGGTGTGAGTGAGAGGAAGCTTTCCCCAGATAGGCTTAAGTATTCACAACATGCTCCCTCGCCTGGAATCCTTCACACATTATGCTCATCAAGCTGCACAAGGGAAAGATGTCTGAGCTTTCCATGGAACAGTAGGAAACCCTTGCTAAATCAATATCACCATCAGTGTGATGTCGATCAAGTCCACAATGTTCAATAGAAACCTGCTCTTTAAAAATCTGTGAACAGTCCCCACATCCGCTAACTATTCATGCCTTGTTCAAGCAGATGTGTCAACATCTAACCAAAATATCAATCAAATAGCAATGACTGGAATTTTAATCAACTACAGCAGTTCTCCAATAGAATGGAGAAGCTTCTATAGCAAAAAGGATGCTACAAAGTTGATGATGCTCTTTAATCCTGACTGCAACAGGTTCTGGTGGATGCTAAAGACTTAGCAGTTACATCATAAATTCCACAAGAGCAAGGACCATGTTAATATTTTGTTCCCTGCACAGTGCCTGGCACCTAATAGGCACACAATACATATGTCTTGAATGAATAAATGAATGAATGAATGAACTTTGTTAACTCAATACATACTTTAAAGACCCTTCATGAAACCAAACTGACACCATTCAAGGACTAGAGATTAAAGACGAAGATTTTGCTGAACAGGATGAATGATACTTAGCAGCAATATACAGTATATGCAAAAAAGATCTGGGAGATTTTGTTTTTCTCAAGTCTGACATGAGATGAGGGCCACTGTGCAATGAGTTTGCTAAATAAGCTGATACCATCTGAGCCCAAGTTAACAATGAAGAGAAGCCATGTGTCCAGAGGATAAGAAATAATGGTTCCCTTGCATTTTTAACTGGTCAGACCACACCTGGAAAAGAGTTGTCCAGATCTGGGTACATATTTGAAGAAAAATTCTGACTAATGTTCAGTAGCCCAGGAACTAAGTCTCAGAGGTAATAGTGGAAGGAATTGGGTGGCGAGAGAACATGTCTGTGATAGTCAACTAGAGCAAGAAGGGCAAGTGGGCAGCACTGGATCACTTCCATGTCACCTTAGCTGCCAGCCAGGTCACCTTCTGACATTCAAGAGGGCCCCACTGACCTCAGCACACCCACCAAGCTGACCATCACAGGTGCATGAGTAATGAACACTTATTTTACCCCCTGAGGTTTTGTGATGGTTTATTACATAGCTTAATTGCAATAATAGATAACTAACACGGAGAGACATTGTGGAAGGTTTATCGTATATAAGAGGAAGCAACACAGTTTTATTTCCTTCAAAGATGAGAATAGAAGAGTTGATTTAAATCCTTAGCGGCTCTCAAGAAGAAAACGTGGGCTCTTAGGAAATTGGGTCTTTATAAAGATTGAAGCCATCCATTCAATGAACAGATATGACTGAATTTGAGCTTGGAAACCAGCAAAGCCAACCACCCCATCACAGGTTGCCCAGGCCCAGGCTGCTGAAACTAGCCTGTCCTGGCTTAACATTGGAGAGCTTGAGAACTCACTAGGGTCAGAGATGTTATCTGCTTTGTTTTTTCATGTTTCCACATTCAGGTAATAGCATAGGATCTAGCACACAGTAGACATTCAGTAATTACTGTTAAACTAAAAATGAATTGAAGACGGCATGGCTGGACCCCAGTCCTTGAATCCAAGGGGTAAACTGTTGAAACTCAGTCTAAAAGCCACATAAATCTAACCAAATATTTAGAAAAGCTATTTTCCAAGCTCCTGAGGAAAGGAATGGAAGTAATAAAGAAGAGGCTGAGTGTCTAGGGGACGTCGAGTAGAGTAAACTGAATATTTTGTGGCACCAAACTCTAAAATATTCATGTTGATAATTTTTACAGATTAGTGAGAAGCAGCCTATGAGAAGAGGAAGCAAGAGTCAAGGAAAAGGCATTGATTCCAAGATTACAAGAGCTGGCAGAGAAAGGTGTCAAGAGCAAGGTGATGGTATTGGGTTTGGGGCTCCTGATTCCAGCCTTCTGGAACATTCTTCCTTTTGAGGGATCCTGATGCAGGCTTAGCAGATGCCATGTTTTAAAAATTAGTCCCCTTAGAAAGAAAGAACAGCTCTTCTTTTACAGACTCTTGACCCGGCTCATGAACACACAGAAAGGACTCTCTCTACTATAACAGGAATCAGCAAACTTTTTCTTAAATGTTCATAATTTAAGACATACGTAGCCAAAGATATTACATAAATGAATGAGCATGGCAGTATTCCACTACACTTTTACTTATAGACATTGAAATTAAATTTTCATGTGTTTGAAATATTCTTCTTTTAATTTTTTTTAACTATTTAAAGATGTAACAACCATTCTTAGCTTGCAGGCCATGAAAAAAAGATAATGTGTTGTTTTTGACCTCCCGGCCATAGTTTGCTGACCCTGGCTGTTTATGAATGAGCATGCCTACTGCTCAATGTGAGCAAAGCAGGCTGCCCCAGAAGACTCCAGTAGTGACCATTTTTGATTGAATAAGAGCAACTTTTAATTTCATGACACAACTGCATAAAGAAAAGCAGATCTTATGAGGATCAGTTTGTCCCAAGCAACTCCTTTAGGACATTTCAAGGATCAAGCACTGTTTTGCATGGTTTCTAATAAGTTTGGAAATTAAGGTAAATATAAATATCCATGTTTATAAAAATTCAACTGAACTAATGAACTCTGCAGACAGTGCAGAGGAATGAAAGACATATATTCTCCCCACACACACACAACACAGGCCATCTCTATCCTTAGGTAATTATACAACTGAACTGATAATGACTTTAGAATTGTACTTCTCATCTTCCTATCATGGAGGCAGAATGATAGAACACTCTAAGTTTTTGGAATCAGAGCATTAGCCTCCTATATAGAGACTTATAAAAGAAAAAAGATTATATGTAGATGTTAAAAATAGCCTTATTCCTCAAAAGAAATGAATATAACTATGTCCCATGGAAGAGAAAATCTTTATAATTAATCATGTTTTTCTTTTTGCTGTGGCTGCCAGGAAACTCAGAATCAAGTTTGTTCTCTAATTATAAAAATTAAACAAGATATTTATCCTTTGATTATATTGATACTTTCCATGGTCAACACTATTGTTCCCCAATGATATGTTTAGTTTTCCTCAGGAACGGAATAAACCATGTTGGCAATACATTCATATCAAGATAAACCAAATGAAGCATTCCTTTAAATGTCTTTTTCAAGACTGTCTTCCATTTCCCCATATGTTTCTGTTCTTCATCTGGTTATTAGTTTTTTTGTTGCCATGGCATTTAATATTTATGCAAACAATAAAAAGCAAAGTAACAATTTTTGCCTACTTCCTGTCCACTCTTAGTTAGGATTTCAGGCTGAGTGGTAAGTGATTGATTCCAACTTGATGCACCCAGAGGTGGTGAGATGGGATGGCCTTGGGCCGTTTACTCCATGTCACTTAGAAAGTAGACGACTTTTTTTTTACTGCCTAGGAGAGTAAAATGAGGTAAAGATATCAAATTATGTTTCCTTATTTCAGTCAACAGGCATGGACTGAGCACCTACTATATGTTGGACATACTAGTACAATAAAAATTAACCAATTAGATTCTATATGACATTTTGTTCTTACCTCCCTATGAATAGGCAATAGATTTTAAACAGCAGAATGAAGAATAGAGGACAATAGTAATTAGAACTGCATTGAGGATGTACAGGTGAAGCCTATTGTAATTTGGATATGTGGTGAAGTTTTATTAATTCAGATAGCATTATTTGGAATCTAAGACAAACCAATCAAAAGCTAGATTCAAGTGCAATATCTCACTAAATCAAAAGAATCTGTTTGTAAATAAATAATGTGTTGGTTACAAAGTGATTTGTACCTGACTTTTCAAGTAAATCTGGCCTCTAGATTCTGTGCTTAAAAAATGTATATACTTAAAAGACTCTATTTTATGTGCTTAAAAAATATAAAACAAAAGTATCCTTTTATTTTGTTTTATTGTTAACTCTTACCCAAGGACATTGTTTCCATTAGAGAGAGTGGAAGGGAGGGAGGGAGAAGGGGAGGAAAAGAGAGAGAGAGAGAGAGAGAGAGAGAGAGAGAGAGAGAGAGAGAGAGAGAAAAGAGACACATCGATTGGTTGCCTCCTGCATGCACCCCGACCAGGGCTGGGGATCGAACCTGCAACCCAAGTATGTACCCTTGACCTTGACCAGGAATTGAACCTACAACCCTTCTGTGTGCAGACCAACACTCTAACCACTGAGCATACTGGCCAGGGCCCAAAGTATCCTTCTTTTAAAAACTAGCATAACTTAGCTTTTCACTAATCACCCAGGTGCCTATTAGAGTAGTGAGGAGTACATGTGTAGTCGTGGCCGAGTGGTTAAGGCAATGGACTAGAGTAGTGAGGAATCCGCTCTGGCCATGGAATGAGGTGGTTAAGAGCCAGGCTTGAGATTGAAGCCCAGCTGTCACACACTAGCTGGGTTACTTTGGCCAACCGTTTAATTTCCCTGTGTTTAGTTCCTTCATTTATAAAATGAGGGTATCATTATATCCTTCCTAGTGTAGTTATAGGAAGAAAAAGAGAAAAATAAAGTGCCTGAGAATATTGAATAATAAAATGACTAAGGGCAAGGATGTGGCATTAGACTCCTGGATTCAAATTCCAGCTCGATCCATCATTCACCTTGAGCACCCACCTAACATCCTGTTGTCTCAGTTTCCTCATCTATAAAAGGAGGGTGCTAGTTGCTTCTACCTTGTTGGGTTACTGTGGCAGTAAATAATACATGTAAAGTGCTTAGGATACAATGGGCACTAATGTTAACTTACCAGCATAATGTCTGGCATATTGTAGGTACCATATAAGCAGGAGTTAGTGTTAACAGAATGGGACAAATGGGAAGAAATAGGGACCATAAGCCCTCACAGGGAGAAAGGTCTTAGGACTCATTCTGCCCTCTTTCATTTGACAGATGGGAAAACTAAGGACTAAAGCAACGGTCCTGTCCAAAGTCTCTCAGGTCAGGACAGAGCCTGAACAGGAACCGTTTGGAGCTCTAGTCCACTGTCCTTGGCCTGAAACCACACTGCACGCTGAGTCTTCCTGCCTCAGGTGATGAGATTGTAATGGAAACCAGTTATTTCATCTCTGTTCTCCAAAGGGAAAAAAACTGGTTGGGAATCTGGGGGATAGAACAAAGTGAGAGCAGCCATTGGCAGAGAGACAAGATTAAATACTCTTCCTCGATGTGGGATGTATCTGGAAGGCATCAGGATTTGATTTTTGGTGAAACAAGCCAAGGATGTATAGATGAAAAATATAACTATGAGAAATAAGAATGGCTTTGGGGAATTGTATAATAAGAATGGCTTTGGGGAATTGTAGACTGATCAGTTACACTTCTGGATAGGGCCTGTTGATGGAATCATTAATCATACGAACAAAACAACCTGATTATTTAAATAAGAGAACATTTACGAAGAGACTCATTTAGTAAGGCCTTCAGTGGCAGAAGGCAAAGAAGTTCTTTTGGATGAGCTTCTCATTAAAATGTATTTTCAAAAATGAATTGAGTGATGGGGTGAGCATTGCTATAAATACTTTAAAGGAAGAGACTATTCAGAGCATTTCGCTCAACACTGTTATTTACAACAAAGAAGAGAAACAGAAAGAGCAAGTGGCTTGCTCAAAGTGACTTGATTAGTTTAGAGCAGTGGTTCTCAACCTGTGAGTCATGACCCCTTTGGGGGTCGAATGACCCTTTCACAGGGGTCGCCTAAGACCATCGGAAAACACATATATAATTACATATTATTTTTGTGATTAATCACTATGCTTTAATTATGTTCAATTTGTAACAATGAAATTGGGGGTCACCACAACATGAGGAACTGTATTAAAGGGTCGCAGCATTGGGAAGGTGGAGAACCACTGGTTTAGAGCATCCTGGATAGGTTTATGGCTTAAAGCTGAAGCCTTAGAAAAGAGTAGAGGTAAACAGAGGCATAATGAATGAACATCACTGCAGAAGTCGCCACCACCAATTGATGAGAGCTTATCAGATGCCAGACAACACACTGAGTTGAACCATATACTCTAGTCCTCACACATGAGTGAGGTAGGGACTGGTATTATACCATTTGACAGTCGATGAAATAGAAGTTTCAGGAAGGATGTGAGTGACATTACCACTTGCATCAGCACCATTACCATCGCCACCTTTTCCTGAGCCCGTACCATGCACCAAGCACACAGAGTAGTTGCTTTACCTGCATTAGCTTATCTAGTTCTTACAATAACATTCTTATGAGGTCAGTACTATAGTTCACCCTCATTTCACAGATGAGAAAGCTAAAGCATAAGGTTAAATAACTGGCCCAAGGCCACGTAGCTGGGAAGTGGCTAAGCCAGGAGATGAACCTGGGTCTCTGTCCCTAACATTTTCAAGAATAATAGAAAGGAAAAAGTGCAAAGAAAAATTCCACTTGCAAATCTTTGATTCTTCCAGTAGAAAGACCCAAGATGATAGGGAGATATAAATACAGTGAAGGTCTTTTTATATATTTTATTTTTAGTTTTTAAATTGATGTTAGAGAGAGAGGAAAGGAGAGAGGGTGGGAGAGAGGAAGGGTGGGAGAGAGGGAGGAAGGGAAGGAGAGAGAGAGAGAGAGGGAGAAAGAGGGAGGGAGAGAGAGAGAGAGATCAATTGATTGCCTCCCATACACACCCTGAACCCACAACCTCGGTAGGTGCCCTGACCTGGAATTGAACCTGCAACCTTTCAGTGTATGGGACGACTGAGCCACAGGGGCCGAAGCTGGAGTGAAGATCTTAAGGAGTTCTTAAAAAATGGGTGGAGGGGAAACCCTTGGCGTTTCTGAGGCTAACATGAAACAGTTGAACTACAGGAAGAATGAGGCTGACCCAGGAGAGCAATTTTTGCTCCAACTGTGCTAAAGCTCACTACTGCTTTAGTGCCATAATCTGTCACAGGAAAGGCAATACCTTCACTGCCTGGAATGCTGTGTTAAGTGGAACAGTAAATCAGGCAAGAAAAGAGTGTGCTGCAAGTGCCTAAACGACTTAGGAGGGTTTTTTGTTTGTTTGTTTGGTTTTTGTTTTTTGTGTGTGTTTTTTTTAAAAAAAAAAACATTAAATAAGGAAGGTTAAAGTAAAAATGAAGAAAGTTGGGAAATAAAAACAATCAAAACATTGATTTGATTTTATAGGCAAACAAGTATAACAGAACAACATAAACCATGCCTCCCAGGGATTTTTATTTTTATTTAGAAAAACAGAGATGGGCGAGGTCTTCTTTCTACTCTACATAGAAGGCAGTCTTCTATGCACTGATAACAATCTATCACCAAACGAGTGCTTGGAAATCTACTGACAAAGTCTGGGAAATCTTGGTGAATGCCCAGCAAGAATCATTTCTTATTCTTTGTAAAGCACTCAGTTCATGGTTAATACTTCATGTTGGCAAATTTAACCAACATAACAGTTGAGCCACCTTAAACTATGACCAAAGAGATCAATCACATAACTTGTATGCATATATAGCATAACCAATGGGCACAGACAATAGGGAGGTGACAGCTTGGGTTGGGGGCAGGGGCAGGCTGGGGGAGGACAATGGGGGGGGAAAGGGGATATATGTAATACTTTCAACAATAAAGAATTTTAAAAATACATAAATAAACAAAATATACTTATTTGCCATTTGAAGAAATTTAAATGCCAAATAAGTACGAAATGAAGTGGATATTCTTGATTGAATGCATTAGTTTTTATGTACTGCCTAAGTACATAAGCTCTGTGTTTATTTAACTTTTTGTGATGTCAAACCCATGACTTTTTAAATGAATATTTTCTGTTCAACCATAAGAGACTATCACTCATTTATTAATTGACCATAAGAAACTATCGCCATTTCATGAAACACAGTGCTGCCCAACACCCCACCACTCAAAGTGCAAGGGTTTCTTTTCAGGAATATAAATGAGTAAAGGAGCTGTTGAATTAGTCTAGGGATGGAAAGTCAGAGCTATTAGTCAAGGTCAGTGTTGAGTTTAGAGCCAGATGACATGGGAGCTGCCCAATCACTCTTGCTACGACTTTCTTAGCAAAGCTCTTTGTTTTCCACTCCTGCCCCTCACTTTCCACAGTAACTTTCCCCTCACACTGACAAACAGGAAAAAAACCACTCAAGTTCTTTCTTACATAATATGTTTATATTACTTTTTTGAGTGTGGGAGATCCAGAACTCAAAGAGCCTGATGCTTTTTATCAATTCCACTGAACGTCAAGGGCAGGAAATAAAAATATTTTTCTCTTCCGACTCAAATACAATACCCCTTTGTGAAGTTGCTAAGAAGCTAGAAATAGCAAATCTGGGAAAAATTTCAGGTGAGAGATATGCATCAAAATATTTCATTTTGCTAAAAATATCTCTAAGTTGGTTTCCACATTCCAACTCGCCTCACACTGCAATTCTGGATGATGAACAAGATCTGTTTCACCTTATGTTGGCAGAAACTCTGAGGTTATATGAGGGGGTAAAATAACCTGTCCTGTGACTATAATAAAAGTCCCCATAGGCATTTGCTAGTTCAGAGCAGCTGTTTGCAAGATGCAAACAAGAAAGACAGAAGAGGGAAAAGAGACCCATTCAAATCAGTGCGTATGTGTTACCTGGCAACTAGAGTTTGATCAAGGACCCAAGGGGTAACTTAGGCAAGTTGGAGAGTCCCACAAGGCTAACTTAACCCATGACAGCAAAGCTTGCAGAAACCTGCTCAGCCGCCTCAGCACACGGACACCATCTCCCCTAGAAAGCATAGCCATCCTAATGGCAGTTGGGCTGATCTCGTATCCAGAGATGAACCTGGTGGCAACAGGAGATGTGTGTGGTCCAGGGTAGGCTCCAACGTTCCAGGCCCAAAGCAGTGGAGACACATGAGAAAAGCTAAAAAGAGAAGACAGGCTTGCCCTAGGGGAACAGGGTGAACGCAACGGAATAACTAGGTAAGCACTTGGCACCCAGCAGCACCTGGGCTCCCCTCTCCTCTGTGGGCTTCTCCCTGCCACCCCAGTCTCCTCGTCCCAGCTGCTCCCCTCATCAGGAGCACTAAGTTTCATTCAAGTCCTGCCAAGGAAAACTTTGCAAGGTTAAGAACACAAAAGGCTTCAGATATCTTGCTACTAAGGTTCCTTTTTTGTAAGTTTCAGTACACACACACACACACATATACACACACACACACGAAAATTCACTTTTAGTCAAAGGGTTCAAGAATGTTGACCGTCTTTGAAGGAGTCACTATGTTCTTAAACTCTTTCAACAGCTCTATTTGTTCTCAAAGGGGTCATAGGTTTATTTAATAGCAGTTTATCTTTCAGCTGGCCCATTTCAAGCCCAAGCATAACACAGAAAGCATCCAGCATAATCATGGGTTTGAGCTGAGGAGGCTGGACGGGCACTGGTGGGGAGTCAGAGATACAAGACCAAGAGATCACTAAGTTATTTGCTGTAGGATAGCATGTCTATAGGTAAAAAGGTTGAATTCCAGATAAAAATATAGAAGTAAATATCTGGAGAGGGAATATTTCCACAGCAGTCCTGTCTACGTGTCCCCATTCGGAAAAAAAAAAGCACAATTAGGATCTGTGAAACCACAAGGCAAGTGACCATTCACTTAAGGCACAGCAACATCTTTCCAACAAGTGATAAAACCTACCACAAAATAAACACATTCCACATGCTTCATGACACAGAAACGCCTTTGTTTTTTCATCAGAAACCTGGCCAAGATGTGAGGACCCCAGTGAGGAGCACTGCTCTGGGGCCCAGAGGCCTGCGGGGAACTGATTCCTGGACAAAAAAATTAAGGTGGTGACAATATTCCTTCATATGTTCTCCAATGAACCGTGATCACAATGCAGACAGATGACCACAAGGAAACATTCAGTCCACTGGACAGTATGCTAGCCATGATGCCTGTGCTCAAAGAAAAAGAAAGCTTTAATTTGGGACAGAATGAACCAGAAGTATACTTTTCATAGATAGCAAACCTGGCCTGCTATCTTGCTTGAATAAACTTCACAAAAAAATTCAACTTTCTTAAATACAAGTTCTTTTAGGAACAAAACACTGTCTATTCAGTAGCTCAAAGATGTCCCTAGTACCACACTCAAACTTATTTCATATATTTCAGTTTTTATATTTAAATCTATAAACATAGGTTAAAATATTTCTATTAAAATACATACAAATATACCACGTGTATATTTGTAGTAAACACTTTAGCTGAGTTAGACATCCTGTGTCTTAAGGACAACAGTTTCCTTAGGGACAATGCTGGATCCACCAACAAAATCAACAGCTGCATTTCTTAGACACAGTTCCATCACAAATCACAAATTTCTCTTCACAAATCACACATTTATCTTCTGTTGAACCAACATATTAGTTGTCAAAAAACATGTCAATGGTACCAAAGGTAGGCCAGTTCATTAGTTCTTGAAAATCAACTGATTCCTTCACCATTATATTTGGTAGTCAGTTTTGCCAGCATCAAAAAGCATTCATTGAAAAGCATTTTTTAAAAGATCAATTATTTAGCAATAATGTGAGGAATATTATATTATCTTTGAGTGCTTATTTTCAGAAAGTTGGAGTTAATTCATATAAGCACACTGCAGTAAGTTCTCTTCACTGCAGTGATTAAGGTAGTCCTCTGACTGAAGACAACACCTAGGTCAGGTTTGTCCACAACATAATAGAATGCAAGCTACTGTGATGGGATGGATTTCTAGATACAACTGTGGCAACTGACACGCAATACAAATATTTGTTTTATGGAAATGGAAGAAGAGAGAAACAGAGAAAATAGGTCACCTGTATACATACATATATACAAGAATTTCGTAAACCTGTCCATAGTCCTAAAAGCAAAATATAGCAGCAGCAGCCTAAATCAACATCAATACATTGGGAACATCTAAGGCTGGTTAGTTATTCTAGGAGTGAAGAAAAATTGAAACAGAAATGAGGAAGATGAAATGCAAGTCCACCAAAAAAGACTCCAAGCAGATTCGGGGCGTGGGTGAAAACCCAGGATGCTAATCAGAGGAGAGGAAACTCGATGCAGTCAGAAGTCCTCTGCAACAAAGAGCGGCCAAGCAGAAGCCAGCAAACCCAGACCAATTCCTGGCTGCTGCTCAGACAACACTATGGCTGAGGTCAGGTTTTCCTATGTCACTCCTGGGATCAGCTCTAGGAAGGGCAAGGAAACCTCAGGGACTTTTCAAATTGTATCCTTTATGGTATTTACAGGGACCTGACATGCTTCAGTCAGGGGGCTGTTTACCAAAGTCATTCTCCAGCACCACCCACAGAAATCACTGCCAAAGCTGACATGGGAATTAAACAGAAGGACCCGAGCGCAGCCATGTAAAACATGCCCCAGTCATTCCGTAAGCTCCATTTCTTCACAGATGGCTGCCGTGGAAGAAATGACTGCTTACAGAAAACAGACCCCCAGGAATCCAATCCAACCACTGGGAGAAGAGTAGAATAAAAATGTATTAATTATTCCATCCCACAATTCACACGGGTGACTTCACAGGGTCTTGGCCAGAAGACATCTCAGGACAGAACTGCCACTCAGAAACACATCTGGCACAGGTGAGGAATGGTGGGAAGGGCATGTACAGGTCACTGCTGAAGTTCTCCGAAGACAAAAAAGGATTCACCAAATTAAAATATCAGTATGTTCTACAGACCAGCACAACTGATGAAGATCAGTAGCTCACATACATCCTTATATTTTCAAGAGATGTGAGGTTTGGGCTCTGAAAAGGACCAAACAGAAGCCCACTTGCATGGCAGTACCAGGAGCTGAAAAGAGAGGAAGACGTCAAAAAAAAAAAAAAAAAATCCAGCCTTCTTCAATCTACAGTCTCAGTGTTGGGCTTGGGAACTCTTAGTATCTAATGGCTCTTATGTCATTCTAGTGACCCAGTGCACGGATTTGTGTACATTGAAAGGAAATTAATTAGAAGGTGGCCGGTGGGGTGGGGAGGGATTGGGCGAGAAGGGCTGGTCATGCCCTGGAGCCAACCTCCTGCAGTCCCTCCCCAGCGTCTGTGGAATGAGCAGGGTCCCTCCAGCAGGTGGGGTCCCTTGGCCTGGCCTGAAGGGATCCGACTAAAACCGGCTCTCCGACATCCCCAGAGGGGTCCTGGAGTGGGAGAGGGCATTCTGCAAAGTTTCTGTCATACAGGGTGTGGAACACAAACGCAAGCGTGCAGTAAACCAGATTTGTGGCCGACAGTGTCCCTGAAACAACATAACCCATGGCCGAAGGTGGAATCGTATGGCCCCATGAAGAATCGGGCTCCCTCCTCTTTGGTTTTGGGGTGCATCACCCGAGAACCACCGCTGCCAAGTCACTGCAGCTCGGCAGCTCCTGCGTTGAGTGTCTGCCCCCTGGTGATCAGTGTGCGTCACAGTGACCAGTCGGATGGTCGGCCACTTAGCATATTAGCCTTTTATGTATATAGATCATTATAACAACTGCTTTAGTTCTCTCATTCTCTTACTCCTTACCCATGCT
>NW_006287462.1:5218884-5219576 GCF_000327345.1 Myotis davidii | reverse complement strand
TTTCATGGGTCAATCCAATGCCCATGTCTGCATATCTCTCACTGCCTTTATAGTGCTGTAGAGTTGTGTGCCACTCCACATACACCCCCTACTTCCTCATCCCTCATTCACTCAGTCCATTAAAACTATGGTCATGACTGTTTGTTTTAACACTAAATACACAATGTGTAGTTTAGTGCCTGGCATGGAGTAGGAGCTCAATAACCATTTTTTGAGAGATTGGAAATCATCTTCCCCCCACTAAATTCCATCTTATTCTTTTACTCTCAAATTATTTTCTCCACTGAACAAAGGAAGGGTTGTAAAACATCGGAATCATGAAACCTGAAAGACAGGGTCAAATCTCCAAAATCCCCCAATTCATCCCAACAGCCAATCCTCCCTTCCTCTCTCCCCTCCTCTACGACCTTGCTCCTCCTCCTCCTTTTCCTCCTCTTCATCTCTTGAACCACATTACTGGGAAAATTCCAGGCTCTTTACCTATAATAACTAATTTACTCTCCATGAAAACCATATAAGGTAGTTACTATATTATTCCCACTTTACAGATGAGGAAATAGAAGCCTCAAATGATTGGGTAACTTTCCAAAGAGCACCCCGCTAAGAAGTTGCAAATCCAGGATTTGAACCCAGGCCACCTGACTCCACAATGCCAGCTCCTAACCACCCCCCCACCCCCCCCCACTACACCT
>NW_006287462.1:5211115-5218869 GCF_000327345.1 Myotis davidii | reverse complement strand
CCCAGTACACTTCCTCCTGCAGAATAATGCTTAAAATGATTAATGGGGGACTATGAGGAATGGTATCCTGCCAAAATATTTACCACGTGCTTATTATACAGCAGATGCCATGAACACTGCTCTTATATGTTTAACATTCCTGTTGCTTTCCTAGTTGCTATTGCCGTATCTACCAAACAGTAAGCATGCTGAATCTGTTCGACAAGGAAAGTCAGTAAAAATGGTTCTCCTCTTTATCTTTATCTTCTAAATTTCCTTATAGAAATCAATCACCACTCCTCTCAGCATCCCATGGGACTCTAGCAAGAAAGAGGCGGTGGGAATATGCAGCAGCCTGGACTGGCATGGAGAGACCCCAGTGGAACCAGGGAAATGGATAAAATGGTGTCTGGAAGTCCCTCCCTGCTCTACTGTTAGACGGAGAAGGTGCACTGGAGACTTCTCTGTGCCTTGCTTAACAGTGGAAAAGGCCAGCCACAGGGAGAGTGGTTAGTTTTTGCTCTTTCTTCCCACTCTTATAAAGATCTTGAGCTCTGGTCACCATTCCCCCTCTACACACCTTACACTGTCGGGAGAGCACAATGGCACGCACCCCCAGGCAGAATTCCTGAGTAAAAGGCAGGCGGCTGAAGGGTGCAGCCTCTGATTTCACCTTCACCTTGCCCAGAACCCACCCGTGCAGAACAACCCGCTTCTCCGGGGGCTGCGGAGCCAGCCACGCTGGGGACAGCCTGGAGGGAGGTTTCAGGTGCCGGAGACACCATGGTTTATGCAGCACCATGAAGGAAATAGCAATCGCTCAGTGAGGGAATAAAAACGAGGAGTTGGCTGAATAAAGGTGATAAAAATAGATTTTCCGACTCTAGGAAGATGAATCATTTTGCCATGGGGATTTGCGAGGCTCTGTTTCAGCTTGGTGTTCGGCCTCATAAATTTGACTCAGGAAAATTTCCTTCCCCTCGATCACCAGCGTCGAGAAGCCTTTAGCATTTGGACAGGTCTGACAGGGTTTTATTACAGAATTGCCCAGAAATAACCTCCATCCCCTCCCCAGCCTGCAGTAAATACTGACTTTGAAGGACAAGGTGAAGCAGGCTACGCGGGGAGGTGCAGCCCTTGAACCCAGATTCACAGCCTCCTCCTTCCCTCCCCAGTTTTCTTCCTCAATTCTTTGCCTCATTTTAAGAAATCCGGATTTTTTATTTATTTGGTTTTTTTAGAAAGCACAGGAGGCGGTGGAAACAAAAGCAGACGGAGGGGGGCTCGGGTGAAACAGTACCTGAGATGCATGCAGTCACGTTTCCCCATGATGCGTGAACTGCTGAGGAGCAGAGGACTGTGGGAATAATTCACAGCCTTCTTGAAAATCCTCTTTCTTTCGACTAAGCCAATGTGTCTTCAATAACACAATTCTTTCCTTCAAGAATAAAAAAAAGAAGAATAAAAGCAGCAGGTAGTAGGCATATAAGGGGACAAGGCGAAAGCCATAGGAAAACAATTTCAAGATTGTTTTAGCCATACCATGAGTGTATAAAAAGTAACTTTTCATTGTAATCAGGTGTTAAAATCTAAATCACTTCCTTCCCGAATGGACACCTATAAACGTGTATTTTTTCGTGATGGATGTGACTTACCCCCGCAGGTCCTCAGAGTCCACATTCAACTCCAGCGTCCCCACACCGGCAGCCAGTGGGGTGGGGCATCTCTCCTGGTGAGCTCCCTGAGGCAGCCCGCACAGCCGCTGGGACCTTCCCTTTGCAAAACAGTCCTCAGCGCAGCAGCAGCAACCGCTGCTCTGCCCAGGAGCCGGCTGCAGCAGCCAGAAGTGCTAAAGTGCTGATGCAGTGGAAGGAAACGAGCTGGAAGAGGGTGTGATTGCCACACCTATTGGGGAGGGAGGCGGAGAGTTCTGCTCCCTCTGAGGAGGGGGAAAGAATCCCCAAGAGGGAGAGATGACCGAGAGCAACTCTGCAGGAGAGATTTGTGCCAGCTGCTGGCGTGTGGTAGGCACCCAATACCACTGGGAAATCTGGGTCTGGAATAGGCCCCCAGAAGGACCTGAGGGACAAGAGTTCAAGCCCCACCTCTGGAACAAAGTTGCTGCATGACCCCAGGCAAGCTACTGCCTTCTGGGGCTCAAGTTTCCTCGTTTGTAAAACGATGAATCTCTAAATAGCTTCTAGTTCTGAAATTCTAAAGCCATCATAATAATCATGAACAAATAAATAATGAGAGCAGCTACAATTGGTGGGAAACATACTACATACTGTCCACCATATTAGGCATTTTACATGTAGTATCTCATTTAATCCACCCTACTTGAGGTTTATCCATACTGTTTTATAGATGAGGATACTGGTGAACTACCTCCATGAATCCTCCCTCAGGAAAATAAAGGATCGTCATACCAAATTCAGTGTTCTGAATTAAAGTGGAGGCATTTCCTCTTTGTGCCTGAAATTGAGATGACATCTGAGAGCGAAATCTCAGCACGGTGGGGTGATTAATGTGTTTACAATCCTCCGCCAGTTTAATTCTGAGGTCCTAGTATTTATGGTTATGACCGTTCATGCTACTGCAAAACCCATTTCCCACCTGTTGTTTTTTTATTAAACCTCCCTAAAGGACATGAAATATTTCTTTGTGCAGATTCTAAAAACGGGGATCCTGAAATATGTGTGCAGAAACCTCGTGGCCGGATTTACCATTTGGAATTTCCAAAAACTATAAAACACAGTGTTTACAACCAATTCATCATTCATAAAAGTTCATTAGATTGATATGCCTCAGGACTCACTGGCATCCTGCCATTTATTGATACCAATACATCAACTGGTAGGCTGACATTTAATATTTATTAATAACCTCTGTTTCTTCGCCTAGTTTATAGTTCCCTTGCATTATGGCTCTATTTTGTCTTTATCTTTAATCATTCTATTTTTAAGTAATTTCTTTAATTTCAGAATAGTTTTTAGATTTACAGAAAATTGCAGATAGTGCAGGGAGTTCTAGTATAACTCCCACCCTGCATTTTACATGACTGTGGTACATTTATCACAATGAATGAACAAGCACTGGTATGCCACTGTTAGCTAAATTCCGTGTTTCATTGGGATTTCATTCATTTTTCCCTAATGCACTTTTTCTGTTCCAAGATCCCTTCCAGGATATGGCATTATATGGACTTCCCTTGTTTCTCAGACTTTCCTTGGTTTTGATGACCTCGATGGTTTTTGGGAGCACTGCTCAGGTATTTTGTATCATAATTTGGATTTTTCTGATTATTTTCCACCTGGTTAGACCAGCATTCTGGGTTTTGGAGAGGAAGACCACTAAGGTGAAGTGCTATTCTCATAACATTATATCAATGATCCTTTAACTAACACACACACACACACACACACACACACACACACGTGAAAATTACTTACGTAAAATCAAAACTTTAAACTGAATAAATTTAAATTTTATAAAAGATAAATTAAATGCCAAACAATTTACTCAGGAAATACAGTATTTTATATTGTGGAGAGAATGAGAGAGCAAAACTAATATTTGCACCTATTGAGATGAGGGGAGACCTAAATTCTAGCAGGAAGCCAGTTAATTACTGGAGAGTAGGAGAGGTGTTTAGCAAGTGCTTTTGAAATGCTTGCCAAGACAAATATCCTAGAGCAACCATCTCAGATTATGGCACATTTTAAGGGAAGTGCTGCTTCATCCTGGTCTTACCCATTCATAAAATGCTTTCTGGTATTAGAGGAAAATTGTTCCCATTGCCAAACAAGAGAATCCTTACAACCTTGGGCTTGGAGCACATGCTAAAAATCAGTTCCACAGAAATGTCTTCTTTAGGGGACCATGAAAAAGAAAGACGTAGGACTTAGAGTGAAATATGGATTTCCTGCTATTATGTATATTTTTCCTCACAGTTCCTAATGGAAGGGCTGTTCCCAAGGGGAAAAAGCGAGGAACTGATGTAATGTCACAAACTCTGTTGAATGTTGTTCAATGAAAGATAAGGGAGAACAAGTCATTTCTTTCTTCAAAGAATGTTTCCCCTTCCCTGAGACAGGAAGGAACAAAAGCTAGAAAAAAAAAGTTTTACAGCACTGCTATATATAACCTCCCACCTCTGCAGAGACGCAACATAATTATGGAAACAAGCTTGGAAAAATAATTTGTGGTCCATGAAGAGGATATTAGCCTTCAACTAGCAGGTCTAGGCATTCATAACACATGTGAATAAGAGTTTAAGTGCTTGGCTGGCTTACCCTCTGAATTGTGTCCCCCCCGCCCCCTGCTCCCCACAACTAATATGTTGAAGTCAGAACCCCCAGTGACTCAGAAATGTAACTGTATTGAAGAAAGGGTCTTTAAAGAGGTCATTTTGTTAAATGGGGTCATTAGCGTGGGCCCTAATCCAATATGATTGGTGTCCTTCTAAGAAGAGGAGATTACCACACAGACACACACACGGAGGGCAGACACAGGAGGAGATGGCCATCGGCAAGCCAGGGAGAGAGGCCGCAGAAGAAAGCAACCTTGCCCACACCTTGATGTCAGACGTCTAGCCTCCAGAATGGGAAGAAAATAAATTTCTGTTGCTTAAACCACCCAATCCTTAATACGGTCTCATGGCAACCCTGGCAAACTAATGCGCTTCCCTAGTACTGACAGGGAAGTATCAGGAATATGAAGAAAGGTTAGAGGATATGAGATTAGTTGAATATTATATCTCAATGAATTGTCATTATATAAAGATCTATCCTTATCTGTCATGATTTTCACGTTTAAGTGCAACTGCCAATGACTCCTCCTGTGGTCTCAAGCTCCTTTGTCACCCTTCCATTCCCATCACCCACCACCCCATCTCTGCCAAGGGAGATCGAACACTCTGAAGATAACCTCTTTAAATTGGGAGGTGGAGCTTCAAAGATTGTGGTTATAGAAAAAGAAATAATGTGTCCTCGTTTTTACTTAAGAATAAGGATTTAACTTCAAGATAATCCACGCATTAACTTACTCCAATTTTTATAACATTTTCCCTGAGTTCCAAACCAACATTTCCATTGTCTGCCAGACATCTGTACACAAATAGCTTTTAAATATATCCCAAAGAGAATTCATCTTTTCTCTTGGAATCCATTTCTCATCCCCTGCTCCCATGATTCCTATTAATGGCATCACTATCCTCCAAGTTGTTCAAGTCTAAAATGTAGGTGTCATCTTCCTAAGATGATCATATTTCATTAATTTTACAATGCACACTTTTTTTTACCTCTGAAATCAAAATGTATCTTTCCATTGCTGATGTCATAACTTAATTGACAGCTTTATTTTTCATTAGTTATACTTCAAAAAATGGTGTCTTCTAATTGATGGCATATTATATTCAGTGAAAAAGATAGAGTCATAAATCCTGTCTCCTCATCTCTATTTCCACAGCTTGTACCAAGGTTTAAGTGTTCATCATCTCTTATTTGGACTATTTGCTTGCTAATTGACGTTTGCTGGTCCCTTCCCACAATCTGCTTTCCATATGGCCACCAGAGTTATCAGAAACACAAGACTGCTTTGTTTTCAGTGGCTCTTACTGCAGACAAAATGAGTCCAAATGCCCCCAGATGGCATTTCTGGTCTCAATCTTTAAGTCCTGCTCCACTTTCCAGAGCATTGATTTCTCTCAGGGACTCTGGGGCTCCTGCTGCAGCCATATGCAAATAATAGCCACTCCCAGACCGGACCCAGGTTCTGGTGGCTCAGAGGCATTCCAATTCCATCCCTTGAGGCTAGAATATTCTTCCCCCAACTCCAATGGTCTCCACCACTTCTGCGAAGGTTTTAATCTCATAGAAATCTCTTCCTCGTGTATTATATTTCATTAACATTTCACAGTCTGACATTATTAGGCCTTATATGTACATTTATCTCCTAGAAGTGATCCCAGAAAGGCAGGAGTTGTGTCTTGAGTCATAAGTAGACTGTCACTTGGAAAGCAAGAGGGACAGACGGTCTCTTTTTGGTGCATATGTGCAGAAGACAATGGGAAACAGAAATTTGTTTCAGGCAAGAGAGGTGGTGCAAGGAAAACTGTGCTATCTTAAAAGTCCTATGACTATAAGGGACACATTTTCAGAACAATAAGAAATCTATGCCCCGATTTCTCCATAGATTAACATAACCATTTCATTCAATGTGGTAGGCAGCTTCTGCATATCTCTCAGTGATCCCTTCCTCCTGTTCAGGTCTGTGTGTAATCTCTACCCCTTGAGTGTGGGCTGGACCTAGTGATTTGCTTTTAGTTAATAGAATAGGCAGAAGTGATGAAATCAGCTTATAAAGGACTGTGACTTCCACCATGTTTGTTCTCTCTCTCTGGTTCGGGCTTGCTCACTCTGATAAAGCAAGCTCCTTTCCGAATCAAGTCTTGAAGTGACACTGGCCAGTACCTTGATTTGCAGCCTTGTGAGAGACTCTGAGACAGGGACCCGGTTAAGTCATGCCCAGATTCTCAACCCACAGGAACTATGAGATCATCAGTGTTGTTTTAAGCCACTCAGTTTTGGGGTAATTTGTTATAGAACAATCACTGGCTAAATAAGAAAATCAGAAGGCTGCTAATAAACACAGGAGGTATGGAAAAGACAAAAATCTCTAATTGAGTCTCCCCAAGTACTCAAAATGCTGTACCAGGTGAATAATTTACTGGTCTGACACAAGCATCTCAGTGAATATCCTAAGCCAGACTGCTACAGTGCACATCGGATGCCCCTACACCCTGCCCAACTCTCCGGAGAATGGCTCTCACCAACTGACACACTTCTACCTTGGTATTCATTGTGTGGCCAAGATATAATGACCATAATGGTTTCAGTCCTAAATGAACTACAGTCCTGGTTCCTAAGAGTGATATATGCATAAGCAAATCCCAACCCTGCCCCTTATTTTTGGAAAGCTGTGTCCTGAGAGATAGTAAAGGCATAGCAAAAACTACATCACGGGGCAACTGTAAAGATAGGAAGGATAATCCAGTACTGCGCCTGGCACATAGTAGGAATTTAATATATCATGGTCATCATTATGGTAGCTCAGTGGTGGCAACACCTCTGCCTCCCTCCTGGCCTCAAACAATAACTTTAACCAGAAGAGAAACAGGCAGAGAACAGAACTTGGGACCCACTTCTTCTGAGAGAGCCTGTGAGATAAACTGTTGAAGGAAAGGTAAATGCTCTAGAAATTTTAAATAAAGTTGTAGAATATTAACCTAAAGTATAAGACAGTGATAAGGATGTGCTCCAATCTCCTGTTAGGATTTGCATGAAACCGCTTCTCAGCAGGTAGACTCTCCAAACACGGGGGACTCAAATGTACTGCGTTGTCTCTCCCTAGAAGGATAAAATTTGGGTAAAGTCTTTTCACTCCCGCTACTCAGTTTTCAACAGCTTCCTATGTTTACCTTGTTTCCAAACAATCTATTTTATCTTTTCATAATGTGGAAATCTCTGCCTTTTCATCATTTCCCCTCCTCTGAGCTCCCTCAAACAAGGAGGCATCAGCTGTGCTGGGATCAGTCTCATAAAATAAAGCAGATGGCTTTCGAAAGCTTCCTCAAAGTCTGCAGAGTTTATAACAACTTACATTTTTTTTAATCCATTTCAGGAAGCCTGTCTCTAAAACGATTTGAAATCTTATCTCTTGATTAAAGAAAAATACATCCCTTTTCTAAAGAAGTTCTTGAATGGGTTAGAGTA